>NC_092050.1:99788620-100100740 GCF_003086295.3 Arachis hypogaea | reverse complement strand
CATCACCTCTTCACCACTCACATCCATCCACTCTTCCCCATAAACCTACCTTATAAACTCCACCTACCTTCAAAATTCAAAACCAATTTCCCACCCAAACCCACCCATATGGCCGAACCTTAACCCCCCCTCCCTTCCCTATATAAAGACCTCCATTCTTCATCAAATTCACACAACACACCCCTCTACACTCCTCTTGGCCGAAACCACATCTCCCTCTCCCTCTCCATATTTCTTCTTCTTCTTCATCTATTCTTTTGTTTATTGCTCGAGGGCGAGCAATATTCTAAGTTTGGTGTGGAAAAAGCATAGCTTTTTTGTTTTTCCATTACCATTGATGGCACCCAAGACCGGAGAATCCTCTAGAAGAGGGAAAGGGAAGACAAGAGCTTCCACATCCGAGTCATGGGAGATGGAAAGGTTCATCTCCAAAGCCCATCAAGACCACTTCTATGATGTTGTGGCCAAGAAGAAGGTGATCCCTGAGGTCCCTTTTAAACTCAAAAGAAATGAGTATCCGGAGATCCGACATGAAATTCAAAGAAGAGGTTGGGAAGTTCTAACAAATCCCATCCAACAAGTCGGCATCCTAATGGTTCAAGAGTTCTATGCCAATGCATGGATCACCAAGAACCATGATCAAAGTAAGAACCCGGATCCAAAGAACTATGTTACAATGGTTCGGGGGAAATACTTAGATTTTAGTCCGGAAAATGTGAGGTTGGCGTTCAACTTGCCATACATGGAAGAGAACGCATGCCCCTACACAAGGAGAGTCAACTTTGATCAAAGGTTGGACCAAGTCCTTATGGACATATGTGTAGAAGGAGCTCAATGGAAGATTGACTCCAAAGGCAAGCCGGTTCAACTAAGAAGATTGGACCTCAAGCCTATAGCTAGAGGATGGTTGGAGTTTATTCAATGCTCAATCATTCCCACTAGCAACCGGTCTGAAGTTACCATAGACCGGGCCATCATGATCCATAGCATCATGATTGGAGAAGAGGTGGAAGTTCATGAGATTATACCTCAAGAACTCTACAAGGTGGCTGACAAGTCCTCCACCATGGCAAGGTTAGCCTTTCCTCACCTCATTTGCCACCTATGCAATTTAGCTGGAATTGACATAGAGGGAGATATCCTCATTAAAGAGGAAAAGCTCATCACTAAGAAAAAGATGGAGCAAGCAAGAGAGCCCACTCATGGAGCTCAAGAGGCGTATGAAGCTCATCACCATGAGATTCCGGAAATGCCTCAAATGCACTTTCCTCCACAAAACTATTGGGAGCACATCAACACCTCCCTAGAAGAATTGAGTTCCAATATGGGACAACTAAGGGTGGAACATCAGGAGCACTCCATCATGCTTCATGAAATAAGAGAAGATCAAAAAGCAATGAGGGAGGAGCAACAAAGACAAGGAAGAGACATAGAAGAGCTCAAGGACATCATTGGTTCCTCAAGAAGGAAACGCCACCATCACTAAGGTGGATTCATTCCTTGTTTTTGCTTTCTCTGTTTTTCGTTTCCTATGTTATGTGCTTATCTATGTTTGTGCCTTCATTACATGATCATTAGTAGTTAGTAACTTTGTCTTAAAGATATGAATGTCCTATGAATCCATCACCTCTCTTAAATGAAAAAATGTTTTAATTCAAAAGAACAAGAAGTACATGAGTTTCGAATTTATCCTTGAACTTAGTTTAATTATATTGATGTGGTGACAAAGCTTCTTGTTTTCTGAATGTATGCTTGAACAGTGCATATGTCTTTTGAAGTTGTTGTTTAAGAATGTTAAATATGTTGGCTATTGAAAGAATGATGACTAGGAGACATGTTATTTGATAATCTGAAAAATCATAAAAATGATTCTTGAAGCAAGAAAAAGCAGCAAAGAACAAAGCTTGCAGGAAAAAAAAATAGGCAAAAAAAAAAAGAAAGAAAAAGAAAAAGCAAGCAGAAAAAGCCAATAACCCTTAAAACCAAAAGGCAAGGGCAAATAAAAAGGATCCCAAGGCTTTGAGCATCAGTGGATAGGAGGGCCTAAAGGAATAAAATCCTGGTCTAAGCGGCTAAACCAAGCTGTCCCTAACCATGTGCTTGTGGCGTGTAGGTATCAAGTGAAAACTTGAGACTGAGCGGTTAAAGTCAAGGTCCAAAGCAAAAAAAAAAAAAGAGTGTGCTTAAGAACCCTGGACACCTCTAATTGGGGACTTTAGCAAAGCTGAGTCACAATCTGAAAAGGTTCACCCAATTATGTGTCTGTGGCATTTATGTATCCGGTGGTAATACTGGAAGACAAAGTGCTTAGGGCCACGGCCAAGACTCATAAAGAAGCTGTGTTCAAGAATCATCATACTGAACTAGGAGAGTCAATAACACTATTCAAAATCTGAAGTTCCTATAGATGCCAATCATTCTGAACCTGAATGGATAAAGTGAGATGCCAAAACTATTCAAGAGGCAAAAAGCTATAAGTCCCGCTCATTTGATTGGAGCTATGTTTCATTGATAGTTTGGAATTTATAGTATATTCTCTTCTTTTTATCCTATTTGATTTTCAGTTGCTTGGGGACAAGCAACAATTTAAGTTTGGTGTTGTGATGAGGGGATAATTTATACGCTTTTTGGCATTGTTTTTAGTATGTTTTTAGTAGGATCTAGTTACTTTTAGGGATGTTTTCATTAGTTTTTATGTTAAATTCACATTTCTAGACTTTACTATGAGTTTGTGTATTTTTCTATGATTTCAGGTATTTTCTGGCTGAAATTGAGGGACTTGAGCAAAAATCAGATTCAGAGGTTGAAAAAGGACTGCTGATGCTGTTGGATTCTGACCTCCCTGCACTCAAAGTGAATTTTCTGGAGCTACAGAACTCGAAATGGCGCGCTTCCAATTGCGTTGGAAAGTAGACATCCAGGGCTTTCCAGCAATATATAATAGTCCATACCTTGGCCAAGAATAGATGACGTAAACTGGCGTTCAACGCCAGCCTTCTGCCCAAATCTGGCGTCCAGCGCCAGAAAAGGATCCAAAACCAGAGTTGAACGCCCAAACTGGCACAGAAACTGGCGTTCAACTCCACAAATGGCCTCTGCACGTCGAACACTTAAGCTCAGCCCAAACACACACCAAGTGGGCCCCGGAAGTGGATTTATACATCAAATACTTACTCATGTAAACCCTAGTAGCTAGTTTATTATAAATAGGACCTCTTACTATTGTATTAGGCATCTTTGGTCTCAGTTTTAATCCATTGTTCATCTTAGGAGACTATTGATCTCGTTTAGGGGGCTGGCCATCTCGGCCATGCCTGGACCTTCACTTATGTATTTTCATACGGTAGAGTTTCTACACTCCATAGATTAAGGTGTGGAGCTCTGCTGTCCCTCAAAGATTAATGCAAAGTACTACTGTTTTTTATTCAATTCTTCTTATTTCTCTTCTAAGATATCCATTCGCACCCAAGAACGTGATGAAGGTGATGATTATGTGTGACGCTCATCATCCTTCTCCCTTATGAACGCGTGCCTGACAAACACTTCTGTTCTACATGAAATAAGCTAGAATGAGTATCTCTTAGATCTCCTAACCAGAATCTTCATGGCGTAAGCTAGAATGATGGCGGCATTCAAGAGAATCCGGAAGGTCTAAACCTTGTCTGTGGTATTCTGAGTAGGATTCAATGATTGAATGACTGTGACGAGCTTCAAACTCGCGAGTGCTGGGCGTTAGTGACAGACGCAAAAGGAGGGTGAATCCTATTCCAGCATGATCGGGAACCGACAGATGAATAGCCGTGCCGTGACAGGGTGCGTGAGCATATTATTCACTGAGAGGAGGGGATGTAGCCACTGACAACGGTGATGCCCTTGCATAAAGCCAGCCATGGAAAGGAGTAAGACTGATTGGATGAAGATACCAGGAAAGTATAGGTTCAGAGGAAAGAAAAGCATCTCCATTCGCTTATCTGAAATTCTTACCAATGATTTACATAAGTATTTCTATCCCTATTTTATTATATTAAATTCGAAAACACCATTATCACTTTATATCTGCCTGACTGAGATTTACAAGGTGACCATAGCTTGCTTCATACCAACAATCTCCGTGGGATTCGACCCTTACTCACGTAAGGTATTACTTGGACGACCCAGTGCACTTGCTGGTTAGTTGTATCGAAGTTGTGACGATTATGAATTAAGATCAGAGCACCAAGCTTTGAAGCCATTACCAGGATTTGTTTGAGCCTGGAGATCACAATTTCGTGCACCAAAGGTTCATCATGGTTGGAAGCTTTAAGTTTAAACGCAAAGGTTAGTGTAAAGCTCAACTGAATGGGTCTAGGAAGCTGTTTGGTAGCTGCAGTGAGAATTCAAATTACTTATCACCCAGTTGGAAAAATACAGATCCCGACAAGGATGGGTGTAAAAGCAAGATTTGGGATCCTGGAATCTGCTCTGACACTTGTTACCCCGGGAGCCTAAGAATATGTTTGAAGCTTCTTAAGGTCTTTACATGCTTAGTTTGGGACCCCAGAGGCTACTGGAGATGCAAACATTGGTGGAGATTTCTGGATGAGTTCAAGCACAAGCCACCATAACAGGGAGCTCACCAAATGTCCAACTTAAGGACTTTAACTAAAAGTGCTAGGTGGGAGACAACCCACCATGGTATAATCATTCCTTTTTCATTTTTAGTTAGTTTTATTTGTTTTCGAGTTTTATTTTATTTTATTATATTGAACCTGGAGTTTTGCATCACATTCATATTAACACTGCATTCTGCATTTTTCATGCATAAAAAAAAGAGAAAGAAAAGAGAAGCACGCACGCGACGCGGTAGCGTCGCTGACGCATCCGCGTCATGTGGGAAAAATAACTCCCACGCGACCGCATCACTCACGCGGCCGCGTGACCTGGAAATCGACGTACGAAGGGTGCTCTCCCGAAAGTTGTGCGAGAGTGGTGCTGGACTAGTGCTAACCGTACACGCCTTACCACGCGGACGCATGGCTCACGCGTCCGCGTCATATCCCCATGATGGCCACTCACGCGATCGCGTCGACCACGCGACCGCGTCACCCTGGATTTTGGCAATACCAACTACCAAGTTTCGAACAGAGAGTTGTGCGACCGCGAGGCTGCACTCGCGCCACTAGCACAAATCAAGTCACGCGATCGCGTGCCCCACGCATCCGCGTCGCCTGACCTTATTGTGCACCACGCGACCGCCTCGCCAGCGTCACACAACCTATCCAGGTTAGTGCCAATTTTCTTATCTTTTCTTCTCTAATCCTAATTTCTTCTATCTTTTCTTCTTTCTTCTTTCTTTCTTACTTTATTTCTTTCCCTTCTTATTCTTCTTATCTTTTATTTTATTTTATTTATTTGCATACTTTCATTCATTGCATATTTTTATTTTTCTAAATTTATTATTTTACCATTGGTGTTCTAATGTTCTTATTCAACTGTTACATCTTTTCTGGTATTTTCTTGGTGCTTAATGACTTGTTTAATTCTGATTGAGTAATATTATTTAAATCAATGCCAATCTTTTATATCTGTATTACTTTTGCATTGACATGAATTTATATTATCTCTCCTTCCCCACTCTATTTCCCATTGTTGTACATTTTGTACCACTGGCATGCCATGGCTTCTATTGTTTTCTCACTTGCATGTTGTAGCTACCATGTAATTGAGACCCTTATTATTTGGCATTAACCCACCCATACTGTATTTATTTTCCTATCTTTATTTCTGGGTTACTCTTCTTCCCTTTTTCTTTCAGGATGGCCACCCGGAAGAGAACCGGAAGACGTTTACATGGGGAGACAGGCAAGTCAATCTGCACAATCTATAGAGAAAAGCATCAGTTGAAGCCACCCATCCACTTGCACATCTTAGCATGCACCGAGGACGGTGCAATCTTTAAGTGTGGGGAGGTCGATACCGATCTCCATGGGTTAGTACCTTTCTGTTTCAACACCAATGTTTAAATTTTCTTTGTTAAATTAGTTATTGCATTTGCATATTTGTTTGATTTTATGCATTTAGTTACTACTTAGTTAAAGTAATAAAATTCTTTTAAGACCCTATCTTTGAAAAATTTCACTAATTTAAATCGAAAATTTTTTTATGTTAAAACTTGTTTGAAGTTGTATTTGGAACATGGTTTTTGAGCTAAAGAACACACAACCTGTGAGATTTTGAGCTTATTTATATGGTTACACTATTTAACCATAATATTATTATTCTTCTGTGTTTTCTTCTCTATAATTGCAATCTTAGCTTTGTTCCATTCTATATGTCCAATATTTAGTGTATTTACATGCTTCCATATGATTGAGGCCATTATTTGATTTTAGCTCACTTATCCCAAATAAGCCTACCCTTTAAATCACCCTTGTCAGCCACCTTGAGCCTTTTAATCCCCATTTATTCTGTATTTTACCACATCACTAGCCTTAAGTAGAAAAACAATTAAATATCCTAATTGAATATTTGGTTAGCTTAAGATAGGGATTGTGTAACAATTAAGTGTGGGGAAACTGTGGGAACATGGGTTAATAAGGGAATGTATCATATTTCTAATTTATTTGAATATTGGGAATTTGGGAATCTACTCATGAAAAACCAAAATAGAAAAATAATAGAGAATCCATGTGCATTGATAAGTTATGTTTGCTTTTATGATTCAAAAAAAAAAGAGAGAAAAAAATATATATATAATATAAATAAATAAGGGGACAAAATTACCCCAATATTAAGTTTAATAAAAGATCAATGCACATGTGATAAAAATTAAAGAAAATTTGGTACATGAGTATGGGAATTATACAAAAGTGGGAATTATACAAAAGTGGGAATTATGGGTAGCTAGGTATGAATTTAAAAGTATATAGAGTATATGTATATTAGGTGAGAGCTTAGGTTAATTAAAGATTCATATTATAGCTCACTTGGCCATACATATATCCTTACCTTTACCTTAGCCCCATTACAACCTTGAAAAGACCTCATGATGTTTGCATTGGTAGATTAAATAATGTTGATTGGTTAGATGAAGAACAAGGTTTAGAAAGCATGATTAGATAAGCGTAGAGTGAATTACCCTATACACTTAAGAGACTAGAGTGATATACACTACCAGTGAGGGTTCACTGCTTTCATGAGCTATCTTCTCACAAGTTTACTTGCTTTTTATTGTATGATTTGAATTAGTGAAATCTGATTTATATTTGTCTTGAAGAACTTATTTACTCTTAACCAAGTAGGTAGAAACATTTTGCATGGGGTTGCATTCATATAGATAGGTTGCATTTCATACATTCTACCATTCCTCTTCATTTCTTTATAGCTTCTCTTGAGCTTAGCATGAGGACATGCTAATGTTTAAGTGTGGGGAGGTTGATAAACCACTATTTTATGGTTTATCTTGTGCTCAATTGAGTGGATTTTATCAATCTTTACCCACTTATTCATACTATTTGCATGGTTTTACATTTGCCTTCCTAATTACATGCTTTGATTGAAAACATGCTTCTTTGGCCTTAAGTTCCCTATGTTTAATTCCTCTCTTATTACCATTAGATGCCTTGATATGTGTGTTAAGTAATTTCAGAGATTACAGGACAGGAATGGCTTAGAGGATGGAAAGGAAGCATGCAAAAGTGGAAGGAATACAAGAAGTTGGAGAAATTGCTAAGCTGTCCAGCCTAACCTCTTTGCATTCAAACAGCTATAACTTGAGCTACAGAGGTTCAAACGACGCGGTTCCAGTGGCGTTGGAAAGTTGACGTCTAGGGCTTCGATTTGATATATAATATGCCATAGTTGCCCTGACGCTAGGTGACGCGACTGCGTGCTCCATGCGGACGCGTCGTAGTGACAAAAATCAGCGTATTTGAATTCGCAACCAGCGAATTCTGGGCTGTTTCCGACCCAGTTTGCGGCCCAGAAAACACAGATTAGAGGCTATAAAGTGGGGGAATGCATCCATTCATAATCAAGCTTTCACATTCACAATTTTAGGAGTAGATGTAGTGTTTAGAGAGAGAGGTTCTCTCCTCTCTCTTAGGATTAGGATTAGGATTTCTCTTAGTTTTAGGAGTGACTCTCGATCCCAAGTTCAATGTTCTTTTTATTTATTTTCTCAATTTAATTTATGAACATCTCTGCCATATTTAATTTCTTTTGTTAATGCAATTCGAGGTATTTTCAGATTTAAGATTGCTTTGCTTTATTTATATTGATGCTTTTAATTTAATTTAGATATTTTTCTCCCTTTTGGCTTTGGTCAAGTGATTGGTAGTACTTGAGTTATCAAACTCAGCAAGTGATTGAAATTGGTAGATTCTGCTTTAGCTAGGATTGCTCTAACACTAGTCTCTCCACAGGAGTTGACTAGGACTTGAGAATCAAGCTAATCAGTCCACTTAACCTTCCTTCGTTTAATAAAGGCTGACCAAGTGGGATTAAAACCCAATTCTCTTTACACTTGATAAGGATAACTAGGATAGAAATTCTAATTCTTATACCTTGCCAAGAGATTTTATTATTATTATTTTATTTTACTTGTCATATAACATATTCCCTCCTTACTTCCAAAACCCCAATTTACAAACTCATAACCAATAATAAGAACATACCTCCCTGCAATTCCTTGAGAAGATGACCCGATGTTTGAATACTCGGTTATCAATTTCAAAGGGGTTTGTTACTTGTGACAACCAAAACGTTTGTATGAAAGGACTTTTGAAGGTTTAAAAACTATATTTGCAACGAGGATTTATCCGCAAATTTCTAGACTACGGAAAAGTTCCTCTCATCAATAGGGCTAGGTATCTTGAATAAGATACAGTCCTCATGCAATTGCAGAACTAGCTATCCCCTTTCTACATCAATGATGGCAATGGTAGTGGCTAGGAAGGGTCTTCCAAAGATGACGGATTCATCCTCTTCCTCCCCAGTATCCAAGATTATGAAATCTGCAGGATGTAAAGGTTCTCAACCTTTTCTAAGACATCCTCTGCCAGACTATAAGCTTTTTTCATTGACTTGTCTGCCATCTCTAGTGAGATTCTTGCAGCTTGTACCTCAAAGATTCCTAGTCTCTCCATTATAAAGAGTGGTATGAGGTTTATGCTTGACCCTAGGTCACACAGAGCTTTCTCAAAGGTAATGGTGCCCATGGTGTAGGGAATCAGGAAGCGTCCGGGATCCGGCAGCTTCTGAGGTAGTTTCTACTGAACCAAGGCATTGAGTTCCTTGGTGAGCACTGGAGGTTCTTCTTCCAATGTCTCTGTACCAAAAATCTTGGCATTCAACTTCATGAGGACTCCCAGGTACCGAGCAACTTGTTCTTCCCTAGTTTCTTCTTCCTCATCAGAGGAGGAATGATCTTCATAATCCATGGTTTGTAATAAGGCATTCAAGGGAACTTCTATAGTCTCCTCATGAGCCTTAGTTGCCTTCATTTCTTCATTAGGGAAGCCTTGAGTGAGCATTGAATGCCCAGCTTCCCTATTACTGGCGTTCAATGGCAGCTTTTGTACTGCCTTGTTGAACGCCCAGTAAGGACCTCCTTACTGGCGTTCAATGCCGAGATGACTCACCCTTGGGCGTTGAATGCCCAGTAAGGACATCTTTACTGGTGTTCAATGCCAGATTATCCCCTTCAGATTCGGCTTCCACTTATACAATAATGGCCTTGCACTTTTCTCTTGAGTTCACTTCAGTGTTACTGGAAAGAGTGTTAGGAGGGGTCTCAGAGATTCTCTTGCTCAGTTGACTAACTTATACCTACAGATTTCTAATGGAGGACCTAGTTTCTGTTATGAAACTATGGGTGGTCTTAGAGATTTCAAAGAATATGGTTGCTGATGAGCGGATAATTTATACCCTTTTTTGCATTGTTTTTACATAGTTTTTAGTATGTTTTAGTTACTTTTTATTATATTTTTATTAGTTTTTATGCAAAAATCATATTTCTGGACTTTACTCTGAGTTTGTGTATTTTTCTGTAATTTCAGGTATTTTCTGGCTGAAATTGAGGGACCTGAGCAAAAATCTGATTCAGAGGCTGAAAAAAGACTGCCGATGCTGTTGGATTCTGACCCTCCTACACTCGAATTGGATTTTCTGGAGCTACAGAAGCCCAATTGGCACGCTCTCAATTGTGTTGGAAAGTACATCTTGAGCTTTCCAGCAATGTATAATAGTTCATACTTTTCCTGAGATCTGATGGCCCAAACTGGCGTTTAAATGCCCACTAAAGACCCTTTTCTGGAGTAAAACTCCAGAACTGGAGTTAAACGCCCAAACTGGCACCCAACCTGGCGTTTAACTCCAAGAATGGCCTATGCATGTGTAAAGTTCAATGCTTAGCCCAAGCACACACCAAGTGGGCCCCGGAAGTGGATTTCTGCACTATCTGCACTTAGTTACTTATTCTCTGTAATCCCTAGTCACTAGTTTAGTATAAATAGCACTTTTTACTATTGTATTGGCATCCTTGGAACCTATTATCATCTTATGTTATGTTTGGGAGGCTGGCCACATGGCCATCCTAGACCTCTTTTCACTTATGTATTTTCTATGGTGGAGTTTCTACACCCCATAGATTAAGGTGTGGAGCTCTGCTGCTCTTCATGAATTAATGAAATTACTACTGTTTTCTATTCAATCACACTTGATTCTATTCTAAGATACCCACTTGTACTTCAATATAGAGAATATGATAATCCGTGACACTCATCATTATTCTCAAACCTATGAATGCGTGCCTGACAACCACTTCCGTTCTATCTGAGCTCAACGTAGTCATTGGGGGACAGCTTGAGTGCGTATCTCTTGGATATCTAATACACGGACCGAGTCCGTGATATTAGTATCTTCATGGTAAAGGATAGAACTAATTGGCAGCCATTCCTGAGATCCGGAAAGTCTAAATCTTGTCTGTAGTATTCCGAGTAGGATCTGCGAAGGGATGACTGTGACGAGCTTCAAACTTGCGAATGTTGGGCGCAGTGAAAGTGTGCAAAAGGACAAGGGTCCTATTCCGCGCTAGCAGGAACCGACAGATGATTAGCCGTGCAGTAACTGTACTTGGTATTTTTCATCCGAGACGAGAAATCTGACAGTTGATTAGCCGTGCAGAGATCGTACCTGGTATTTTTCATCCGAGAGGATCATACAGCTTGCCATGGAAGGGAGCATGCATGGTTGGAAGAAGACAATAGGAAAGCAGAGGTTCAAAAGCAACAAAGCATCTCCAAACGCTTATCTGAAATTTCCACCAATGAATTACATAAGTATCTTTATTTTATTTTATGTTTTATTTATATTTTAATTGTCACTACTCATAATCCTTTGAATCCGCCTGACTGAGATTTACAAGCTGACCATAGCTTGCTTCAAGTCGACAATCTCCGTGGGATCGACCCTTATTCACATAAGGTTTATTACTTGGGCGACCCAGTGCACTTGCTGGTTAGTTGTGCGTAGTTGTGAAAAGTGTGAATCACAATTTCGTGCACCAAGTTTTTGGTGCCGTTGCCAGGGATTGTTCGAGTTTGGACAACTGACAGTTTGTCTTGTTGCTTAAATTAAGTAATTTTATTTTATGTTTAAGCTTTTTATTTTTTTTTATTTTCGAAAAATCATTCAAAAAAAATCTATATGTTTTTCAGATTTTTTAAGAATGAATTCTAGAGTTTCATGAGATATGTTGAAGCCTGGCTGGTTGTTAAGCCATGTCTAATCTTTTGGACCGAGGTTTCCACTTTCCATTGTAGAAAAGACATGTTTGTAATTGTTATGCTAAAGCTTGGCTGGCCATTTGGCCATGTCTAATTCTTTTGGACCGAAGCTTTTAACTAACATTGCACGAATCCTGGAATTCTTATTAAAAATTTTGAATGTCTTTATTTTCTTTTTCTAAAATAATTTTTGAAAAATACAAAAAATTAATAAAATCATAAAAACCAAAAAAATTTTGTGTTTCTTGTTTGAGTCTTGTGTCAAATTTTAAGTTTGGTGTCTATTGCAATTTTTTTTATTTTCTTAAAATTTTCGAAAATTCATCATGTGTTCTTTCTTGATCTTCAAATTGTTCTTGGTGATTTTCTTTGTTTGATCTTTCATTTTCTTGTTTTGTGTCTTTTCTTGTTTCTCATATGCATTTTCGAATGCATATTGTCTAAACATTAAAAAATTGCTAAGTTTGGCATCTTGCATGTCTTTCTTTTCTTAAAAATTTTCAAAAATATGTTCTTGATGTTCATCATGATCTTCAAAGTGTTCTTGGTGTTCATCTTGACATTCAAAGTGTTCTTGCATGCATTATTTGTTTTGATCTTAAATTTTTATGTTTTGTTTCATTTTGTTGTTTAATGAAGAAAGAGAAAAACAACAAAATAATCTTTCTTCATAAATTCAAAAATAAAAAAATAATATCTTTCCTTATTTTCCTCATAAATTTCGAAATTTTGGGTTGATTTGGTCAAAAATTTTTAAAATTTAGTTGTTTCTTGTTAGTCAAGTCAAAATTTCAATTTAAAACTCTATCTTTTCTAATCTTTTTCAAAAATCAAATCTTTTTCAAAAATCAAATCTTTTTCATTTTTCTTCTTAATATTTTTGAATTTCTCAAATAAATTTTTCAAAATCTTTTTATTAATTTTATTTCATAATTTTTGAAATTATTGCTAACATTTAATGTTTTGATTCAAAAATTTCAAGTTTGTTACTTTCCTCTTAAGAAAGGTTCAATCTTTAAATTCTAGAATCATATCTTTTAGTTTCTTGTTAGTCAAGTCATCAACTTTAATTTTCAAAATCAAATCTTTTTAAATTTCTTTTTTAAATCTTTTTTAAAATAAATTTCAATCATATCTTTTTCAAAACTTAATTTCAAAATCTTTTTCTAACTTCTTAATTTTTCAAAAATTATTTTCAAATCTTTTTCAATTAACCACTTGACTTGTTTGTTTTAATTTTAAAAAGTTTACTATTTCTTATCTTTTTCAAAACCACCTAACTACTTCTCTCTCTCATTAATTTCGAAAACAACTAACCACTTTTTCAAAATTCTTTTTCATTAACTAATTGTTTTAAATTCTAATTTTATTTTATTTCTTCTCTTAAATTTCGAATTCTAACTCACAATTAAAATAAAAATAAAAATATTTTTCTTTTCTTTTAATTAAAAATTCGAATACAGACACACACTCTCTCTCTCTCTCTCTCTCTCATCTCTTTCTATTTATTTTATTTATTCACTAACACTTCTCTTCTTAAAAATTGAACCCTTTCTCTCTCTCTGTGTTCAAATTCTTCTTCTTCTCCCTTCTTCATTCTATTCTTCTATTCTTCTACTCACATAAAGGAATCTCTATAATGTGACATAGAGGATTCCTCTTCTCTCTTTGTTCTCTTCTTTTTCATATGAGCAGGAACAAAGATAAGAACATTCTTGTTGAAGTTGATCCTGAACCTGAAAAGACTCTGAAGAGGAAGCTGGTGCACGAATTATGAATCACACATTTCACAACTCGTACCACTAACCAGCAAGTGCACTGGGTCGTCCAAGTAATACCTTACGTGAGTAAGGGTCGAATCCCACGGAGATTGTTGGTTTGAAGCAATCTATGGTTATCTTGTAAATCTTAGTCAGGAAGTCAATTATGTTTATCAGTTGAATTGCGAATAACCAAGAGAGCATAAATTAAAGGTTACTTGTTATGCAGTAATGGAGAATATGTTGGAGTTTTGGAGATGCTTTGTCTTCTGAATCTCTGCTTTCCTCTGTCTTCTTGTTCACACACGCACGTCCTCCTATGGCAAGCTGTATGTAGGGGATCACCGTCGTCAATGGCTACATCCCATCCTCTCAGTGAAGAATATGCTCACATGCTCTGTCACAACACGGCTAATCATCTGTCGGTTCTCGATCATACTGGAATAGGATTCTTCATCCTTTTGCGCCTGTCACTAACGCCCAACACTCGTGAGTTTGAAGCTTGTCACAGTCATTCGATCCCTGAATCCTACTCAGAATACCACAGGCAAGGTTTAGACTTTTCGGATTCTCATGAATGCCGCCATCAGTTCTAGCTTATACCACGGAGATTCTGATTAAGGAATCTAAGAGATACTCATTCAATCGGATATAGAAGGGAGGTGGTTGTCAGGCACACGTTCATGGTTTGAGGAAGGTGATGAATGTCACGGATCATCACCTTCATCACAGTTAAGAGCGAATGAACATCTTAGATAGGAACAAGCGTGTTTGAATGGAAAACAGAAATACTTGCATTAATTCATCGAGACACAGCAGAGCTCCTCACCCCCAACAATGGAGTTTAGAGACTCATGCCGTCAGAGAATACAAAGTTCAGATCTAAAATGTCATGAGATACAAAATAAGTCTCTAAAAGTTGTTTAAATACTAAACTAGTAGCCTAGGTTTACAAAATATGAGTAAACTATGATGGATGATGCAGAGATCCACTTCTAGGGCCCACTTGGTATGTGTTGGGCTGAGACTTAAGTAATTCACGTGCAGAGGCCATTTGTGGAGTTGAACGCCAGTTTTTATGCCAGTTTGGGCGTTCAACGCCAGCTTTTGATCCTTTTCTGGCGCTGGACGCCAGAATTGGGCAGAGAACGGGTGTTGAACACCCGTTTACGTCGTCTATCCTTGTGCAAAGTATGAACTATTATATATTGCTGGAAAGCCCTGGATGTCTACTTTCCAACGCAATTGGAAGCATGCCATTTCGAGTTCTGTAGCTCCAGAAAATCCACTTTGAGTGCAGGGAGGTCAGAATCCAACAGCATCAGCAGTCCTTTTTCAGCCTGAATCAGATTTTTGCTCAGCT
Organism: Arachis hypogaea; assembly: GCF_003086295.3. Lineage (NCBI taxonomy): Eukaryota > Viridiplantae > Streptophyta > Magnoliopsida > Fabales > Fabaceae > Arachis > Arachis hypogaea. The sequence continues at coordinate 100,085,852 of NC_092050.1, read as the reverse complement.
CCTTCAATTTCAGCCAGAAAAATACCTGAAATTACAGAAAAACACACAACTCATAGTAAAGTCCAGAAATATGAATTTTTCCTAAAAACTAATGAAAATAGACTAAAAACTAACTAAAACATACTCAAAACTATATGAAATTAACCCCAAAAAGCGTATAAAATATCCGCTCATCACAACACCAAACTTAAACTGTTGCTTGTCCTCAAGCAACTAGACAAATAAAATAGAAGACTAATAGGTTGAGAAGCAATAATATCTCAGAGTTTTTGAGTGAAGCTCAGATTCTAATTAGATGAGCGGGACTAGTAGCTTTTTGCTTCTGAACAGTTTTGGCATCTCACTTTATCCATTGAAGCTCAGAGTGATTGGCATCTATAGGAACTTAGAATTCAGATAGTGTTATTGATTCTCCTATTTCAGTGTGATGATTCTTGAACACAGCTATTTTATGAGTCTTGGCCGTAACCCTAAGCACTTTGTTTTCCAGTATTACCACCGGATACATAAATGCTACAGACACATAACTGGGTGAACCTTTTCAGATTGTGACTTAGCTTTGCTAAAGTCCCCAGCTAGAGGTGTCCAGAGTTCTTAAGCACACTCTTCTTTTTGCTTGGACCTTGACTTTAACCGCTCAGTCTCAAGTTTTCACTTGACACCTTCACGCCACAAGCACATGGTTAGGGACAGCTTGGTTTAGCCGCTTAGGCCAGGATTTTATTCCTTCTTGGCCCTCCTATCCACTGATGCTCAAAGCCTTGGGATCCTTTTTATTTGCCCTTGCCTTTTGGTTTTAAGGGTTATTGGCTTTTTGCTCTTGCCTCTTGGTTTTAAGAGCTTTTGGCTTTTTCTGCTTGCTTTTTCTTTTTCTTTCTAATATTTTTTTTTTCTGCAAGCTTTGTTCTTTGCTGCTTTTTCTTGCTTCAAGAATCATTTTTATGATTTTTCAGATTATCAATAACATGTCTCATGCTCATCATTCTTTCAAGAGCCAACATATTTAACAGTCTTAAACAACAAATTCAAAAGACATATGCACTGTTCAAGCATTCATTCAGAAGACAGAAAGCATTGCCACCACATTTAACTAATTAGAATTTCTCTTATTAAAACTCGAAATTTTATTGCCTCTTATTCAAAAGATCTACTACTTTATTCATGTTTGCTGATGATGAGAAAAATAAACTATAGCTTAATTGGAGATAAAATCAAAATAGATACTAATTACTACTATATGACTCCTAAGGTAAACTTCTATAAGGACACTGTCACAGAGTTAAGGCAGAAATTGGAAATTAACAACCTTTATTCTAGGGGAACGGGGGTTCTTCTGATCCTTGGGGTGCTCGGTCCTATAAGAGAAGACTTTTGGCGCTTCAATTCCCTTAAGTCACGCCCTTGCTCCTCTTGTTCTTTAAACATATAGGTCAGCATTTGACTGTGTTCCTTCTGTTCTTTTATTATTTGCTCCATAGCTTCCCGTATCTTGGTAACAGACGTCTCAAGATACTCCCAGTATTCAGATTGAGGGATCTCTGGGAGGAATTCCTGTGCTCTCTTCTTGATGGGATCATCCTGTGCTTGTTGTTTTTCCATTGATGCTTTGGTGATTGGCTTCTCAATTGAGATATACTTAGTTATTCCCATCCTCACTCCAGCGTCCTTGTAGAGCAGAGAAATCACGCTTGGATAAGCCAACCTGGCCTCTTTAGAATTTTTGTTAGCAATTTTGTAGAGTTCAGCTGAAATCAGCTGATGAACCTCCGCTTCCTTTCCCATCATGATGCAATGGATCATCACTGCTCTTTTAACTGTAACTTCAGAACGGTTGCTAGTGGGCAACAGAGAACGCCCAATGAAGTCCAGCCATCCTCTGGCGATTGGTTTGAGATCCTCTCTCTTGAGTTGATTTGGGACACCCTTTGTGTTGGTGGTCCACCTGGCTCCAAGGATACATATGTCCTCTAGAATCTTATCCAGGTCAATGTCTGCTCTCATCATCCTCCTGTTGAAGGAGTCTGGATCATCGTTTAGCTGAGGTAGCTTTAAGATCTCTCTGATCTTGTCAGGGGTGGTATGAACAATCTTTCCTCTGACCATGGTCCGAAATTCATAAAAGGCAGTTCCGGATAGTTTTTGCTTGTCAGTCTGCCACATATTAGCATAGAACTCCTGGACCATGTTTCTTCCCACTTTCGTTTCAGGATTAGCTAGGACTTCCCAGTTCCTGATTCGAATTTGCTCCTGGATCTCCGAATATTCATCTTCTTTCAGATCGAATCTAACTTCCGGGATCACTGATCTCAGACCCATTACTTTAAGATAATGGTCTGAATGTTCTTTAGATAAGAACTTCCCTTGATTCCAAAGTGGTTTTGGAACGCTCTCTTTCTTGCCTCTTGGAGTGGGTTGTTTTCCTTTAGGAGCCATGATCTTAGTGATCTCGGATAAACACACCAAACTTAGAGGTTTGCTTGTCCTCAAGCAAAAGAAAAGAAAGGAGAGGGGTAGAGGGAGAGCTAGGGGCAATTGTTGATGGAGGAGGAGGGAGGCCGAACCCAAATTTAAAGGGATGGGGGGTGGATTTTCGAAAAATTGGGAAAGATAAGATAAAAAGATTGAGTTGAAAAAGATAAGATAAAAGATATAGTTTAATTTTGAAAAGATATGATAGATTTTTTAAAAAGATAAATCTGAATTTTGAAAAAGATAATATGGAGATTTGAAAAAGATATGGATTAGTTGAAAAGATTTTAGAGTGAAAAAGATAGATTTGTTTTCAGAAAAGATTTGAAAAGAGTTGGATTGAATTTGGAAAGAGGGATTTTTAGAAATTAAGGATTTCAGAAATTAGGGTTCTTAACATGTTCATGTAAAAATCATGCATTGAAACATAAAATTTGAAATTAAAATGGAAATACGTGTAGAAAAATGAGTTTGGCTCCTCCCTGCCTTCCTGGCGTTTGAACGCCCAAACACTGCCTGTTTTGGGCGTTCAGCGCCCAACTGCTGCTCTCCTGGGCATTCAACGCCCATCTGCTGCTATTACTGGCGTTCAACGCCCAGTGGGTGCCCCTTTTCTGGCGTTGAACGCCCAGATTGCTACCATTACTGGCGTTCAACGCCCAGTGGATGCCCATTTTGGGCGTTGAACGCCCAAAATATACTTTTACTGGCATTTTCTTGCCAATGAGCTCTTTTTCTCTGTTTTGTGTGCCGAGGTCTTCTGTAAATGATTATTTACCTTGTTTTCAATGAACTCCATATAAACAAATAAAAATAAAAATAGAAATAGGGTAAAATGCTTAGAGGATTGTTGCCCCATGGCTGGGTTGCCTCCCAGCAAGCGCTTCTTTATTGTCTTTAGCTGGACCTTGCTGAGCTTTTAATCTAGCTTCAGCCTTGAGCATTCTTGCTCAATGTTGCCTTCAAGATAATGCTTGATTCTTTGTCCATTGACAATGAACTTCTTATCAGAATCAATATCCTGAAGCTCCACATAACCATATGGTGATACACTTGTAATCACGTATGGTCCCCTCCACCGGGATTTTAGTTTCCCGGGGAATAGCCTGAGTCTAGAGTTAAACAACAGGACCTTCTGTCCTGGTTCAAAGATTCTAGATGACAGCTTTCTGTCATGCCATTTTTTTTATTTTTCTTTATAAAGCTTGGCATTCTCGAAAGCTGTGAATCTGAATTCCTCTAGCTCATTTAGCTGGAGCAATCATTTTTCTCCTGCTAATTTGGCATCAAAGTTTAGGAATCTGGTTGCCCAGTAGGCCTTATGTTCCAGTTCCACGGGCAGGTGACATGCCTTACCATACACGAGTTGGTATGGAGATGTCCCTATGGGGGTCTTGAATGCTGTCTTGTAAGCCCACAGAGCATCATCCAAGCTCCGTGCCCAATTCTTTCTACGGGTATTTACTGTCCGTTCCAGGATTCTCTTTAATTCTCTGTTAGAGACTTCAGCTTGCCCATTGGTTTGTGGATGATATGGAGTGGCCACCTTGTGGCGAATTCCATACCGAACCATGGCAGAGTAAAGCTGTTTATTGCAGAAGTGAGTGCCCCCATCACTGATTAGTACTCTAGGGACACCAAACCTGCTAAAGATATGTTTCTGGAGGAACTTCAGCACTGTTTTAGTATCATTGGTGGGTGTGGCAATAGCCTCAACCCATTTTGATACATAGTCAACTGCCACCAGAATATAAGTGTTTGAGTATGATGGTGGGAAAGGTCCCATGAAGTCAACTCCCCATACGTCAAACAACTCAATTTCTAAGATTCCTTGTTGAGGCATGGCGTAACTATGAGGCAGATTACCAGCTCTTTGGCAACTGTCACAATTACGTACAAACTCTCGGGAATCTTTATAGAGTGTGGGCCAATAGAAGCCACATTGGAGGACCTTGGTGGCTGTTCGCTCACCTCCGAAATGGCCTCCATATTGAGATCCATGGCAATGCCACAGGATCCTCTGTGCTTCTTCTCTAGGCACGCACCTACAGATTATTCCGTCTGCACATCTCTTAAAGAGATAAGGTTCATCCCACAAGTAATACTTTGCATCAGTAATTAATTTCTTCTTCTGTATCCTGTTGTACTCCTTGGGTATGAACCTTGCAGCTTTATAGTTTGCAATATCGGCAAACCATGGTGCTTCCTGAATGGCAAATAGATGCTCATCAGGAAACGTCTCAGAGATCTCAAGAAAGGGGAGGGACGTCCCTTCCACTGGCTCTATCCGGGACAGATGATCAGCCACTTGGTTCTCTGTCCCTTTTCTGTCTCTTATTTCTATATCAAACTCTTGCAGAAGCAATACCCATCTGATGAGCCTGGGTTTTGAATCTTGCTTTGTGAGTAGATATTTAAGAGCGGCATGGTCAGTGTACACAATCACTTTTGATCCAACTAAGTATGATCTGAACTTGTCAATGGCGTAAACCACTGCAAGTAATTCTTTTTCTGTGGTTGTGTAATTTTTCTGGGCATCGTTTAGAACGCGACTGGCATAATAAATGACATGCAAAAGCTTGTCCTGCCTCTGTCCCAATACTGCACCAATGGCATGATCACTGGCATCACACATTAACTCAAATGGTAATGTCCAGTCTGGTGCAGAAATGACTGGTGTTGTGACCAGCTTAGCTTTCAGTGTTTCAAACACCTGCAGACACTCTGTGTCAAACACAAATGGCGTGTCAGCAGCTAGCAGATTGCTTAGAGGTTTTGCGATTTTTGAAAAATCCTTTATAAACCTCCTATAGAATCCTGCATGCCCCAGAAAGCTTCTGATTGCCTTAACATTGGCAGGTGGTGGTAATTTTTCAATTACCTCTATTTTTGCTTGATCCACCTCTATTCCCTTGTTAGAGATTTTATGCCCAAGGACAATCCCCTCAGTCACCATGAAGTGACATTTTTCCCAGTTTAAAACTAGGTTGGTCTCTTGGCATCTCTTCAGAACAAGTTTTAGGTGATCAAGACAGGAGCTGAATGAGTCTCCATATACTGAGAAGTCATCCATGAAAACTTCCAAAAATTTTTCCACCATGTTAGAGAAAATAGAGAGCATGCATCTCTGGAAGGTTGCAGGCGCATTACACAGCCCGAATGGCATCCTTCTATAAGCAAACACTCCAGATGGACATGTGAATGCTGTTTTCTCTTGATCCTGGGGATCCACTGCAATCTGGTTATAGCCTGAGTAGCCATCCAAAAAGCAGTAATACTCATGACCTGCTAGTCTTTCTAGCATCTGGTCTATGAATGGTAAAGGAAAATAATCCTTTCTGGTGGCTGTATTGAGCCTTCTGTAGTCAATACACATACGCCACCCTGTAACTGTTCTTGTAGGAACCAGTTCATTTTTTTCATTATGAATCACTGTCATGCCTCCCTTTTTTGGGACGACTTGGATAGGGCTCACCCAGGGGCTATCAGAAATAGGATAAATAATCCCAGCCTCTAGTAATTTGGTGACCTCTTTCTGCACTACTTCTTTCATGGCTGGATTTAGCCGCCTCTGTGGTTGAACCACTGGTTTAGCATTATCCTCCAATAAGATTTTGTGCATGCATCTAGCTGGGCTTATGCCCTTAAGGTCACCTATGGACCACCCAAGAGCTGTCTTGTGTGTCCTTAGCACTTGAATAAGCGCTTCCTCTTCCTGTGAATTTAAAGCAGAGCTTATGATCACTGGAAAAGTGTCACCTTCTCCTAGAAATGCATATTTCAAGGATGGTGGTAGTGGCTTAAGCTCGGGTTTAGGAGGTTTTTCCTCTTCTAGAAAAATTTTCAGAGGCTCTTTCATGTCCTCTGAATCCTCCAAATCAGGCTGAACATTTTTAAAGATATGTTCCAACTCTGATTCGAGACTCTCAGCCATGTTGATCTCTTCTACCAAAGAGTCAATAAGATCAACTTTGATGCAGTCTGTTGATGTGTCTGGATGCTGCATGGCTTTAACAGCGTTCAACTTAAACTCATCATCATTGACTCTCAGGGTTATTTCCCCCTGTTGGACGTCAATGAGGGATCGTCCAGTTGCTAGGAAGGGTCTTCTTAGAATGAGAGTAGCACTCTTGTGCTCCTCTATTTCCAGCACAACAAAGTCAGTGGGAAAGGCGAATGGCCCAACCCTGACAATCATGTCTTCAATCACACCTGATGGGTATTTAGTGGAGCCATCAGCGAGCTGAAGACATATCCGGGTTGGTTTAACTTCTTCAGTTAAACCAAGCTTTCTGATAGTGGATGCAGGTATTAAGTTGATGCTTGCCCCAAGATCGCATAAAGCTGTCTTGGTACAATTACCTTCTAATATGCATGGTATCAGAAAACTCCCACGGTCTTTTTGCTTTTTAGGAAAGCTTTTCAGAATGACCGCACTGTATTCTTCAGTGAGGAGAACTCTTTCTGTTTCTCTCCAATCCTTTTTATGACTCAAGATCTCTTTCATGAACTTGGCATAAGAAGGTATTTGCTCAAGTGCTTCTGTAAATGGAATCTTTATTTCAAGAGTTCTGAGATAGTCTACAGAGCGAGCAAATTGCTTATCCTGCTCCTCTTTCCGGAGTTTTTGAGGATAAGGTATCTTGGCTTTATATTCTTCAACCTTAGTTGCTGCAGGTTTATCGCCTACAGAAGTGGTTGAAGAAGCCTTTTTAGAGGGGTTGTTATCAACAGTCGTGTGTGTCTGATCCCTCACTGGCAATTGAGTGCCAGAGTTAGAAACTGGAGTGACGTTAGACGCCAACTCCTTGTCTGTTCCTGGCGTCTGAACGCCAGAATTGTGCCTATTTTGGGCATTCAGCGCCAGATCTTGCCCAAGTTGAGCGTTCAACGCCAGATCCTTGCCCATTTCTGGCGTTGAACGCCAGTTTTGCCTTGTTTCTGGCGTTGAACGCCAGTTTTGGGCATGGTCTGGGCGTTCAGCGCCAGCCTTCCACCAATTTTCTGGCGTTTTAGTGCCAGAATTATTTTTCCCTGGGCTCTTACTGTCCTCAGGTGAATTTTGGGTGGTTTGCTCATTTCTTGGCTTTTTGCTGCCTTGAGGTGGGGTATTTAATGTTTTTCCACTTCTTAATTGAACTGCTTGGCATTCTTCTATTATTTGTCTTGACAGCTTCTGCTTTGTTTGCCTAAACTGTTCATCCATATGTATATTAGCCATCCTTGTCTCTTGTAGTCTATCTTTGAATTCGGCTAGCTGCTTTGTTAGAAAGTCCAATTGCTGATTGAATTCAGCAGCTTGTTTTACAGGACTGAGTTCAGCAGTTACTGTTTTAACCTCTTCATTCATGGAAGGGTTGCTGCTTAGGTACAGATGCTGATTCCTGACAACTGTATCAATGAGCTCTTGAGCCTCTTCAATTTTCTTTCTCATGTGGATAGATCCACCAGCTGAGTAATCTAGAGACATCTGAGCTCCTTCTGCAAGCCCATAGTAGAAGATGTCTAACTGAACTCACTCTGAAAACATTTCAGAGGGGCATTTTCGTAGCATCTCTCTGTATCTCTCCCAGGCATCATAAAGAGATTCATTATCTCCTTGTTTAAAGCCTTGGATGTCCAGCCTTAGCTGTGTCATCCTTTTTGGAGGAAAATACTGATTCAGGAATTTTTCTGTCAGCTGTTTCCATGTCCTTATGCTGGCTTTAGGTTGGTTATTCAACCACCTCTTAGCTTGATCTTTTACAGCAAATGGAAACAGTAATAGTCTGTAGACATCCTGATCTATTTTCTTATCATGTACTGTGTCAGCAATTTGTAAAAATTGTGCCAGAAACTCTGTAGGTTCTTCCTGTGTAAGACCGGAATACTGGCAGCTTTGCTGCACCATGATAATGAGCTGAGGATTCAACTCAAAGCTACTGACTCCAATGGAGGGTATGCAGATACTACTCCCATATGAAGCAGTAGAGGGGTTAGAATATGACCCCAGAGTCCTCCTGGACTGTTCATTTCCGCTTAGGTCCATGATGGAGAAAGGGAGATGATGTAAAATAGAAAAAATATTTTTATTTATTTATTTATTAATTTTTTTCAAAAATAAAATAAATCAAAATAAAATAAATAAAAATGAGTAAAAGATTTTCAAAAAAGTGAGGAGAGAGAAAGTGGTTAGGAGATTTTGAAAAAGATATGATGATTTTTGAAAAAGGTTTTAAATTTTGAAATAAAAATCTGAATTTTTTTTTGAAATATATTTCGAAAATTTGTTTTTAAAATAGAGAGAAAAGATATTTTTGATTTTTTTTTTAAGAGGAAAGAGAAAAACAATAAGATAGAACAGGATTTAAAATTTTTAGATCTAATGCTCCTTATTTTCGAAAATTTTGGAGGGAAAACACCAAGGAACACCAAACTTAAAAATTTTAAGATCAAGACACAAGAAAAACTCAAGAATACAAGAACATGAAGGAAGAACACCAAACTTCAAATTTTTTGAAAACCAAAATAAATTTTTCGAAAATCAAGGGAAATCAACAGGAAAACACCAAACTTAAAGTTTGGCACGAAATTTAATAGAGAAAATATTAAATATTATTTTTGAAAAAGGTTTTAAAAAGAGTGTACCAAACTGCCACGGGCTTAGACTAACGCTCTAGCCAATTGGGCAGTAAAATGTAACACTTGTTTTAAAGAAGGATATTTTTAACCAAGAACAATAATAAGAGACTCTAAACCAAAAAGAAAAATTTTCCTAATCTAAGCAACAAAATAAACCGTCAGTTGTTCAAACACGAACAATCCCCGGCAACGGCGCCAAAAACTTGGTGCACGAATTATGAATCACACTTTTCACAACTCGTACCACTAACCAGCAAGTGCACTGGGTTGTCCAAGTAATACCTTACGTGAGTAAGGGTCGAATCCCACGGAGATTGTTGGTTTGAAGCAATCTATGGTTATCTTGTAAATCTTAGTCAGGAAGTCAATTATGTTTATCAGTTGAATTGCGAATAACCAAGAGAGCATAAATTAAAGGTTACTTGTTATGCAGTAATGGAGAATATGTTGGAGTTTTGGAGATGCTTTGTCTTCTGAATCTCTGCTTTCCTCTGTCTTCTTGTTCACACACGCACGTCCTCCTATGGCAAGCTGTATGTAGGGGATCACCGTCGTCAATGGCTACATCCCATCCTCTCAGTGAAGAATATGCTCACATGCTCTGTCACAGCACGGCTAATCATTTGTCGGTTCTCGATCATACTGGAATAGGATTCTTCATCCTTTTGCGCCTGTCACTAACGCCCAGCACTCGCGAGTTTGAAGCTCGTCACAGTCATTCGATCCCTGAATCCTACTCGGAATACCACAGACAAGGTTTAGATTTTCCGGATTCTCATGAATGCCGCCATCAGTTCTAGCTTATACCACGGAGATTCTGATTAAGGAATCTAAGAGATACTCATTCAATCGGATATAGAACGGAGGTGGTTGTCAGGCACACGTTCATGGTTTGAGGAAGGTGATGAATGTCACGGATCATCACCTTCATCACAGTTAAGAGCGAATGAACATCTTAGATAGGAACAAGCGTGTTTGAATGGAAAACAGAAATACTTGCATTAATTCATCGAGACACAGCAGAGCTCCTCACCCCCAACAATGGAGTTTAGAGACTCATGCCGTCAGAGAATACAAAGTTCAGATCTAAAATGTCATGAGATACAAAATAAGTCTCTAAAAGTTGTTTAAATACTAAACTAGTAGCCTAGGTTTACAAAATATGAGTAAACTATGATGGATGATGCAGAGATCCACTTCTGGGGCCCACTTGGTGTGTGTTGGGCTGAGACTTAAGCAATTCACGTGCAGAGGCCATTTGTGGAGTTGAACGCCAGTTTTTATGCCAGTTTGGGCGTTCAACTCCAGCTTTTGATCCTTTTCTGGCGCTGGACGCCAGAATTGGGTAGAGAACTGGCGTTGAACGCCAGTTTAGGTCGTCTATTCTTGTGCAAAGTATGGATTATTATATATTTCTGGAAAGCTCTGGATGTCTACTTTCCAACGCAATTGGAAGCATGCCATTTCGAGTTTTGTAGCTCCAGAAAATCCACTTTGAGTGCAGAGAGGTCAGAATCCAACAGCATCAGCAGTCCTTTTTCAGCCTGAATCAGATTTTTGCTCAGCTCCTTCAATTTCAGCCAGAAAAATACCTGAAATTACAGAAAAACACACAACTCATAGTAAAGTCCAGAAATATGAATTTTTCCTAAAAACTAATGAAAATAGACTAAAAACTAACTAAAACATACTCAAAACTATATGAAATTAACCCCAAAAAGCGTATAAAATATCCGCTCATCAGAAGCTAAGAGAAGCTAAAGCACAAAACTTTGGAGAGGACCTAATAGAAATTTTCGAAAAAGAAGAAAACATGGAAGCCGAAAATAACAACAATGGTGGAGATGCAAGGAAGGTGCTTGGTGACTTTACTACACCAACTTCTGACTTCTACGGAAGAAGCATCTCAATTCCTGCAATTGGAGCAAACAACTTTGAGCTTAAGCCTCAATTAGTTTCTCTAATACAGCAAAATTGCAAGTTTCATGGACTTCCATTGGAAGATCCTCATCAGTTCTTGGCTGAATTCTTGCAAATCTGTGACACTGTTACGACCAATGAGGTTAATCCTGAGGTCTACAGACTTATGCTTTTTCCCTTCGCTGTAAGAGACAAAGCTAGGATATGGTTGGACTCACAACCTAAAGAAAGCTTGAACTCTTGGGAAAAATTGGTCAATACTTTCTTGGCCAAATTCTTTCCACCTCAAAAGTTGAGCAAGCTTAGAGTGGAAGTCCAAACCTTCAGACAGAAGGAAGGTGAATCCCTCTATGATGCTTGGGAAAGATACAAGCAATTGATCAGAAGGTGTCCTTCTCACATGATTTCAGAATGGAGCATCTTATGTATATTCTATGATGGTCTATCTAAATTGTCCAAGATGTCGTTGGACCACTCTGCTGGTGGATCCCTTCATTTGAAGAAGATGCCTGCAGAAGCCCAAGAACTCATTGAGATGGTTGCAAATAACCAGTTCATGTATACTTCTAAAAGAAATCCTATGAATAATGGGATGACTCAGAAGAAAGGAGTTATTGAGATTGATACCCTGAATGCCATTGATGAGAGAACTTTTGAGTGGTCTAGAAATTTGCGGATAAATCCTCGTTGCAGGTATAGTTTCTAAACCTTCAAAAGTCCTTTCATACAAACGTTTTGGGTGTCACAAGTAACAAACCCCTTTAAAATTGATAACCGAGTATTTAAACCTCGGGTCGTCTTCTCAAGGAACTGCAGGGAAGTATGTTCTTATTATTGGTTATGGAGGTTTGTAAAATCGGGGTTGAGAGTGAAGAGTAGATATGACAAATAATTTAAATGGAAATTAAAATAAATAAATAATGTAAAGCAAACTTTTGGCAATGGTAAGAGAAATTAGAAGTCCAACTTAGTTATTCTTCTCAACAATAGTGAAAGTTGAATCTTAATTCCACTTAGTTAACCTTTACTAAAGTAAAGGAAAGGCAAGGGACTAATTAGTTTGACCTTCGAATCCTATTTATTTCCTAAGAAAAAGTTGGGATTATTGAAGTTCAGTTCAATTAGCAAGATAACGATTATCAATTATGCTGAGTTTAATAATGTTGAGTTACTGATTTCTTAACCAAGACCAAAAAGGGAAAAAGTAAAATTGTAGGAATAAAAATGTCCTTAGATGGGAAGCAATAATAAGTTAAATTAAAGAGAACAATAATGAACTGAAATACCTCAAATAATCATTAACTCAAATAATAATCTTGTAACATGGAATAATTCATAAGCCAATTGGGCAACATCTGTAGATACGAATAAAAGCTTTAAAGTAAAAGTAGCATAGAAACATAAATTAAAGTAAATATTAAACCTAGATCGAGAGTCACTCTTAAAAACTAAGAGAAGTCCTAAATCCTAATCCTAAGAGAGAGAGGAGAGAATCTCCCTTTCAAAACTAAATCTAAATCATAGAAAGTAGTAAAAATGCGAGCTCCCTTTGAATGGATGCATTCCCCCACTTTATAGCCTCTAGTCTATGTGTTCTGCACCTGGATCTGGGCCAAGAGGGCTTCAGAAATCGCTGGGGGCGTATTTTGTAAATTCTGATACGTGGCCTCTGTTATGCGTCCGCGTGGGTCATGCGGTCACGTCATCTGGAGTTTTCTTTGTGGCGCGGTCGCCTCGGTCACGCATCCGCATCGAATGCGCTATGCTCAAGTCGCACGGCCGCGTCAGTCATGCGGCCGCGTCGCTGCTTTTTCGCGCCTGGCACGCGATCACGTCGTCCATGCGATCGCGTGGATGCTTATGACCATGAGAAGCTTATGACCATGAGAATCCTGGAATGGAAGAGGTGAATTACATGGAAGAGGTAAATTATATAGAGAAATCATCCAAATTTCTCATGGAAGGATCAACAGAAGCCTCAACAAGGCTTCAATCATAATAATGGTAGGAGAAATAGGTTTGGCAATAGCAAGCCTTTTCCATCATCTTCTGAGCAACAGATAGAGAATTCTAAGCAGAGCTTCTCTGACATAGAAACCATAGTCTCTGATCTATCTAAGACCACTCTCAGTTTTATGACTGAAACAAGGTTCTTCATCAGAAATTTGGAGGCACAAGTGGGTCAACTGAGTAAAAGAGTGACTGAAACTCCTCCTAGTACTCTTCTAAGCAATACAGAGGAGAATCCAAAAAGAGAGTGCAAGGCCATCAATATACCCAACATGGCCGAACCTGGAGAGAGTCAAACGGTTGTGATTTCCAATGAGGAGGACCTTAATCAACGTCCACTAGCCAATAAAGAGCTCCCCATTGAGGAACTAAAAGAATCTGAGGCTCATATAGAGACCATAGAGATCCCACTGAACTTACTGTTGCCATTCATGAGCTTTGATGAGTATTCTTTCTCTGAAGATGATGAAGATATTATTGAAGAGCAAGTTGCTCAGTATCTATGAGCAATCATAAATCTGAATGCCAAGTTATTTGGTAATGAGACTTGAGAGGATGAACCTCCATTGCTCATCAAAGAACTGAATACTTTGGTTCAATAGAAATTACCTCAGAAGAAACCGGATCCCGGAAAGTTCTTAATACCCTGTACCATAGGCACCATGACCTTTAAGAAGGCTCTGTGTGACCTGGAGTCAGGAGTAAATCTCATGCCACTCTCTGTAATGGAGAAACAAGGTATCTTTGAGGTACAAGCTGCAAGAATCTCACTAGAGATGGCAGACAAATCAATGAAATAGGATTATGGACTTATAGAGGATGTCTTAGTAAAGATTGAAGGCATGTACATCCCTGCTGATTTCATAATCATAGACACTGGGAAGGATGAAGATGAATCCATCACCCTTGGAAGACCCTTCCTAGCCACAGCAAGAGCTGTGATTGATGTGGACAGAGGAGAGTTAGTCCTTCAATTGAATGAGGACTACCTTGTGTTTAAGGCTCAAGGATCTTCTTCTGTAACCAATGAGAGAAAGCATGAAAAGCTTCTCTCAATACAGAGTCAAACAGAGCCCCCACACTCAACTTCTAAGTTTGGTGTTGAGAGGCCATCATCAAGCTCTGAGTCTCTGTGAGGCTCTCTAAGAGCTCACTGTCAAGCTATTAACATTAAAGAAGCGCTTGGTGGGAGGCAACCCACTGTTATTTAATTATATTTAATTTTTTAGACATTTGTTTTTCCATTATTATTTTATGTTTTCTTTAGGTTGATGATCATGTGAAGTCATAAAAATAGCTACAGAATTAAAGCAAAATAAAAAACAGCATCAAAAACAGCACATCCTGGAGGACAGGCTTACTGGCATTTAAACGCCAGTAAGGATAGCAGAATGGGCATTTAACGCCTAGTCTGGCAGCATTCTCGGTGTTAAATGCCAAAAATGGCAGGCAGAATGGCGTTTAACGCTAGAAAAGGGTGTCTGGTGTCTGGCTGGCGTTAAACACCAGAAAGGGCAGATAGACTGGTGTTTAACGCCAGAAAAGGGTGTATGGCTGGCGTTAAACGCCGAAAGGGTCAGCAGACTGGCGTTTAACAGCAGAAAAGGTAGCAGAGCTGGCGTTAAATGCCAGAATTGGCACACAGAGGCCGTTTACATGCCGGAATGGTGCAGGGAGCAGAATTTCTTGACACCTCAGGATCTGTGGATCCACAGGATCCCCACCTACCCCACCTCTTCTTCTCTCCTCTTCACACTTTTCCATAACACTCTTCCCCAAATACCCTTGACCAATCACATCAATACCTCTTCCCCAAACACCATTCACCTATCAAATCCTACCCTCTTCCCCATATTCTCTTCACCATATTCTCTTCACCACTCACATCCATCCATCATAAACCCCACCTACCTCACCATTCAAATTCAAACCATTTCCCTCACAAACCCACCCCTTCATAACCGAATTCCTTCTCTCTCTTACCCTATAAATACCCTTCCTTACAACCTTCAATTTCACACCTCAAACACACTTAAACCCCCTTGGCCGAAACCAACCTTCCCCTCCATCTCCTCCATTTCTTCTTCTTCTACTCCTTTCTTTCTACTTTTGCTCGAGGACGAGCAAACCTTTTAAGTTTGGTGTAGAAAAAATCTCTCCTTTTTGTTTTTCCATAACCACTAATGGCACCTAAGACCGAAGAAACCTCTACAAAGAGAAAAGGGAAGGCAATTTCTTCCACCTCCGAGTCATGGGAGATGGAGACATTCATCTCAAAGGTTCATCAAGACCACTTCTATGAAGTTATGGCCAAGAAAAAGGTGATCCCCGATGTCTCCTTCATGCTCAAAAAGAGTGAATATCCGGAGATCCTACGTAAGATTCAAAGAAGAGGTTGGAAAGCTCTCACCAACCCCATCCAACAAGTCAGAACCTTAATGGTTCAAGAGTTCTATGCTAATGCATGGATCACTAGGAACCATGACCAAAGTGTGAACTCGAACCCAAAGAATTGGCTCACAATGGTTTGGGAGAAATACTTGAATTTTAGTCCGAAAACTGTAAGGTTGGCATTCAACTTGCCAATAATGAGAGAAGATCAACACCTTTTTACTAGAAGGGTCAACTTTGATCAAAGGTTAGACCAAGTCCTCATGGACATCTGTGTGGAAGAAGCTCAATGGAAGAGAGACTCCAAAGACAAGCCGGTTCAACTGAGAAGGCTTGACCTCAAGCCCGTGGCTAGGGGATGGTTGGAGTTCATCAAATGCTCTATCATTCCTACTAGCAACCGGTCTGAAGTTACTGTGGACCGGGCTATCATGATCTATAGTATCATGATAGGAGAGGAAGTAGAAGTTTATGAGATCATATCTCTAGAACTATACAAGGTGGCTAACAAGCTCTCCACTTTAGCAAGGTTAGCCTTTCCTCATCTCATCTATCACCTATGCAATTCAGCTGGAGTTGTCATAGAGGAAGACATCCTCATTGAAGAGGACAAGCCCATCACTAAGAAAAGGATGGAGCAAACAAGAGAGCCCACTCATGGACCTCAACAAGAGCATGAGAAGATTTCTCATCAAGAAATCCCTGAGATGCCTCAAGGGATGCATTTCCCTCCACACAACTATTGGGAGCAACTCAACACCTCTTCAGGAGATTTGAGTTCTAACATGGAACAACTAAGGATGGAGCACCAAGAGCACTCCATTATCCTCAATGAAATCAGAGAGGACCAAAAGGCCATGAGAGAGGAGCCACAAAGGCAAGGAAGAGACATAGAGGAGCTCAAGCACTCTATAAGATCTTCAAGAGGAAGAACTAGCCGCCGTCACTGAGGTGGACCCGTTCTTTAATTTCCTTGTTCTTATTTTTCTGTTTTTTGGTTTCAATGCTTTATATTTTATCTGTGTTTGTGTCTTTATTACATGATCATTAGTGTTTAGTGTCTTTGTCTTAAAGCTATGAATGATTCAATGAATCCTTCACCTTTCTTAAATG
This sequence comes from Arachis hypogaea, assembly GCF_003086295.3. Taxonomy (NCBI): domain Eukaryota; kingdom Viridiplantae; phylum Streptophyta; class Magnoliopsida; order Fabales; family Fabaceae; genus Arachis; species Arachis hypogaea. The sequence goes on along the minus strand of NC_092050.1, from coordinate 100,069,328 downwards.
AAAAATATTTTCTGAAAAAGAAAAAGAAGTACATGGGTTTCGAAATTTATCTTGAAATTAGTTTAATTATTTTGATGTGGTGGCAATACTTTTTGTTTTCTGAATGAATGCTTGAACAGTGCATATTTTTGATATTGTTGTTTATGAATGTTAAAATTGTTGGCTCTTGAAAGAATAATGAAAAAGGAGAAATGTTATTGATAATCTGAAAAATCATAAAATTGATTCTTGAAGCAAGAAAAAGCAGTGAAAAACACAAAGCTTGCGAAAAAAAGGCAAAAAAATAAAGAAAAAGCAAGTAGAAAAAGCCAATAACCATTTAAACCAAAAGGCAAGGGTAAAAAGGATCCAAGGCTTTGAGCATTAATGGATAGGAGGGCCCAAAAGAATAAAATCCTTGCCTAAGCGGGTAAATCAAGCTGTCCCTAACCATGTGCTTGTGGCGTGAAGGTGTCAAGTGAAAAGCTTGAGACTGAGCGGTTAAAGTCGTGGTCCAAAAGCAAAAAGAGTGTGCTTAAGAGCTCTGGGCACCTCTAACTGGGGACTCTAGCAAAGCTGAGTCACAATCTGAAAAGGTTCACCCAATTATGTGTCTGTGGCATTTATGTATCCGGTGGTAATACTGGAAAACAAAATGCTTAGGGTCACGGCCAAGACTCATAAAGTAGCTGTGTTCAAGAATCAACATACTGAACTAGGAGAATCAATAACACTATCTGAATTCTAAGTTCCTATGGGAGCCAATCATTCTAAACTTCAAAGGATAAAGTGAGATGCCAAAACTGTTCAGAAGCAAAAAGCTACTAGCCCCGCTCATCTAATTAAAAATAATCTTCATTGATAATTTTGGAATTTATTGCATATTCTCTTCTTTTTAACCTATTTTGTTTTTAGTTGCTTGGGGGCAAGCAAGAATTTAAGTTTGGTGTTGTGATGAGCGGATAATTTATACCCTTTTTTGCATCATTTTTACATAGTTTTTAGTATGTTTCAGTTACTTTTTATTATATTTTTATTAGTTTTTATGCAAAAATCACATTTCTGGACTTTACTATGAGTTTGTGTGTTTTTCTGTAATTTCAGGTATTTTCTGGCTGAAATTGAGGGACTTGAGCAAAAATCTTATTCAGAGGCTGAAAAAAGACTAATTGGCGCTATAGAAGTGGATATTCTGGAGCTACAGAAGCCTAATTGGCACGCTCTCAATTGCATTGGAAAGTAGACATCTTGGGCTTTCCAGCAATGTATAATAGTCTATACTTTGCACGAGATTTGATGGCCCAAACTGGCATCTAAACGCCCATCTGAGACCCTTTTCTGGAGTAAAACGTCAGAACTGGCACCAGAACTGGAGTAAAACGCCCAAACTGGCACCCAAGCTGGCGTTTAACTCCAAGAATGGCCTATGCACGTGTAAAGCTCAATGCTCAGCCCAAGCACACACCAAGTGGGCCCCGTAAGTAGATTTCTGCACTATCTGCACTTAGTTACTTATTTTCTATAATCCCTAGTAACTAGTTTAGTATAAATAGCACTTTTTACTATTGTATTCGCATACTTTAGGAGCTTATGCCATTTTATGACATTTGGGAGGCTGGCCATTCGGCCATGCCTAGACCTTTTTTTCTTATGTATTTTCTACGGTGAAGTTTCTACACCTCATAGATTAAGATGCGGAGCTCTGCTGTTCTTCATGAATTAATGCAAGTACTATTGTTTTTCTTTCAATTCACGCCTACTTCTTCTCCAAGATATACTCTTGTACTTAATCCAGTTAAGTCAGAATGAAGGGGTGACCTATGACAATCACCCACTATCTTCGTTACTCGCTTAGCCAAGATCCGCGTGCCTGACAACCACAAGCGGTCTACATGATGTTCAACGTAGTCATTGGACGACAGCCAGAGTATATTCTCTTGGGTCTCTAATCCTCGATTCGCATCGTCTCTCCTGAGAACAGAGCATCCGAATATGATATTAGAACCTTCGTGTTATAGGCTAGAACCATTGGCAGCATTCCTAAGATCCGAAAAGTCTAAACCTTGTCAGTGGTATTTCCAGTAGGATCTGGGAAGGGATGACTGTGAAGAGCTTCAAACTTGTGAATGTTGGGCGCAGTGACAGTGTGCAAAAAGATAGAGAGATCCTATTCTGACGTTGGTGAGAACCGACAGATGATTAGCCGTGCGGTAGCTATACCTGGTATTTTTCATCCAAGACGAGAAATTCGACAGTTGATTAGCTGAAGAGATGGAAGATTGATGGTTTAGAAGTTATAGTAAACTCTCGTTCTAAGTATAGTTACTAAACCAAGCAATCAACCTTTCTTACAAACGTTTTGGTTGTCACAAGTAACAAACCCCTTTAAAATTGATAACCGAAGTATTTAAACCTCGGGTCATCTTCTCAAGGAACTGCAGGGAAGTATGTTCTTATTATTGGTTATGAAGATTGTAAATTGGGGTCTTTGAAAATAAGGAATGAGTAATTTAAATGGCAAATAAAATAAATAAAAAACTGTAAAATAAACTCTTGTTAAGGTATAAGAAATTGGAAGTCCTATCCTAGTTATCCTTATCAATGGTGATGAGAATTTAGTCTTAATCCCACTTAGTTAGCCTTTACTAAAGCAAAGGAAGATCAAGTGGATTAATTAGTCTGAACTTCAAGTTCTGGTCAATATCCCTAAGAAAAGACTGGAATTATTGAAGTTCAATTCAATTAGTAATTGTATATGTATAAGGCTAAGTGAGCTAATAAGTGAATCCTTGATTAGTCTAAGATCTCACCTAACATACATATTTTGTAATTCGAAGGTTTCTTTACCTATTTACCCAATTTTTCCCACTTTTTATGTTACATGCTCATGCCTTAAATTTTTTTTTATCCCATGTGCATTGCTTTATTTTGCATTTGGGGAATTCTTTTGTATCCCCTTATTTGGGTACTGAAATAAAATATATATGAAAAATTATTATTTTTTTAATGCACATGGTAATTTAATTGCTTTGATTTCACATGAGCATGCTTCCCAAAATTTTATTTTGAAATATTTTTATTCTTTTTAACTTTCTACCTTTGTTTCTATCATCCATGTTCCCATAAGGTTCCCCACACTTAAACAATTACACAATTTCTATCTTAAGCTAACCAAGGATTCAACTTGGGATTTTTATTTTGTTTTTCTGCTTAATGCTAGTAATGTGGTTTATAGAACAGGAGGGGTTTTAAAGGCTCAAGGGGGCTAACAAGGGTGATGTAAAAGGTAGGCTAATTTGGGATAAGTGAGCTAGAATCAAACAATGGCCTCAATCACTTTCTTCGTATGTATCTATATTCTATAATCGGACATATAGATTAAAACAAAGTAAAGAACACCAAAATAAAAAAGAAGGAGGAAACACACAGAAATAAAATATTATGGTTTGAATGTAACCATACAATTAAGCTCAAAAGTCACAGGCTATGTGTTCTCTAGCTCAAAAAATCATATATCAGTTATGTATGTCATGCAAGTAAAAATTAAGAGTTCCCATTATTCTCAATGTAAATCTTAGGGTGGCTTTAAAGTTTTAGTGTTTCTCCTTGATGAAATGTTGTTAACTAACTAACATGTAATGCTATATATACAAGGTGTGTGGATTGTTTCTGTTCTGTTCAAGTCTCTAGTTTACTTCCTTTTTGTATTTTCAATTCAAACAAAGCTATCTTATGCTAAAAAGGGTAAACTATACTAATTAATCCACATTTTCTATAACTAATATGTTAGAATTGCAACTAAACTAAATGGCTAAAATATGAACTAAAGTGCAAAATACAAAAATAGAGTAAAAATACATGAAAAGAGTAATGTATAAGTACTGAGAAATAAAAATAAAGATCAAGATACAGAAAAATAACAAAATAAAATAAAAAGAGTCTGTAGTGGTTCACCAAGAAAAATACGCCAGAGATGGCGACCTCCCCACACTTAAAATAAAGCATCGTCCTCGATGCTCACTCAAGCAGGATGTGAAGGAGTGTCATCACTGAAAGGATGGGTGGCTGGAGTCTCTGTAGTGGTGGTCTGAGGGTCTGTCTGCTGCAGAGGAGGTGCTCACTAAATAGGAACCTCTGGGTCTGTAGCCTGAATCTGATGCAGGGCCTCGTGCTGTGATGTAGCCTGCTCCGGGCCTGCCTTCTCAGCCTCTCTCTGTGGATGGGTCTCTGCCTCATGATCATCCGCCTCCTCCTCAGATGGCTCTGATGGGGTGTTAGGCTCGGAGGAGATGTCGCCACCAGAACGGATCATCAGCTTCAGGTGCTCATAGCGTCGCTTGCTGCAACGCTCAGATCTCTCATATTGGCGCCGGTGCGCTCAATCTGGTCTAGCTGCTGAAACAGACGGTGTACGAGGTGATAAACGGGCTCCGAGGCAGGTGGAGGTGCAGTGGTGGTAGCTGGGGTAGCTGTAGATGAAGAAGGTCTGGCGGAAGGTGTGGCTGTCTCCTCAGTAGCAGTGAGGAATGGAGGTCTGTAGCCCAAAGCCAGAAAGTTCCTATTGTGAGGGATAATCTTCTTGCATTCTGTAGCAGGTGGCTTCTCATCAGCATCCTCCCAAGGCACGTCAGCTCGACGGCCGAGCTGGGTAATCAGATATGGGAGGGGGAGAGTGCCTCGGACATGGACCCGGGCCATGTAGTACCGGATGAATCGTGGCAGGTACAGGTCCTTACCCTCCATCACACACCATAGGAGGGTGATCATAGCGGCAGGTAGCTCAGTCTCGTGAGTACTCGGCATAACAAAGTTGCTCAGGATCTGGTGCCAGAGCCGAGCCTCATCGTTCAAGTATATACGCTTGATTCCCTTAGGCATGGTGCTGTTCTGACCCATGACCCAGGGTACAGTCGGGTCAATGGCTATACTTGCCTTAACCGCATCCCAGTCAAACCACATGAAGCGCATGTCCTCCTCAGCCATCTGGTAACCATCAAGCTGATCAGATTTAGGCTGAAGCTGCAGAATATCCTCAATGGCCTCTTCAGTGACCAGTATCTGCTTCCCTCTTAGGTTCACTGCATCTAGGAAAGTTTTGAAGTAATTGCAGTAAAACACTCTTACCCAAGAAGCATTGACCTCTGTCAGGTGTCTCTCCAGGAAGAACCAGCCTCTATGTTTGATCTGATCAGGGGTGTATTGCTGGAGTTTTTCCGGAATTTTCAGAGTCTGCTCCAGGTACAGGTTCCTGGAGGTTGCAAACACCGGATACTTCAACTCGCAATATCTGTTTGCAAACTTGATGGGGTCATTAGTAGGGAGTAGCTGGTCAGCCTTCTCCTGCGGGGTAAAGTATTTCTCCCACCAGGAGTCATCGTGCATGATGTCCAGGATGGACATAGAGGATTCTCCTCTTTTCCGTTTACCAGTTGTTGCCTTTCCTTTTCCTTTTCTTTGAGTGTCAGACATCCTGAAAAACAGAAATCCAGGATATGATAAAACAGGAAAACAAGTAGGCAAATAACAAAATAAGCACATAGTGGCAAAGGAGCAGTAGAATAATGAAATGAGTTGAGTAAATGTGCATTATGGATTGTATAGGAGTTAGAAATCTGAGAAAAATTGTACAATCCAAAATGTGATATAAATAGAATTCATGTTAATTAGGAAAAATTATCATCATGCCTTGGTTAGAAGGTTAAAGAGAATAGTGAAAAACCAAGAAGAGATGTTGTGAAAGTTAGGTTGGTTAGGAATGAAAAAGAGGTTAGGAAGTTGAAATCAGTGAGTTAGGAAAAAGAAGGTTAGAGTAAGTGGTCTGATGATCATTTTCTAAGTAACAAGAATTTACAATTAGAAGCTACAATCAACTCACATTCAAACAAGGAAGTTGATGATGATTCATATAGATATGTAAATAGCAAAAAGTGGAATTGAATCATCCAAAAGGCAATTTATTAACCAGGAAATCGAAAAGAATAAGAAAGCTTGCCCGTGCATACATGAATTGGTTTGGTAAAAGCTGAGTAAAGCAGAATTCAAATTGCCAAAACCAAAACATGAATGAAAATCAGAATAGTTTACAGAAATTTGGGTAGCAGTCTGGCTAAAAGTGGATGGTCCCTGAAAATAAACAGCAAGCAGAATAGTTCATATGAATTAAAAGAAACTGCAAAAAGATATAAATAATTTGAACATGAAAGAGCAGTCGCAATAGCAGCATGAACAGTAAGAACAGCATATGAACAATACTTAGATCACAGCAACAGCAGAGTTGTAAAATTAGAAAGCAAGTAGCACGAACAGCGCAATTAATCAGGCCTAAATCCACTAACCACATCCTATGCTACCTAACCACCTAGAATCCACTACAACATGCATATCTATCTAGCCTAATTTTGAACATAAACGGAAAAAAATTCAAATAACTGCGAAAGGAAAGAAGAGTGGCGTTCGGCGGAACCTGGTAGGCGAATGAATGAAAGTAGGGCAAATAGATGGCTGGGGGGTGGTTGCGGTGGTGGCTGACGCGGCGGTTGAGGTGGTTGGCACGGCGGTAAACGGCTGTCCGGTGGCAGGGGGTTTCGGGTAGGGTAATGGGGGTAGGGGTAAAGGAGGAAGGATGGGAGGGGGTGAGGGTGGTGGTGGATGGCGCAAAGGCGCGGCGGTGACGGTGCGCTGGTCGGTGGTTGACCGCGGCAGTGGAAGAAAGGGAAGGGGGTGGAAGAAGAAGAAGAAGGAAGAATAAGAGGGAAGGAAGAAGGGGGTGGTGGTGTCGCGGTCGTGGCTAGGTGGCGACGGTGGTGCGGCCGGTGGAAGTGGTTGGGGTGGCGAGGGGCAGAGAGGGGGGTTGTTGCAGAGAAGAGGAAGAAGAAAGGGGATGGGGGGCGCGACAGGGTAGGGTTTTGCGTGACTGGAGGGGTTAATGAATTTGAATCCACACGATCACGTGGGGCACGCGATCACGTGGGGCACGCGGTCGCGTAGATGTGGTGGAATGGAAGTTGACGCGATCGCGTGGGTGGCGCAATCGCATGGAGTGGGTAAAAGGGTGAGTGACGCGGTGGCGTGAGGCATGCGACCACGTCGTTGGAAATTGTGCAAAATGGACAATTCCAGCGTCGTTTTAGCGCAACTCTCTGTCTCCACTGGGGGTTCTATGATATCCGCGCGACGCGATCGCATCGCACACGCTATCGCGTGAGATGGGTGTTGTGCAAATGACGCGATCGCGTCAGGGACGCGACCGCGTGGGTCGTTTTGTGCTAAACGCACAATAGCCGCACGATTCCAGCCCAACTTTCTGGGCGTTGGATCTTTATGCCGATCTCCAGGTCACGCAGCTGCATGAATAACGCGGACGCGTGGGGAGTGTTTTACGCAACTGACGCGATCGCATGAGCGATGCGGTCGCGTTGCACGCCCTACTCTCTTTTTTTTTAACTAAAATGCAATCATGCAATTATGCAGTATGCAATGCTAATGAATAATATTCAGGTTCAGTTTGAAAAAGAATAAAAATAAATAACATGAAATAAAACTGAAAACGAAATGACCATACCATGGTGGGTTGTCTCCTACCTAGCACTTTTAGTTAAAGTCCTTAAGTTGGACATATGGAGAGCTTCCTGTTATGGCGGCTTATGCTTAAACTCGTCCAGAAATCTCCACCAATGTTTTGAATGCCAACGGCCTCTGGGGTCCCAAACTAGGCATGTAAAGCTTTTGAGCAGCTTGAAACAGATTCTCAGGCTCCCGGGGTGACGAATGTCAGAATAGATTCCAGGATCCCATACTTTGCTTTTAAATCTGCCTCCGTCTTGATCTATATTTTTCCATCCGGGCGGTTTAAAAATTAGATTCTCACCAAGATGACCAAACGTTTTCCGAGATCCATTCGATTGATCATGATGCTAATCCGTGCACTTCAATTTGAAGCATGGAACCTTATTGAACCTTGTGTACCAGCTCTGAGTACGAGCCATTTCCCTCTTACTCTTAAAGCCGCAGAGAGCTCTAAGCTGGCCATCTGTTTCAAGCAACCCATATTCGAGTGGAAAGATAAAGTTAAAGGTTAAGGATTGTACCCACTTGAAGCTTGTATTGGGTGGTAATGGCCTTGGGATAGGTGTTTCCAGTGGTTCTGTGAGTTCTACTCCCTTGTGCTCTTCTGTGAATTTCTTCACTTCTTTGCAAAATTCTTCAACTGTATCCATGTCCTGATCAAAGCCTTCTATGTCTTCCTCGTCACTTAAGTCATAAACTGGAGGTTGAGAGAAATCTACCTCCGCATCATCTTCGTATTCACTTGGGGAAGATTCTTCGATCTCAAAGAATTCACTCGCGGATGCAAGTTCATTACTGGGAGAACTTGACTTGAGATTATCATCATCAAGGAAACTTGCTTCTTGGATTATTCCGTCTACTTCTTCATAAAAGATTTGCCTTGGGGTTGTGCACTATCCTCCTTAGCATCAATTGTAACGTCTTTGACAGAATTTTCCACAACTCTAGATTCCCATGGAAGTTCAGCGTCTCCTAAGTCTTCAACCAACTCTTCTTCTTCTATAATGACAGCTTCCTCTACTTGTTCCAGTACGAAGTCATGCTCTATTCTGTCCACTGGAGTTTCTAGTATCTCCTTCATGCTACGCTCTTCATTAGATTGTCCACATGGGGCTATGGGAAGTCCTTGAATGTTCGAACGTCTAGAAGATAATTGACTTATTGCTTGCTCCAGTTGATAAAGGGTTGTTTGAAGTTGATCTACTATTTCCTTGAAGTGAACCTGTGATTCTGGAGGCGATAGATTTGGACATGGTACATAGGAAAGTGGTGGTGTTTGGGAGTAATCGGATTGGGATTGGGGTAAATAAGGATCATATGGTGGTGAATGGTGAAAAGGAGCTTGTGAGTGTAGTGGTTCGAAGTTATGTTGAGAGGATGGTCTATAAGCACAGGGTGGAGCTTGTTGGTAATTACAAGGCTATCCACCATATCTGTCAGCTTGGTATGCATTGTAGAATGGCCTTTGTCCATGATATCTTGGAGGGTGTTGTTGCTTAAAGGGTTGATCAAATCCTCTTGGCTCCATCCATCTTTGATTGCTCTGACCTTGATGCATATTCCTATTATAGCTTTCACTCCTTTCAACAATATTAGAACCAAACTCAAAGCGAGAGGGGTGAGAATTCATAGTAGCTAATAAAAATAAAAGAAAAAATAAGAACAAATAAACAAGTAAAAGAGAAAAATGTACAATAACCAATAATAAGGCACACGATTGCAGTTCTCTGGCAACGACGCCATTTTGAAGAGACGGAAGATTGATGGTTTAGAAGTTATAGTAAACTCTCGTTGCAAGTATAGTTACTAAACCAAGCAATCAACCTTTCTTACAAACGTTTTGGTTGTCACAAGTAACAAACCCCTTTAAAATTGATAACCGAAGTATTTAAACCTCGGGTCATCTTCTCAAGGAACTGCAGGGAAGTATGTTCTTATTATTGGTTATGAAGATTGTAAATTGGGGTCTTTAAAAATGAGGAATAAGTAATTTAAATGGAAAATAAAATAAATAAATAACTGTAAAATAAACTCTTGGCAAGGTATAAGAAATTGGAAGTCCTATCCTAGTTATCCTTATCAATGGTGATGAGAAATTAGTCTTAATCCCACTTAGTTAGCCTTTACTAAAGCAAAGGAAGATCAAGTGGATTAATTAGTCTGAACTTCAGGTTCTGGTCAATCCCTAAGAAAAGACTGGAATTATTAAAGTTCAATTCAATTAACAAGATAACAATTATCAATCACGTTGAGTTTGATAACTCCTGAGTTACTGATTTCTTGACCAAGACCAAAAGGGGAAAAAGTAAATCTACTGGAATAAAAAAATGTCTTCGGATTGGGAATAACAATAATGTAAATAAAAGAAAGCAATCATAAACTGAAATACCTCAAATATCATTAATTAAGAGAATTATCTGTAACATAGAAAAGTTCATAAATCAATATTGAGAAAATAAATAAAAAGGAATAATGAACCTGATGAAAAGAGATAATCCTGAAAGCAAAAGAAATCCTAATTCTAAATCCTAAAAGAGAGAGGAGAGAACCTCTCTCTAAAAACTACATCTAAATCATCAAAAGTAACTAATTGGAGACTCTCCTCCTGAATGGATGCATTCCCCCACTTCATAACCTCTGATCTGTGCCTTCTAGACTTGGATCTGGGCCAAAAAGGGCTTTAGAAATCGTTGGAAGCATTTTCTGTAATTTCTGGTGTGTGGCCTCTGTCACGCGTCCGCGTGGGTCACGCGGTCGCATCATCTGGAGTTTTCCTTATCATGCGTTCGCGTCGGTCATGCATCCGCGTCATTTTTGTTTTGCTCGTGGCGCGCGTTCGTGTCGCTGCCAGTTTCTTCAAAAACTCCATTTTGTGCTTTCCTTCCATTTTTGTATGTTTTCTTTCCATCCTTTAAGTCATTCCTGCCTTAGAAGATCTGAAACTACTCAACACATAAATCACGGCATCGAATGGTAATAAAGGGTAATTAAAATAATTATTCTTAAAGCATAGGAAACATGTTTTTCACATACATCACATAATAAGGAAGGGAAAGTAAAACCCTGCAATTAACATGAATAAGTGAGTGAAGGATTGAATAAATCACTTAAATTAGGCACAAAATATATCATAAAATATGGGTTTATCAACCTCCCCACACTTAAACAATAGCATGTCCTCATGCTAAATCCAAGATAAAGAGTAAGGTAAGGTTGAAGTGGTGGAATCTCATGTAATGCAATCTATTCTAAATATAACTACCTAAATGAATCATGCAATTCTAATTGTTATTCACTTGTATATAAAACTTACATGTAGTTAAATTAATTCACATTCTCAAGGAATCCTATATTCATAGCCAAACCTTAGATGATGATAAATAACCTTTACAATTGAGATGGGAAAGAGAAATATTTTATAAACTTGCAAGACAATTAACAATTTAAGCAGAGATATATGTTGATGAGCTATTGAACCCTCACTGGATTTTGTGTTTACTCTCTAGTCATACAGTGTTTATTGGGTTAATCACTCTATTCTTCTTTTTATCCTTACTTTCTATAACTTTGTTCTTCATCTAACCAATCAACAATTATAGAATATAGGCATACAAAAATCATGAGGTCTTTTCCAAGGTTGTAATGGGGCCAAGGTAAAGGTAAGGGTATATGTATAAGGCTAAGTGAGCTAATAAGTGAATCCTTGATTAGTCTAAGATCTCACCTAACATACATATTTTGTAATTCAAAGGTTTCTTTACCTATTTACCCAATTTTTTCCATTTTTTATCTTACATGCTCATGCCTTAAATTTTTTTTATCCCATGTGCATTGCTTTATTTTGCATTTGGGGAATTCTTTTGTATCCCCTTATTTAGGTACTGAAATAAAATATATATGAAAAATTATTTTTTTTAATGCACATGGTAATTTAATTGCTTTGATTTCACATGAGCATGCTTCCCAAAATTTTATTTTGAAATATTTTTATTCTTTTTAACTTTCTACCTTTGTTTCTATCATTCATTTTCCCATAAGGTTCCCCACACTTAAACAATTACACAATTTCTATCTTAAGCTAACCAAGGATTCAACTTGGGATTTTTATTTTGTTTTTCTGCTTAAGGCTAGTAATGTGGTTTATAGAACAGGAGGGGTTTTAAAGGCTCAAAGGGGCTAACAAGGGTGATGTAAAAGGTAGGCTAATTTAGGATAAGTGAGCTAGAATCAAACAATGGCCTCAATCACTTTCTTTGTATGTATCTATATTCTATAATCGGACATATAGATTAAAACAAAGTAAAGAACACCAAAATAAAAAAGAAGGAGGAAACACACAGGAATAAAATATTATGGTTTGAATGTAACCATACAATTAAGCTCAAAAGTCACAGGCTGTGTGTTCTCTAGCTCAAAAAATCATATATCAGTTATGTATGTCATGCAAGTAAAAATTAAGAGTTCCCATTATTCTCAATGTAAATCTTAGGGTGGCTTTAAAGTTTTAGTGTTTCTCCTTGATGAAATGTTGTTAACTAACTAACATGTAATGCTATATATACAAGGTGTGTAGATTGTTTCTATTCTGTTCAAGTTTCTAGTTTACTTCCTTTTTGTATTTTCAATTCAAACTAAGCTATCTTATGCTAAAAAGGGTAAATTATACTAATTAATCCACATTTTCTATAATTAATAAGTTAGAATTGCAACTAAACTAAATGGCTAAAATATGAACTAAAGTGCAAAACACAAAAATAGAGTAAAAATACATGAAAAGAGTAATGTATAAGTACTGAGAAATAAAAATAAAGATCAAAATACAGAAAAATAACAAAATAAAATAAAAAGAGTCTGTAGTGGTTCACCAAGAAAAATACGCCAGAGATGGCGACCTCCCCACACTTAAAATAAAGCATCGTCCTCGATGCTCACTCAAGCAGGGTGTAAAGGAGTGTCATCACTGGAAGGATGGGTGGCTGGAGTTTCTGTAGTGGTGGTCTGAGGATCTGTCTGCTGCAGAGGAGGTGCTGACTGAATAGGAACCTCTAGGTCTGCAGCCTGAATCTGAGGCGGGGCCTCCTACTGTGATACAGCCTATTCTGGGCCTGCCTGCTCAGCCTCTCTTTGTGGATGGGTCTCTGCCTCATGATCATCCGCCTCCTCCTCAGATGGCTCTGATGGTGTGTCAGGCTCGAAGGGGATGTCGCTGCCAGAACGGATCATCAGCTTCAGGTGCTCATAGCATCGCTTGCTGCGACGCTCAGATCTCTCATATCGGCGCCGGTTGCGGCACTCCATCCGGTCTAGCTGCTGAAACAGGCGGTGTACGAGGTGATAAATGGGCTCTGAGGCAGGTGGAGGTGTAGTGGTGGTAGCTATAGATGAAGAAGGTCCGGCGGAAGGTGTGGCTATCTCGTCAGTAGCAGTGAGGAATGGAGGTCTGTAGCCCAAAGTCAGAAAGTTCCTGCTGTGAGGGATAATCTTCTTGCATTCTGTAGCAGGTGGCTTCTCATCAGCTTGCCATGGAAGGAAGCACACATGATTGGATGAAAACAATAGGAAAGCAGAAGTTCAGAAGCAACAAAGCATCTCCAAATGCTTATCTGAAATTCCCACCAATGAATTACATAAGTATCTTATTTTATTTTATATTTTATTTATATTTTAATTATCTAAACCTCATAACCAATTGAATCTGCCTGACTGAGATTTACAAGATGACCATAGCTTGCTTCAAGCCGACAATCTCCGTGGGATCGACCCTTACTCACGTAAGGTATTACTTGGACGACCCAGTGCACTTGCTGCTTAGTTGTGCGGAGTTGTGAAAAGTGTGAATCATAATTTTTTGCACCAGTGATCAACCAGCATAATGGTCCAATGACATCTTGGACATCTCAGATAGGCCATCATACAAGATACCTATGATAGACCATTCTGAGAGTATGTCAGGAGGACATCTCCTGACTAGTTGCTTGTATCTTTCCCAAGCTTCATTGAGGGATTCACCCTCTTTCTGTCTGAAGGTTTGAACTTCCACCCTGAGCTTGCTCATCTTTTGAGGTGGAAAGAATTTGGCTAAGAAAGCATTGACTAACTTTTTCCAAGAATCTAGGATTTCCTTAGGTTGAGAATCCAACCATATCCTAGCTCTGTCTCAAACAGTAAAAGGGAAAAGCATTAGCCTGTAGACATCAGGATCCACTCCATTGGTCTTAACAGTATCACAGATTTGTAAGAATTCAGATAAGAATTGATGTGGATCTTCCAGTGGAAGTCCATGGAACTTGCAATTCTGTTTCATTAGAGAGACTAACTGAGGCTTAAGCTCAAAGTTATTTGCTCTAATGGCAGGTATAGAGATACTTCTTCCATAGAAGTCAGAAGTTGGTACAGTGAAGTCACCAAGAACCTTCCTTGCATCTCTTCCATTATTTTGTTCGGTTGCCGTGTCTGTATTTTCAGTTTCTTGTTCAAAAAGTTCTGTGAGGTCTCTTCCAGAATGTTGTGCTTTAACTTGTTGTAAATGCTTCCTTAGGGTCCTCTCAGGTTCAGGATCAGGATTAAAGAGAGGTTCTTTATCTCTGTTTCTACTCATAAACAAGAAAAAGAAGACAAGAAAGAATAAGAATGAGAGCTCTATGTTAAAGGATAGAGAACTCCCTGTGAGATGTGAAGAAGAAAGAAAAATGAAGATAGAAGAAGGAGATGAAGAGTTCGAATAAAAGGGAGAATTCGAAAATTAAAAAGTAAAAAGAGAAACTAGAATAAAAATATTTTTATTTTTATTTTATTTATTAATTGAATTAAAAAGATTTGAAAACTTAAGTGTGATTTCAAAATAGAAGAGAGAGAAATAAAAGAAAAGTTTTGAAAAAGAGAGAAGAGAAAACAAGTAACTAATTAAGAAAGATATGAAAATAAGATAAGATAGGAGATTTGAAAAAGATTTAATTTTAAAATTTTGAATTTTAAAATTGGAAATAAAAATTCAACAAAATAAGATAAGAATTGAAAAGATTTGAAAAAGATTTAATTTTGAATTTTAAAATTGAAACAAGATAAGATAAAGATTTGAAAAAAAGATTTAATTTTTGAAAAGATTTGATTTTGAAAATTAAAAGTAAGATAAGATAAGATAATGATTTGAAATTTAAAGAAAGATAAACCAAAGATAAGATAAAGATTTGAAAAATTTTTGAATTTTAAAAGTTTAAATCTAAAAGAAAGATAAGATAAGAAAGAATCAAATTAAAAGAAAAGATTTGAAAAGATTTAAAAAGATAAGATTTGAAATTTTTTTTGAATAAAGATAAAAAAGATTTTTTTTTGATTTTTTGAAATTAATGAAGAAAGAGAAAAACAACCAAAATATACCAAACTTAAAATTTTTAGATTAAAGACACTAGTTTTTTGAAAATTAAAAAGAAAAACACCAAAAGACACCAAACTTAATTTTAAGATCAAAACAAGAAAAGAAACAAGAACAACTTGAATACCAAGAAGAACACTAAGAACAATTTTCGAAAATTTGAAGAAAATAAAGAACACAAAAAGGACACCAAACACAAGAACTAACACTAGACTCAAACAAAAGACAAAGAAAATATGGATTTTGAAAAGTTTTTGAAAAAAAAGAAAACAAAAGACTCAAAACAAAAGTAAAAAGTACCTAATCTAAGCAACAAGATAATCCAATAGTTTGTCAAATCCGAACAATCCCCAGCAACGGCGCCAAAAACTTGGTACACAAAACTGGCTCCGCACGTTTCGCACAGATAGACCGGCAAGTATACCGGGTCGTCCAAGTAATACCTCAGGTGAGTGAGGGTCGATCCCACAGAGATTGTTGGTTTGAGCAAGCAATGGTTACCTTGAAGATCTTAGTTAGGCAGATAAAAATTATAGTTTGTCACGAAAAACATATAAAATAGATAAATAAATAAAACGTTACTACATAGGTGTGAAATCAATGGTACGAGAATGGTTGAGGCTTCGGAGAGGCTTCTTCCTTCTGGATCAACTTTTCTCACCATCTACTCCAACTTCTGATTGATTCATTCCATGGCAGGCTATATATAATTAATGCCGGGTCAGCGGTCATTAATCTCCTCTGCTTCAAATCAAACGCTGGGTCAGTGGTCATCCAATTTGAACGGGGGTGACGCTCTATCAGCCCATTCCCTTGGTGATCCTACAGAAAATGCCACAGATAATGTCGGATCTTCTGGATCAGAGAATGCTGCTTCTTTGGATTCTAGTCTATACTACAAAAGCCCTAATCGACCCGCACCTCGGCTGAACTGATGTCTCGAGAAGTCCTCAACGAAGCCGTGGATTAGCCGTCTAAGAGATGTATAATCAAACTTGTGGTTCAATACTATCCCGTCAAGGACTCGCAAAAACCCATGTAGAATGAGGATGATTGTCACGAGTCATCCGATTCATAAGGTTGAAGAACGAAGATAGATCTTAGAATAGAATCAAGCATAAATTGAAGCAGAATAGTGATATTATTAATTCATAAGAATCAGCAGAGCTCCTAACCTTAACCTTAGGAGGTTAGTAACTCATACTGTACAAAGAAACAATGAAAAATGTGTAGAGTGGGGAAGAGCTCCTAACAAGGGTGAACTCTTGTCTATATATACTAATCTAATGACTAAGGATTACAAAAATAAGATAGACTAGTCTTGTAGTGCAAAAATCCACTTTTTGGGCCCACTTGGTGAGTGTTTGGGCTGAGCTTGGGGTGTCTCCAGGAGCTAATACCCCTTAGAGGTGTTGAACGCTGGCTTGGGACTCCCTTTTGGGCATTGGATGCCAGCTGCTCCTTTTTTGGCGTCCAACGCCAGGAATAGAGTAGGTGGCTGGCATTGAATGCCAGTTTTGGACCTTCATTTCCAGAGCAAAGTATGGACTATAATATGCCCTGGATGTTAGCTTTCCATAGCTGTTGAGAGCGCACTATTTGGACTTCTGTAGCTCCAGAAAAGCTCCTTCGAGTGCACGGAGGTCAGATTCTGACAGTATCTGTAGTCCTTTCTCTGTCTCTAAATCAGACTTTTGCTCAAGCTCCTCAATTTCAGCAAGAAAATACCTGAAATCACCTTAAAACACACAAACTCAAAGTAGAATCCAAAAATGTGAATTTTTCACTAAAACCAATGAAAATATAATAAAACTTAAACAAAACATAATGAAAACTATATGAAAATGATGCCAAAAAGCGTATAAAATATCCGTTCATCAGTGATTGAACATCTCCTGCATCCAAGTGCACTTCACCATGAACTTGTCGATGCAGTCCGCCGGAGGCAACACACCCAACAACTCCTGGAACTAATCCCATGCAGGTCGCGCCGCCGTCAATGAACCGTTGAAAATCCGTAAGTATCTGCTGACGTAATGTCCGTCGATGGGAAGGCCTAAATTGTATGCAACATCCTCAAGTGTAATCGTGCACTCCCCGAATGGCATATGAAAAGTATGAGTCTCGGACTGCCACCGCTTGACAAAAGCACTGACCATCGGCTCATCCAACCTAAACCAGTGATTGTTGAGCCTCGCGAGGTGGGCTAAGCTAGCCATGTGCAGGTATAGTATAATCCTGTCATCCAATAACATACCATGCTGCCTCCTCATGCTGGTGATATATCGATGTGCCTGTACCACGATGAAAAAATTTCTTTTAGAACCATCGCAAGTATTAAACCAATTCACCAAAAGACCAATAAATAGTGTAAACTCTTTTCAACAATGATATCCAGGTTATATCAATAATCACCTAAAGTGGACAAGGATAATTTAATTTTATTAATTTTTTGATAAAATTAAACTAAATTAAATAATTTGATAAATTAATCCTAAATAATTTAACAAGGATTAAATTGTATTGATTCTAAATAAATTAAATTAAATTAAATTATTAAAAAATTTAACCAACCAAAACTAAATAAATTTTAAATGACTTAAATTTTTAACTAAATTGCTAGCCCTTTAACCTAATGTTTAGGAATTATATTAAATCTAAAAACTTAAACTAATTTATATCTTTACCTTATTTCTACTGCCTATTTAACCTAACATTAGAAACCTACCTAAACACCTAAAAAACTATTAATATAGTTAATCATTACTCTAACTAAGTATTGTTAATCACTAAACAACTAATCTAACTCCCATTTATACTTTAATCACAATAGCGCATTATAATAAAATTCTAAGCCATTTAACATCACAAACTATTATTAATATTAAATTTTGAAAACTAACCTCTTTGTGGATGGAACCAGCAATGTGGATGATGCCGTCTAACCGATAGATACGGCTAGGATCGTCTTCCATTTTCACGGTTTTAATCCTAGGGTTTTTTTGTCACAAATGTTCTCTGAATTTGGTTTTTGGGCATTGGTGAAATGTAATTCGAAGCAACTGGATTTGAATTCCTTATATGGGCATAAAAACACTAAATTGAAGCTAGTGGATTCGATTTACCATTAGCTTTAATTTCATTCAACATAAATTGAACTAACTTCATTCGATTTACTAATGCTGTATTTAGATCCAGTCAATTCGAATTATTAGGGGCAAAAACTATGGGTGTAATTCGAAGCCAATGGTTTCGATTTACCATGGATGGAGTTCAAAATCTACTAAATCGAATCAAATCTATTCAATTTATACAAAATCCTAATAGTTCGAATTTGGTTAATTTGATTTACTACTACCATATAAGAGTATGCGTGTAATGTCTTTTATTTTAGGAGATCTATGTAATTTTATGATCCAATTCATTTGTTTAAGTGATTTTTCATAAAAATAATTGTTATTTTTAATCTATAATATTATATAATGCCACTACATGGGATTTTGTGTCCAATTTTCTATTTTCTATTTTAACCTTCCTAACATAATTCAAAATTATTTTATAGTTACTTATTTCACTAACATATTTCACTAACAATTATAAAAACTCACGTATAACTTCTGTTCAATTCTTTATTCCCACAATCTCCCTTTTTAAATTTTTTTATTTTTTCTGATTCTCCTTGACGAATGGATTTTTGCTAGTAAAGAAATCCACAAATAAATCCTCGTTGAAAGTATAGTTTCCAAACCAACAAAGAATCCTTTCGTACAAAAATTTGGTTGTCACAAGTAACAAACCCTAATAAATTTATTATTGGTTATGGAAGATTATCTTTTTTTTTTTGGGTTTTTGAATAAGGAACAAGAAAAAGTAAATTGTAAGAATTAAATTAATAACTAATAAAGCTCTTAGCAAGGTATGAAAACTGGACATCCTATCCTAGTTATCCTTATCAATTATGATGAGAATTGTTCATTACTCCCACTTAGTTAACCCTTACTAAATAAAGGAAAGTCAAGTGGACTAATCAACTTGATTCCTCAAGTCCTAGTCAACTCCTAAGGAAAGACTAGCTTTAGGGATCCAGACCAACCAACAAAGGAGTTTGATAACTCAAGTGTCTCCAATTAATCAATTCAAGCTAAGAATGTAAAAAGCTAAATTAAAATCATAAATATGAAATACCTCAAATTGCATTAAATAAGAAAATCAATTCTAACATGGAGTTCATAAACCAAATTGTCAACATAATGTAATCAACAAGGAAAATAAATAAACTAGAAAGCTAGAACAAATAAAAGTAGAAGAGAAATTAAATTAAAGAAACATTGAACCTAGAATTGAGAAGAAATAAACCTAAAACTAAGAGAAATCCTAAAACCTAGAGAGAGGAGAGAGCCTCTCTCTCTAGAAACTACATCTCAAACCTAAATTGTTGTAAATTGATGAATGAATGAATGTTGTTTGATTCCCCCATTATCTAGCCTCTATTCTGTGTTCTCGGGCTTGGAATTGGGCCGAAAAGGAGCCCAAAAATTGCCCCCAGCGCTTTCTGCAACTTTCTGCATGTGGCGCATGTCACGCCTACGCGTAGGTCACGCGTGCACGTCATTTGGCGAAATTCCTTTTCACGCGTACGCGTCAGTCACGCATACGCGTCGCTCGTCTTCTGTGCTAGGCACGCCTGCGCGTCGTCCATGCGTGCGCGTCGCTGCCAGCTTCTCAAAATTTCAATTTTCACGTTCCTTCAAATTTTGCATGTTTCCTTTGCATCCTCTAAGTCATTCCTGCCCTATAAAGCCTGAAAACACTCAACACACGAATCACGGCATCGAATGGTAATAAAGGATAATTAAAATTAATAGTTTAAAGGCTTAGGAAACATATTTTCAACTATATCACAGAATTAGGAAGGAATTGTAAAATCATGCGAATTATATGAATAAGTGAGCAAAGAATTGATAAAAACCATTCAAATTAGCACAACATAAACCATAAAATAGTGGTTTATCAATCTCCCCACACTTAAACATTAGCATATCCTCATGCTCAACTCAGGGGAAACTGAAAAAGAGTGAAGGCAGAATGGTGAAACTTATGCAATGCAATCTATCTAAATGCAAGCTACCTACATGCATCATGCAATTCTAGTCTCAGTATATCTATATATATATATAAGCATATATGTGGTCAACTTGAGTCAGATTTTCAAGGAATCATATATGCACAACCAAGGACTAAGTCATATTAAAACACATTCCCAATTGAATTGAATTAATCAAAAGGGTTCACAAACTTGCAAGACAAGTAATTATCAAACATGGACATATGGAAATGAGCCATTGAACCCTCACTGAAATTGTATATACACTCTAGTCACTCAGTGTTTGGGGTTAAACCACTCAAATCTCTTCTAATCATGCTTTCTAAAACTTTGTTCTTCATCTAACCAATCAACAAATATTTAATGTACAAATACAAACATCATGAGGTCTTTTTAAGGTTGTAATGGGGTTAAGGCAATGGTGAGGATATATGTATGGCCAAGTGAGCTATAAATTGAATCTCTGATTAGTCTAAGTCCTCACCTAACATACATACACTCTATGTAACTCTAAAATTCATGCCTAGCTACCCATAATTCCCACTTTTGCGTCACACAATCATGTACCAAATTATCTTTAATTCTATCACATATGCATTGATCTTTTATTAAACTTAATACTGGGGTAATTTTGTCCCCTTATTTATTTATTTAATTATAGGAAATTTTTTTTTCATGAAAATAAGCATAACATATCAATGCATATGGTATTTTAATTATTTTGGTCTCACATGAGCATGCACCCAAATTCCAAATATCTTGTCAATTCAACACTTTTTTATCAACCCAAGTTCAGACGGTTCCCCACACTTAATTGATACACAATCTCTATCTTAAGCTAACCAAAGATTCAATTTGGAGTAATTAATTTTTTTCTGCTTAAGGCTAGTTATGTGGTAAAATACAGAATAAATGGGAATTAAAAGGCTCAAGGTGGCTAACAAAGGTGATTGAAAGGATAGGCTATTTGGGATAAGTGACCAAAAATCAAATAATGGGCTCAATCATATGCAAGCATGTAAATACACTAAACATTGGACATATAGAAAGGAACAAAGTAAAGTCTGCACTCATAGTGAAGAAACACACAAGAATGCAATATTATGGCTAAATAGTGTAATCATGCAATTAAGCTCAAAAACTTACGGGTTGTGTGTTCTTTGGCTCAAAAATCATATATCAGTCATGTATATCATGCAAGTAAAAATAAAAAGTTTCAACTCAAATAAATATGAATCTTTAAATGCCTTTCCTAAAAATAAATATATTTCTTGAAAATGTCATCAATTGACCAACATTTATTACTATATATATACTAAGTGGATTGTTGTGATTATGAAAAACTAAATATTTTCTAGTTTACTCCCTATTTTCAATCAATACCAAATTCTCATATGCTAAAAAGGGTAAATTAAACTTAATAATCCATATTTTTCTATATCACAACTAATAAACTAAGAGTGCAATTCAAGCTAAATATCTAAGATATATACAGCCCAAAGTACAAAATATAATAAAGTAGAAATAAACAGAAATACAGTAAAAGAAAATGTGCAAGCACTGAAAGGAAAATAAGATAAAATAAAATAAAATAAAATAAAAATACAAAAATGAAGCAAAATAGGATGAAAAAGTCTAAAATAGTTCACCAAAATAAGATCCGCCAGAGATGGCGATCTCCCCACACTTATATCATAGCATCGTCCTCGATGCTCAATCAAGCCGGGTGTGAAAGGTCGTCACCTCCTGAAGGGTGTGCTGCTGCTGGCTCTGTGGGCTCTGGCTGTGTAGGGGCTTGTGGCTCTACAGACTGCTCAAGTTGAGGCTCCTCGTGCTGGGGCTCCTGGTGCTGATCCTCTGCCTGTGCATCCTCTTCCTGCTATTCAGCCTCCTCCTCAGAGGGCTCCGATGGTGTGTCAGGCTCGGAGGGATGTCAGTATGTCCCGACCTGATCATTAGCTTCAGATGTTCATAGCGTCGCTTACTGCGATGCTCAGACTGCTCATAACGCTGCTGGTTGCGGCGCTCCATCTGATCCAGGCGCTCAAAGAGTCGGTGCACTAGGTGGTAGATGGGCTGGGAAGCGGGTGAGGGTTCTGTGGATGTGGGAGGTGCAGCAGGCACTGAAGGTGCTGCAGAGGATGTGGCCACGTCAGTGGAGGCAGTAAGAGATGGTGGTCTGTAGCCTAAAGCTTCAAACCGCTTGCCATGTGGAATAATCATTTTGCATTCGGCAGCTGGTGGCTTCTCATCCTCAAGCTTCCAAGGTACCTCAGCTCGGCGGGCCATCTGGGTAATCAGATAGGAGAATGGCAGAGTGCCTCGAACATGAACCCTAGCCATGTACTGCCTGATGAACCGTGGAAGGTACAGGTCCTTGCCTTCCATAACGCACCAGATGAGAATGATCATAGCAGCTGGCACCTCTGTCTCGTAAGTGCTCGGCATAACATAGTTGCTCAGGATTTGCTGCTATAGCCGAGCCTTATCATTAAGATAGATAATCTTGATGCCCTTTGGATTTACCGTCGACTTACCCATAGCCCAGGGAACAACAGGATCAATGGCTATGGTGCGCCTCATAGCATCCTAGTCAAAGCTCAGAAACCTCATGGATTCCTCAGCCTTCTGATAACCATCTGGCTCATTTGATTTAGGCTGGAAATGGAGGATATCTTCAATGGCCTCCTCAGTAACCAAAATCTTTTTCCCTCTTAGCTGTACTGCATCCAGGGTCGTCTTGTAATAGTTGCAGTAGAATTCCCAGACACAGGATGCATTAACCTCAGTCAAATTCCTCTCTAGAAAGAATCAGCCTCTCTGTTTGATCTGCTCTGTAGTGTACTGTTGTAATTCAGTTGGTATTCTGAGGGTCTTTTCCAAATATAGGTGCCTCTTATCCGCAAAGACCTGATATTTCAGTTTACAGTAGTGATTTGCAAACTTGATTGGATCAGTCGCAGGCACTAGTTGATCTTCTTTTTCCTATGGAGTGAAGTTCTTCTCATGCCAGGAATCATCCCCAAGAATATCTGAAAGAGCCATAGAGGACTGGCCTCTTTTCCTCTTACCTGTGGTGGCCTTAGCCTTACCCTTTCCTTTTAGATCAGACATCCTAAAAAACAGAAATTCTAGGATACAGATTAACAAATAAAGCAGGGAAATAAATAGGCAATTAATGGGCAAGCATAACAAGCAGTGGATAGGGAAAAAAGGAACGAAAGCTAAAGCAAGAAGTGAGTCATAAAGATATAAAAATTTGGACTAGATGCAAGGAAGGAATTAAAGAAACCAATCAGAAATCACAATCTAATAATCTATTAAATAAAATTCAGAATGCTTGTTTTAGCAAGAAACATCAATCAACATGCCTTTAAAGGGGTTGAAAAGAGTTAGTGTAAAACGAAGAGAAAAGTTAGGAAGTCAATGAAGTCCAAAGTTAAAAAGGTAAGTTAAAATTAGTGGCATGGTACTGTAGTTCCTAGCTAACAGAAGTTCACAAGATTGAAGAACAAGTAACTCACACTCAAGCAAAGAATGTGGATTATTAATGATGAAACAGGTAGTAAAGAAAGCACAAATAGAAATAGAATCATCAACAATGTAAGTCAATTAAGAAGGGAACCAATTGGAAGGAAATGCCGGCCCAGCATCTCATGAAATGGCTTTGGTGTAAACCAAGTAAATCGCAATGTCAAAAGCACTAAAGTCAATTCATGAGTAAGAGGTAAGTAAAACAGCTTTTTCAGAAAAATTGAGCAGCATTTCGGCAGTAAAAGGAACATTCCCGGAAAAATAAATAGCAAAAACTCAGTTCAGATAGAGTCAAGGCAGTTCAGCAAAAAAGTAGCAATCAGCATGGCATATGAACTCAGAGCAACAAATTCAATCAGCAGTAACAAATTCAACTTATGTGAATTGACGTCATGAAGCAAAACAGTATCAATTAGCAATGAAACAACAAGCCAGCAACATCAACAACAAAGCAATTGGGAAAATCAGATAATTCAAACAGCAGGAACGGGGCACTTATCAGACCTAGAATCCTCTAACCACAACCTAGCTACCTAACTACCTAAAATCCACTAAGAACATTGAATTCTAACTATCCTAATTTGAACAAAAATTAAATATGCAAACGGACTTAAGTAAATAGAAAATGAAATTGAAATGCAGGGGTGGAGACATGGAAACCTAGGGAAGGAATATTACTTAGAATCAGAAAGGAAGGGAGAGAGGAGTGGCACGGCGGCGAGGTAATGGTGGCACGGCGACAGTGCTGCTGTCCGCGGCGGCTTGGTGAAGACAGGGGGTTGAGAAGGGGAATAAGAAGAATAAGAGAAGAAGAAATGAGGGAGAGGGAGGGGCTGTGTCGGCGGCGGTCGGGGTCGTCGGCGGTGGTGGTGGCTGCGCGAAGGTGATTGTGGTGAGGGTGAGTGGTGGTTATGGAGGGAAGAAAGGAATTGAAACATTGAGGAGGGGAGGGGTAAATGACGCGAGTTAGGGTTTTCGCGTCAGGGGGAGTTATAAAATGAAATCCACGCGTACGCGTAGATCACGCCTGGGTGTGGATGGGCAAAAAGTGCATCGACGCGTAAGCATCTTCGATGCGAACGCGTGAAAAGGGATAAATGAAGATGACGCGTACGCGTGAAGTACGCGTACGTGTCAACCGAAATGGTGCTAAACGCATGACTCCAGCGTCGTTTTGGCGCAACTCTCTGTTCAAATTGAGGGGGCTAGAATTTTCATGCGATGCGTGCGCGTCATGCACGCCCGCGCGTGGTGTGCTAAAATGAAATTGATGCTTACGTGTGGGCCAAATTGTGCCTATAGCATACCAGCCGCACGATTCCATCACAACTTTCAGGTCGTTGGATGGAGACGCCGATTTGGGATCAACGCCCACGCGTGGCCTACGCGCACGCGTGGTGTGGCTTTTTTTTTAAATGCAAAATGCAGAATGCAGATTGCAGATGCTGATGCAGACATTATGAATGAACACTAAGAAAAATCGAATAAAATAAAACTAACAATAAAACAAAACAAAAATAAAACTAAGACTGAAAAAGAACGATCATACCATGGTGGGTTGTCTCCCACCTAGCACTTTTAGTTAAAGTCCTTAAGTTGGACATTTGGTGAGCTCCTTGTCATGGAGGCTTGTGCTTGAACTCATCTAGGAATCCTCACCAGTGTTTGTAATTCCAATAGCCTCCGGGATCCCACATTAGTTGCATAGAACCTTCAAGCAAGTTAAAGCAAGTGACAAGGCCCCAAGAGTGTTGATTGCTAGAATGAATTCTGGGGTCCCAAACCTTGCTTTTGCACCCGTCTTCTTGTTGATCATTATTTTTCCACTTGGGTGATGAGTAATTAGAATTCTCACTGAGACATCCAAACAGCCTCCTAGACCCATTCAATCGAGCTCTACACCAATCCTGGTACTTCAATTTGGAGCATGCAATCGTATTGAACCTTGCATGACAACTCTTACCACTAACCATCTCCCTCTTACTCTTATAGCCACAAAGGGCTCTAAGTTGCCCATCCGTCTCAAGCAAAGCATATTCAGTTGGGCTAATTAAGCTTAGAAATGAAAGATTTACCCACTTGAATGAAGGAATAGATGGTGATGGCGTTGGGGGAGGTGTTTCCAATGGTTTTGCAAGCTCCATTCCCTTGTGCTCTTCTGTGAATTCTTCCACCTCCTTGCAAACCTCTTCAACTACAACCGCATCTTGATCAAAATCTTCTACTTCTTTCCCATCACTCAAGTCATAAGTTGGAGGTTGAGAAAATTCTACCTCCACATCATCTTCATATTCGCTTGGGGAAGTTTCTTCAAACTCAAGGGGTTGAATTGTGGATGCAAGTTCATCACTAGGATAGCTTGATTTATGATCATCATCACCAAGGGAACTTGCTTTCGGATCTTTTCCGTCCAATTCTTCATAAGGTACATGCCTTGGAGGTTGTGCACTATCCTCCTCAACATCAATTTCAAACTTTTTGGTGGAATTCTCTATAACTCTCGATTCCCATGGAAGTTCAGCATCTCCTAGGTCTTCAACCACTTCTTCTTCTTTGATAATTATGGCTTCCTCCACTTGTTCCAGTACAAAGTCATGCTTCTCACTGTCCACCGGAGTTTCTAGTGTCTCTTTCATGCTACATTCTTCATTAGATTCTCCACATGAAGCTATGGGGGTTCCTTGAGTGTCCAAACATTGGGAAGCAAATCCATTTATCGCTTGCTCCAATTGATGAAGGGCTGTGATGAGCGAATAATTTATACACTTTTTGGCATTGTTTTTACATAGTTTTCAGTATGATTTAGTTAGTTTTCAGTATATTTTTATTAGTTTTTAAATAAAAATCACATTTCTGTACTTTACTATGAGTTTGTGTGTTTTTCTGTGATTTCAGGTAATTTCTAGCTGAAATTGAGGGACTTGAGCAAAAATCAGATTCAGAGGTTGAAGAAGGACTGCAGATGCTGTTGGATTCTGACCTCCCTGTACTCAAAGTGGATTTTCTGGAGCTACAAAACTCCAAATGGCACGCTCTCAATTTCGTTGGAAAGTAGACATCCAGGGCTTTCCAGCAATATATAATAGTCCATACTTTGCCCGATTTTAGATGACGCAAACTGGCGTTCAACGCCAGTTCCATGTTGCATTCTGGAGTTAAATGCCAGAAACAGGTTGCAAAGTGGAGTTAAACGCCAGAAACAGGTTACAAACTGGCGTTCAACTCCAAGAGAAGCCTCTACATGTGTAAAGCTCAATGCTCAACCCAAGCACACGCCAAGTGGGCCCCGGAAGTGGATTTCTGCATCATTTACTCATTTCTGTAAATCCTAGTAACTAGTTTAGTATAAATAGGACTTTTTACTATTGTATTTTATCATCTTCGGACATTTAGTTCTGGGATCATGGAGGCTGGCCTCTCGGCCATGCCTAGACCTTATTCTTATGTATTTTCAACGGTAGAGTTTCTACACACCATAGATTAAGGTGTGGAGCTCTGCTGTTCCTCGAGTATTAATGCAAAGTACTATTGTTTTTCTATTCAATTCAAACTTATTCCTATTCTAAGATATTCATTCGCACCCAAGAACATGATGAATGTGATGATTATGTGACGCTCATCACCATTCTCACTTATGAACACGTGCCTGACAACTACTTCCGTTCTACATGAAGATGAGATAGAATGAGTATCTCTTAGATATCTAATACAGGGGACCGAGTCCGAGATATTAGAGTCTTCGTGGTATAAGTTAGAACCCATGGACGGCCATTCCTGAGACCCGAAAAGTCTAAACCTTGTCTGTGGTATTCCGAGTAGGATTCGGGAAGGCATGGCTGTGACGAGCTTCAAACTCGCGAGTGCTGGGCGTAGTGACAGACGCAAAAGGATAGTAAATCCTATTCCAGTATGATGGAGAACCGACAGATGATTAGCCATGCAGTGACAGCGCATTGGACCATTTTCACAGAGAGGACGGGATGTAGCCATTGACAACGGTGATGCCCAATATACAGCTTGCCATGGAAAGGAGTAGGAATGATTGGATGAAGACAGCAGGAAAGCAGAGGTTCAGGAGGAACGAAAGCATCTCTATACGCTTATCTGAAATTCTCACCAATGAATTAAATAAGTATCTCTATCCTAGTTTATATTTTAATTATGTTTTAATTATCAATTCTCTATAACCATTTGAATCCACCTGACTGAGATTTACAAGGTGACCATAGCTTGCTTCAAGCCGACAATCTCCGTGGGATCGACCCTTACTCACGTAAGGTTTATTACTTGGATGACCCAGTCACTTGCTAGTTAGTTGTACGAAGTTGTGACAAAGTGTGATTCACGTTTGAGAGTACCAAGTCTTTGGCGCCATTGTTGATGATCACAATTTCGTGCACCAGGCTGCATGAAATTGGTCCACTGTTTTCTTGAGACGATCCCTTGACTCTTGCTTCTCTTAGGCAACACGATTAGGGACATAAGGCTCTTGGGTTGATAGATATAGACATGGTGGATATAGAGGTGGTTGGTATGGTGGATAAGGGTTAGGGTCATATGAAGGTGAATGGTGGAAAGGGGCTTGTGAGTATGGTGGTTCAAAACTATGTTGAGGAGGTAGTTCATAAGCATATGATGGGGCTCGTTGGTAACTACAAGGGGGTCCACCATATCCATCATCTTGGTACGCACCTCGGAATGACTCTTGACCATGGTAATGTAGTGGAGGTTGGTTGTCACGAAGGGGTCCACCATAACCATTGTCTAGGGATGCATCATAGTATGGTTGTTGGTCATAGTGCATTGGGGGGGGGTGTTGCCAAGAGGGTTGATCAAATCCTTGTGGCTCCTCCCATCTTTGATTGTTTCAACCTCGATGCATGTTCTCATTATAGCGTCCATTCCCCACAACATAATTGGAACCAAACTCATAGCGACAGGGGAGAGAATTCATAGTAGCTAATAAAAATTAAAAACAAAAACAAATAAACAAGCAAAAAGTAAATATTTACAATAATCAATAATAGGGCACATGTTTGCAATTCCCTGGCAACGGCGCCATTTTGACGAACGGATTTTTGCTAGTAAAGAAATTGACAGATAAATCCTCGTTAAAAGTATAGTTTCTAAACCAACAAAGAATCCTTTCGTACAAAAATTTTGTTGTCACAAGTAACAAGCCCCTAAAAAAATTGATAACCAAAGTATTTAAACCTCGGGTCATCTCCCAAGAAATTGCGCGTCATTTGGCGAAATTCCTTTCCACGCGTATGCGTCGCTCGTCTTCTGCGCTAGTTACGTGTGCACGTCGACCATGCGTGCGCGTCGCTGCTAGCTTCTCAAAACTTCAATTTTCACGTTCCTTCCACGTTTGCATGTTTCCTTTCCATCCTCTAAGCCATTCCTGCCCTATAAAGCCTGAAAACACTCAACACACGGATCACGACATCGAATGGTAATAAAGGATAATTAAAATTAACAGTTTAAAGGTCTAGGAAACATGTTTTCAACTATATCACAGAATTAGGAAGAAATTGTAAAACGATGCGAATTATATGAATAAGTGAGCAAAGAATTGATAAAAACCATCCAAATTAGCACAAGATAAACCATAAAATAGTGGTTTATCACTCCTTCTTTATCTCATGAACTCTTCTCTGTACGGAACAATTATTTAAATAAGACATGTATTTTGGTTTATATATACTGTTTTTGAATAAGAATAATATTATTATCATTATTCTTAGAATTATATTTTGGTTTATAGTAATTTTAATTATAAATAAAGTCATGTCAACATTAAAATAAAAAAATACTTATCTAATAAATTTGAATAGTGAATGATATATTAACAAAAAAATAAAATAAATTTCTTAAAAATAATAGAAAAACGCAGAACAGGCACGTTAGTGACATATATCAAAAAGAAATTAATATTTTCAGTCTGATCTTTCTTTCTTTCACCTGCTAATGCAGTTCTGCTATTTTCTGTGCTGGCATCATTCTTCATGATGGCACGGGAATTCAACTTGTACTCCGATTATTAACATGTCATAAAATCCAACGTTGTAATTTTTTATCTTTTTTGTTAATTATGCACTTCTATGACCATAAGTCAGAATATCATAATTAGAAGTCAACAAGTATTTAACCAGTGGTGATAAATAATTTTTTTTATAGATCTTATTATATTCTGAAGTATTCATTTAAATTATGTTTTCTTTAATTTTATGTTAGTCTTTGTTTGTGTAAACCCCGTAAAATTAGCAAATAATTAGTCAATAAATTATATTTTAATAAAGGAAATTAAAAATGTAAATTTTATATTAAATTAGGATAGAGCTCATCAAAACGAGAATTTTGACACTAATTTCAAAGAATTTGGCCCAAGATTGGACTGAACGGGCCGAATTGGTCGAACCGGGTCCAAACCGAGCCCGTGGGCCCAACCGGACCTATTACTTAAATGAGTTTCAGCTCATCACTTCCCTTCCATTCTTCATTTCGTTCCAGCAGCCATGGAGAGAGGAAGGTAAAGACCAAAACCCTAACTCCCACTTCCATCCACCATAACTTCTTCATCCGAGCTCTGATCGCCGCACCGTTTGCGGCTACGCGTCCAGCGCATCGAGCTCTACAATGCAATCAAGCTTGACAACCACTTCCGTTCTACATGCAATCAAGCTTGAATGTGTATCTCTTGGGTTTCTAATCTAAGATTAAAACCTTCGTGGTATAGGCTAGAATCATTGGCGGTCATTCTTGAGATCCAAAAAGTCTAAACCTTGTCTGTGGTATTTCGAGTGGGATCTGGGAAGGGATGACTGTGATGAGCTTCAAACTCGCGAGTGCCAGGGCATTTTGATGAGCAAAGTCTAAACCTTGGCTGGCCATTAGCCATGTGATGCCAGGGCATTTTGGCCAGTTTCACTGACTTTTTCTTTATGGTTTTAGGGTACTTTCATGCACTTTCTTAGGAAATAAGCAAGTTTTGGGTAGAATTTCACTTACATCTTGATTCAAGCTAACATTGTGATTTTAATATAAATTCATGAGAATTATGCATGAATTGAATGACAAATTGGATGATGCATGTCTCATAACTTGGACAAGAACTTTGATGCACTTTATTGCTTGATTTCAGGACAAAGGAAGCAAGGAAGAACCACGTTAGCAGCCACATTAGTCTAACTAACGTGACCTCTAACGTGGAAGGGGAGCTAGCTTGCAACGTTAATGAGAAAAGTAATCGCCAATAACGTCCTCGAAGCCATCATAGCCCACGTTAATTGCCACATTAACTACATTAACGTGGTAGTTAACGTGGAAGAAGAAAATGAAGCCAACGTTAGTGACACTCACCTTTGTCACTAATGTTGGACCAAGCTCATATTGGCCACGTTAACTCAGTTAACGTGGACTCTAACATGGGGAAACAAAAGAATGACCAACGTTAGTGACACTCACCTTTGTCTCTAACGTTGAGCTAAGCCACTTTGAGCCACGTTAGTTACCATGTTAACTCAGTTAACGTGGACTCTAACGTGGAGGGAGCAAAGAATCGCCAACGTTAGTGACACTCACCTTTGTCACTAACGTTGGGATGAGCCACTATAAGCCACGTTAACTACATTAACGTGGAAGCTAACGTGAGTAAAAGGGATGATGAGCCAACGTTAGTGACACTCACCTTTGTCACTAACATTGGAGATGGCTAGCAATACCACGTTAGAAGCCACGTTAACCTAGTTAACGTGAACTCTAACGTGGGAAGTAGGGGCATTTTGGAACGTTAGTGACAAAGGTAAGTGTCACTAACGTTCTCGAAGATGTGGTAAGCCTACGTTAAAGGTCACGTTAGCCACACTAACGTGAACTCTAATGTAGGGAGAAAGGAGGATTCTCAACATTATTGGAAAAAGTAAGTCCCAATAACGTGTGCGAAGGACCAAGAGGCAACGTTAGTGGTCACGTTGATGCCACTAACGTTGAAGTTAACGTGGAGCATCCTTGGGTTAGGAACGTTAGTGAAAAGGGTGATTATCACTAATGTTCTCGAACCCACACTTTCACTTAACGTTAACGCCACTAACGTCCTAAGCTAGAATCCCTGCCTACTTCACACTTTCTCTCTGCAAGTAAAGCTAAGCCCACTGAAGAAGATAACTGCTTCAACTCAAGATCCAAAGGCCCATATCCAAGACTTGAATAGCCAACTAGAAGATCAGAATAGTATAAATAGGGAGAGCTTTGAACTAGAAGGGAGCTTTTGGCATTATTAGAATTACTCTCTGTTTTTTACTTTCTCTGCAACTTTTAGTTTAATTCTCAGAATGTACTCTCCATCTATGCTTTTCATTCCCAGAGCTATGAACAACTAAACCCCTTTCATTGGGTTAGGGAGCTCTGTTTTAATTTGATGGATCAATAATAGTTTTCATTATCCTTCTTCTCTCTTTTCTCTTGATTTTACTAGAAAGCTTTCAATCTTCATCCAATTGAGTAGTTATCTTAGAAAAGAAGCTATTCATACTTGGATCTCTTCTGAACCTTGGAAGAGGAATGAAGAGATCATGCTATAATTGCTTTCTCATGTTGGACCAAATTGGGGTTTGGGCAGATACGGTGACATATAATTCTCCCAATACTTTGATTTGGAAATACATGTGGTATAATCAGTGACCACACTTCATCTCTTCTCATGAGCAATTAGACCAAGGAATTGGCTATTGATCTAATTTGAGAGATTGAATTAACAAGGAATTAGAATTCAATCACTTAAGATTGCCAAGGAGATCAATGAATGCATTGATTGAGGAAGAGATGAAAATGAACTTGATCCAGAGAATGCAACATCTCCTAAGCCCAATGAACTCCCCATTTCTGATCTTACCCATTCTCTTTACTTTCTGCTATTTACTTTCATGCTAAACTCCCCTTCCCCATTTAAGATTCTGCAATTTACCTTCCGTCATTTATTTTTTACAATTTACTTTTCCGCCATTTAATTTCCTACAATTCTCAACCCAATTTCTGCTTAGCTCAACTAGAACATTCTTCCAATTAAAGTTGCTTGACCAATCAATCCCTGTGGAATTCGACCTCACTCTATTGTGAGTTTTTACTTGACGACAATTCGGTATACTTGCCGAGGGAAATTTGTTAAAGGACAAGTTTCCTTGCATCAAGTTTATGGTGCCGTTGCCGGGGATTGATTTTGTATCAACAATGATTAAATTGGTGAATAACTAGATTGAGCATTTGTTTTTATTTTGTTTGATTTAAGTTCATTTGAGTAATTTACTTTCTGTTTGGCTATTTTCTTCCCTTTCCCCTACCTATTTTCTTAGTTGTTTACAATTCAGTCACTAACCCACTAACTGTTTGATATATTGCATCACTCACACTAACAACATTTCTGTAGAAATTACTATCTGCATCTATCTCTCTTGCTTGTGCCTTGTTGGTTGTATGACAGGTAGAAGAAGCGGGGCTTCAACTTCCTTTGATTCTGAACCTGAGAGGACCTTCCTTAGATTAAGGAGGGAAGCAAGAGGAAAGAGAGTAGTTGGTGCTGAGGAAGAGGAGGAGTACTTTGAACCAGATATGGATGAGAATATGGAGAACCATCATGAAGAAGAGGCTCACAACCATAGTCGAGAAGGTCCAGCACATCAGGCTGGGCAAGAGAGAAGAGTTCTGGGTTCTTACATCAATCCAAACCTAGGAAACTGTGGAAGTAGCATCCAACGGCCAACCATACATGCCAACAACTTTGAACTAAAGCCACATCTCGTCACCCTTGTTCAGAACAATTGTTCATTCGGAGGAAGTGTCCAAGAAGACCCCAATCAACATCTAACCACCTTCCTGAGGATATGAGATACTGTGAAGTCTAATGGTGTTCATCTTGACACTTATAGACTACTTCTATTCCCTTTCTCACTCAAGGACAAAGCATCTAAATGGCTGGAATCCTTTCCAAAGGAGAGTTTAGCAACCTGGGATGATGTGGTGAACAAATTCTTGGCAAAATTCTATCCTCCTCAATGGATCAACAGGTTGAGAGCTAAGGTACAAACCTTTAGGTAGCAAGATGGTGAGACTCTATATGAAGCATGGGAGAGGTTTAAGGACCTGACAAGAAGATGCCCGCCAGATATGTTCAATGAATGGGTGCAGTTGCATATTTTCTATGAAGGTCTTTCATATGAATCAAAGAAGGCAGTAGACCACTCATCCGGGGATCTCTGAACAAGAAGAAGATCATTGAAGAAGCCATAGATGTCATTGAGACTGTAGCTGAGAATGACTATTTCTATGCTTCTGAAAGAGGCAACATTAGAGGAGTGATGGAGCTGAACAACGTGGATGCACTGCTAGCTCAAAACAAGATGATTACCAAGCAATTAGCTAACCTCACCAAGAAGATGGAGAGGAATCAAGTAGCAGCAATCACCACTTCAGCAGCAACTCAAGAAGGAGTGAATGAAGAGGCAGAGGGTGATCAGGAACAGGCCAACTACATTGGAAATTCACCCAGGCAGCACCATGACCCATACTCCAAAACATATAATCCTAGTTGGAGGAACCACCCAAACTTTGGGTGGGGAAATCAACAGGATCAAGGCCAAGATCAGAGATGCCACAACCCCAGCAACAATGCAACTCACCAACATTCCACACAGAGATCATATCAGCACCCACCTAACAACACACCTTAACATCCATACCAAAGTCAAAATGGCCCTTCTCACCCCTCCAATCTCAACTCACCATCATCTGAAGATAGACTCTCCATGATTAAAATCCTACTTGAAGGCATATGCAAGGAAATTCAAGATAACAAGGTGTTCAAAGAGGAGGTGTGAGCCAATATCAAGAATCAAGGAGACACCATCAAGAGGCTGGAATTTCAAGTGGGATACCTATCTGAGAAGATTCCCAAACCTACTAATAGCTTCCCAAGTGACACAGAGAAAAATCCGAGAGGTGAAGCAAAGAAAGTCAGATGGGAAGATTGCAAGATGGTTACTATAAGTGATAAGGAGACTGAGGAAGAGCTGAACAAACCATCAGAACAATCTGGAGATACATCAGCAGGAAAGCAGAAAGAGAATCCTTAGGAAACCACAATTACGCAGAAAGAGTTGCTGAGGCTCTATGCACCCTTTCCCCAATTACTAAATGGTGGTGTAGAGAAGAAAATATACTCAAGGATTCTTGACATATTTGCATCCCTCCATGTAAACATACCATTCATCAAGGCTCTCCAACAAATGCCCTCATACATCAAGTATATGAAGGAGCTGCTGACCAGGAAAAGCTCACTCAAGGTAGGACAAATCATAGTGATGAATAAGGAGTGCAGTGCTCTCATTCAACCAGACCTGCCTACAAAAAGGAAGGACCTAGGGAGTTTTCACATCCCCTATGCCATAGGAGAAACAATGTTTGACAAAGGACTCTGTGATCTGGGAGCAAGCATCAACTTAATGCCTTTATCCCTTATGAAGAGGCTGCAAATCAATGAGCTGATGCTCACAGACGTAGTCATCAGGCTGGCGGACAAAACTCAAAAACAAGCAATTGGAGTGGTTGAAAACGTGCTGGTGAAGGTTGGGAACTACTTCCTTCCCACAGACTTTGTCATACTGGAAATGGAAGAAAGTCACCTTCACCCAATCATATTGGGAAGACCATTCTTAGCTACAGCCAGAGCGCTCATAGATGTGGAGCGAGGAGAGCTAATACTGAGGATACATGACGAACAACTCACCTTCAACGTCTTCAAACCCTCACAAGAAGCAAGTCAGGAAGGCAAGGAACTAAGGGCAGAGCATGACAGAGCAATGGTGGGAGAAAAAAGCATTGAAGCACAAGTTGTACACCCTGGAATTCCTTTGGGTGATGAACAAGAGAATCAGCAGCTGTTACAGCTAAAGGAAACTCAAGTGGAGCCAAAACCACCAGAATCATATGAGACCAGCAACAAAATCTCCCTGGGGAAAGAGACCACAAAGAGCAGGATAACAGCAAAAGAAACAAAGAAGAAAGTACCAAGGAGATGGAGGAATAAAAAGATCCCTACAGAAGATTTCTCTCCAGGGGATTAAGTGATCTCAGCTTACTTCCTAGATATTTCACCTCATCTCCCCACCATCCCATCTCAGTTACCTAAGGTTTTCACCATCAAAAAAGTTCTCTCCCTAGAACATGTGGAGATCATTGATGAAGCCAATGGATATAGGTTTACTGCAAGAGGGGAAGATCTGAAGCATTACCAACCACCATGACAAAGGCAGAACGTCAAGCTAGTGACGCTAAAGAAACGCTTCATGGGAGGCAACCCATGTTTTACATGCTTTTAAAAGTAGTTAATAAAGCAAGGTTCAGGGATTTCAACTCAACTTGACATGCACTTGAATGAATCCTTTTGTGCAACATATAGTGAGGAACAAGTTTGTTGTTCAAGGCACACTAAGAGAACATAAATGTAACCCATATCATGTCACTCTTAGGGGCCTTGAACAAATCTTTTACACCACATGGCACCAAACTAAGTTTGGTGTTGCCAATGTTGCATACATGGATGTTGAGTTAGTCAATTAGTGTGCACTCATGAACATCACTTAGTAGTTAGAAACAAAAACTTTAAAAAGTAGTTATTCTTTTAATTTTGCCGCCACTTTCCATAAGTTTTCTTTTAATCACATTTCTTTTATTTTGTAGGAGAATTGATGGGACAATTGAAGGGTTTGGCTACCACAAAAGGAGAGGACTGTACACGTGTCTCCAAGGGGATTGCATTGGGAATTGTTGCCATGCAACATTGGAAAAAGAACAAGCTTGGAAACTGAACCAACACCATCATAAAGTTGATGATCCTTGTGCTCATCCCATGCTAAACCCCATCCGTCCATCACACAACCACCCCATCAATCCACACCTTTCATTCACTCATCATTTTCCTATATAAGTGAGTCCTAGTCCGTACTTCCCTTCACATTCCAGCAACCACTTCTTCAAACTTCTCACTCTCGAAGTACAATTCTCCAAGCCACACCCTATCCAAAGCCAACCGAATTCCACCACTCATCACTAACCTCAACACCTTCACTTTCCAAAAGTCACTCATGGCATCATCAAGCTCTAAAAGAAGAAAGGGGAAGGAGCATATGGAGCAACGCCCTTTCGATGAAAAGAAGTGTAGAACTTTTTATCATGCACTCCAATTTGGATGGATGGCTGATAAGGAGATCATATATGAGCTAGGCTTTCAAGTCAAGAAAACTGAGTGCCCCGAAATCACAGAGAAGGTAAAAAAGAGAAGATAGGAGCTCCTCACCAATTTGGTCACCGCAAGAATAAATGCAACGCTCCTGAGAGAGTTCTACGCAAATGCGGTGAGGTATGATAGGAAAGAAGAGTCTTATATAAGCTTTGTGAGAGGAGTGACGGTGGATTTTAGTCTCATGAGCATCATGAGAGTGCTGAAGCTACGAACTATACCATTTGAGGAAGAGAGTTATCAATCTCGAATAGATGGTAATCCTAATTATGACCAAATTGTGAAAGATATCTACATACAAGGGGCAGACTGGATGAGAGATCCCAATGAAAAACCCAAATTTATTAAAAGAGATGATCTCACCTCTAAAGCAAAGGGATGGTTCAAAATTGTAAGGAGATCCATCTTTTCTGCCGGAAACAATTCAGAGGTGAATCTTAAGAGAGCAACAATGGTGCAATGCATACTTAAAGGGGGAGAGATCAAAGTGCACGAGCTCATAGCCCAAGGCATTAGGAAGATGGCTGAGAAAAGTGATTCTGGAGGAAGGTTAGGCTATCCCAGCACCATTTTCTGCCTGTGTGACAAGGCCGGGGTAGTGTTCGAAGATGAAAACCCCGAATGGATAAAAGTTGGTATCCCAATTACTGTCCGGCGTATGCATGCTGTTACATGTCCCCTACCTCAACGAAGGATAAGAAAGAGGGTAGCCCAGCAAACTGTAGAAGGGCAAAACCCAGAGGAGCAAGCCGTAGCCACCTTGAACATGCACTAATTACAAGAAGCCATTGATGGCTTATCTAGGCAATATTGGGAGAATCAAGAGGCACAGAAGGAGCTTCAATTATAGATGATGGGCCGTCAAGAGGAATCGCTCTCGAGATGGATGAATCAACAAGGGGAGTGGCAGAAGCAAATTATGGAGCAGCAATTGGAAAAAGGAAAACAATGGGGTGAATCCTTCCACAGGATAGAACAAAGGCAAAATGAACAACAAGAATCTATCCAAAAGCTAATCAACATCCAAGCACATCAAGGTGCACACATACATGAGATGCATCGAAAACAAATAGAACAAGCAGAACTCTTTGACGAGCACAGGGCATTCTCTGAAGGGGTTTACATGAGTGAAAGTGGAAATCATGTAAACATGCTAGCCAGGCTCGGATACTTAGTTGGACAGCTACCTATAGTACATCCGGGAATCACAAAATATGACGAAGTGAAGGATGAGTTAGCACGAGAAGAAAGAGAAAGGGTGGAGAAGAGTCATGAATCAGTAAGGAAGGCACTTGAAGGCTGAAAAAGAGCCAGACTAGCACGGATACAAGGAAGCACAAGTGGACGCAAAGAGGACAAGCAAGAGGGAGAGCATGGACAACCCCATGATTAAAAGGTGGTGGAGTTCCCTCATTGTCCCATCTTTTTCAAGTTTTAAATAAGGAAAAAATCATGTATGAAATAGAACATGCTTCAATGGTAGTTTAGAATTTTCAATTCTGTTTTTAGTATTCTCCTTGCTTAGGTCTATGATTGCTAGTCAAATTGCCTGTTTTCAATTCCATCTTGCTTATTGTATGCTTGTCCTTTTTTTAAGCTAAATAAAAAGAGATGTTATGAAAGACCAGAGTGGAGTTCAATTTATGGAGTAAGTTCTTAAATTTATGGTGTAGTAATCACTTAGCTAAGTTGGTTCACCAACAAGGTGGGAAGGCAACTATCTGTCCTGAATCATATGCTTGAAACACACCCCATGAGACTAGCTAAATAATAAGATCCTAATAAGAAAAAGGAAAAGAATAATAAGAGTTGAAAAAGAAAGAAAAGTTAATAAAGAATAAGGCTAGGCACCAAGGGCTTGAATCTTGAGGGATGTGTCTGTGGTGCTCTTGTACCAAGGATCTGCTTGGATGAATAAGTTCTTAGGAGTTCTTCATCACTTGGTAACTTGGGTTAACTAACCCGGGATTATCAACTGAAAATCCACTATCAAGAGCAACCTTGCTACAGAACATTTAGTAACCCAAAGAGGTGCTGGACACCAAGACCTCAAGGGAAGAAAATAACGAACCATGTGCCTGTGGTGTGCATGTATGGGGGAGAGAGACTTGAGGGAGTAAGTCCTTAGGGGTGTTTCAACACCTAGCACCTTGAACCAACTGGTTCGGGAGTGTTGGCTGAAAACTTATCTTAAAGAGTCGCCCCCTCATAGAACACTTAGCCTAAGGAAGAAATAAACCTTGGAAAGACAAAGGGATCAATAAATAAAAGTCTCAAAGGGTGCAATCAAGTGAGTATTCCAAGGCATGATAAAGGTCTGAAAGCCAGTAAAGGAATGAACCTAAGTTGCTATGCATGAAACCCCATAAAACCAAGAACATGACTTCCACAATAATGATTCATTCCTCTTGTCATTTCATTCATCATTCTCTTGTTCTAGTACTTGCTTAGGGACAAGCAAGCTTTAAGTTTGGTGTTGTGATGCCAGGGCATTTTGGCCAGTTTCACTGACCTTTTCTTTATGGTTTTAGGGTAGTTTCATGCACTTTCTTAGGAAATAAGCAAGTTTTGGGTAGAATTTCACTTACATCTTGATTCAAGCTAACATTGTGATTTTTATATGAATTCATGAGAATTATGCATGAATTGAATGATAAATTGGATGATGCATGTCTTATAACTTGGACTAGAACTTTGATGCACTTTATTGCTTGATTTCAGGACAAAGGAAGCAAGGAAGAACCACGTTAGCAGCCACGTTAGTCTAACTAACGTGACCTCTAACGTGGAAGGGGAGCTAGCTTACAACGTTAATGAGAAAAGTAATCGCCAATAATGTCCTCGAAGCCATCATAGCCCACGTTAATTGCCACGTTAACTACATTAACGTGGTAGTTAATGTGGATGAAGAAAATGAAGCTAACGTTAGTGACACTCACCTTTGTCACGAACGTTGGACCAAGCTCATATTGGACACGTTAAGAGCCACGTTAACTCAGTTAACGTGGACTCTAACGTGGGGAAACAAAAGAATGACCAACGTTAGTGACACTCACCTTTGTCACTAACGTTGAGCTAAGCCACTTTGAGCCATGTTAGTTGCCACGTTAACTCAGTTAACGTGGACTCTAACGTGGAGGGAGCAAAGAATCGCCAACGTTAGTGACATTAACCTTTGTCACTAACGTTGGGATGAGCCACTATGAGCCACGTTAACTCCCACGTTAACTACATTAACGTGGAAGCTAATGTGAGTAAAAGGGATGACGAGCCAACGTTAGTGACACTCACCTTTGTCACTAACGTTAGAGATGGCTAGCAATACCACGTTAGAAGCAACGTTAACCTAGTTAACGTGAACTCTAACGTGGGAAGTAGGGGCATTTTGGAACGTTAGTGACAAAGGAAAGTGTCACTAACGTTCTCAAAGATGTGGCAAGCCTACGTTAAAGGTCACGTTAGCCACACTAACGTGAACTCTAACATAGGCAGAAAGGAGGATTCTCAACATTATTGGAAAAAGTAAGTCCCAATAACGTGTGCGAAGGACCAAGAGGCAACGTTAGTGGTCACGTTGATGCCACTAACATTGAAGTTAACGTGGAGCATCCTTGGGTTAGGAACGTTAGTGAAAAAGGTGATTGTCAGTAACGTTCTCGAACCCACACTTTCACTTAACGTTAACGCCACTAACGTCCTAAGCTAGAATCCCTGCCTACTTCACACTTTCTCTCTGCAAGTAAAGCTAAGCCCATTGAAGAAGATAACTGTTTCAACTCAAGATCCAAAGGCCCATATCCAAGACTTGAAGAGCCAGCTAGAAGATCAAAAGAATAGTATAAATAGGGAGAGCTTTGATCTAGAAGGGAGCTTTTGGCATTATTAGAATTACTCTTTGTATTTTACTTTCTCTGCAACTTTTAGTTTAATTCTCAGAATGTACTCTCCATCTATGCTTTTCATTCCCAGAGCTATGAACAACTAAACCCCTTTCATTGGGTTAAGGAGCTATGTTTTAATTTGATGGATCAATAATAGTTTTTATTATCCTTCTTCTCTCTTTTCTCTTGATTTTACTAGAAAGCTATCAATCTTCATCCAATTGAGTAGTTATCTTGGAAAAGAACCTATTCATACTTGGATCTCTTCTGAACCTTGGAAGAGGAATGAAGAGATCATGCTAGAATTGCTTTCTCATGTTGGACCAAATTGGGGTTTGGGTGGATATGGTGACATATAATTCTCCCAATACTTTGATTTGGAAATACATGTGGTATAATCAGTGACCACACTTCATCTCTTCTCATGAGCAATTAGACCAAGGAATTGGCTATTGATCTGATTTAAGAGATTGAATTACCAAGGAATTGGAATTCAATCACTTAAGATTGCCAAGGAGATCAATGAATGCATTGATTGAGGAAGAGATGAAAATGAACTTGATCCGGAGAATGCAACATCTCCTAAGCCCAATGAATTCCCCATTTCTGATTTTACCCATTCTCTTTAGTTTTTTCCATTTACTTTCATGCTAAATTCCCCATTCCCTATTTAAGATTCTGCCATTTACTTTCCGTCATTTATATTCAGCTCTTTATTTCCAACATTTACGTTTTCTGCCATTTACTTTTTCGCCATTTAATTTCCTGCAATTCTCAACCCAATTTCTGCTTAGCTCAACTAGAACATTCTTCCAATTAAAGTTGCTTGACCAATCAATCCCTGTGGGATTCGACCTCACTCTATTGTGAGTTTTTACTTGACGACAATTCGGTATACTTGCCGAGGGAGATTTGTTAAAGGACAAGTTTCCGTGCATCACCATGTCTAGTGTTTTGGACCGAAGCTTTCACTGAAAGCTTGGCTGGCTAGTAAGCCATGTCTAATTCCTGGACCGGAGTTTTAGACTAACATTGCATGTTTCCTGGAATTCTCATTAAAAATTTTGAATCTCTTTATTTCCTTTTCCATATAATTTTCGAAAAATCACAAAAAAAATTATAAAATTTACAAAATAAAAAATATTTTATGTTTCTTATTTGAGTCAAGTGTCAATTTTTAAGTTTGGTGTCAATTGCATGTCTTTATTCTTCTTGCATTTTTTGAATATATGCAATATGTTCTTCATTGATCTTCAAGTTATTCTTGATGATTTCATTGCTCTGATCTTTGATTTCTCTTATTTTGTGTCTTTTGTTGTTTCTTACATGCATTTTCAAATTGTTATAGTCCTTAGTATACAAACTTATAAGTTTGGTGTCTTGCAT
This sequence comes from Arachis hypogaea, assembly GCF_003086295.3. Taxonomy (NCBI): domain Eukaryota; kingdom Viridiplantae; phylum Streptophyta; class Magnoliopsida; order Fabales; family Fabaceae; genus Arachis; species Arachis hypogaea. The sequence continues at coordinate 100,027,215 of NC_092050.1, read as the reverse complement.
GCATTGTTTATTTGATGTTAGTTGCATTTTTCATTGTTTCTCATCATTAAAAATTCAAAAATTTTTTTTTCAAAATTGTGTCTTTTTAAGTCAATAACACATAGAATTAAAGATTCAGAACATTTAGCAAAGGAATTACACAGAAAAAACTGGGCGTTCAAAACGCCCAGTGAAGAAGGAAAACTGGCGTTTAAACGCCAGCCAGGTACACGCCCAAAAAGGTAGCATTTTGGGCGTTAAACGCCAGAATGAATGCCATTCTGGGCATTTAACGCCAGGAGGACACTTGAGGGAAGATTTTGTTTTTAATTCAAATCTTTTTCAAATTTTCATAATTTTTCAAAATCAAATTTTTTTCAAATCATATCTTTTCAATCATATCTTTTCAAAATCAAATTCCTTTCAATTTTTTTATTTATTACTATTTTCAAAATTCCTTGTTACAATTAATGATTTAATTCAAAATTTTCAAGTTATTACTTGCCTATTAAGAAAGGATCAAAAGTTTTAATTCTAGAATCATATCTTTTAAGTTCTTGTTGGTCAAGTAATTAACTTTAATTTTAAAAACTTTCTTCTTTTAAATTTGATTCTCAATCATATCTTCTCAATCATATCTTTTCGATCACATCTTTTTCAAAATTAAGTTTCAATCATACCTTTTTTATTTCTAATTTCAAAATCTTTTCCAAAAATCACTTAATTTTATTCCCAATCTTAGTTTTCAAAAATCATTTACCAAATTTTCAAAAGTTCTTTTAATTATTTCAAAATCTTTTTACTTTATTTTCGAAAATTCTTCTCCTCTTCCCACATCCTTCTATTTATGGACTAACACTCCTCCTCAATGCACAATTCGAACTCTATCCCTCTTGATAAGTTCGAATTCCTTCTTCTCTACCTTCTCCTTCTATTCTTCTTTACCTCTGACACCTTAAGGAATCTCTATGCTGTGACATAGAGGATTCCATATTTTCTTCTCCTCTCTTTTCATATGAGCAGGAGCAAGGACAAGGGAATTCTTGTTGAAGCTGATCCTGAATTTGAAAGGACCTTGAAGAGAAAGCTAAGAGAAGCTAAAGTACAACTCTCTATAGAGGACCTAACAGAACTTTTCAAATGAGAAGAAGACATGGCAGCCAAAAACAACAACAATGCCAACAATGCAAGGAAGGTGCTTGGTGACTTTACTGTACCTACTCCCGACTTCTATGGGAGAAGCATCTCAATCCCTGCCATTGGAGTAAACAACTTTGAGCTTAAGCCTCAATTAGTTTCTCTAATGCAACAGAATTGCAAGTTTCATGGACTTCCATTGGAAGATCCTTATCAGTTCTTAGCTGAATTCTTACAAATCTGTGTGGTGCACGAAATTGTGTATGTCAATGTCAATATTACTATTTCTCACAAATTCGCACAAATAACCAGCAAGTGCACTGGGTCGTCCAAGTAATACCTTACGTGAGTAAGGGTCGAATCCCACGGAGATTGTTGGCTTGAAGCAATCTATGGTTATCTTGTAATTCTTAGTCAGGATATCAATTATAATTATCAGTTTGAATTGCGAAAAATAAAAGAGCATGAAATAAATACTTGTTCTGCAGTAATGGAGAATATGTTGGAGTTTTGGAGATGCTTTGTCTTCTGAATCTCTGCTTTCTCCCTGTCTTCTTCTTCATGCACGCAAGGTTCCTCCTATGGCAAGCTGTGTGTTGGGGGATCACCGTTGTCAATGGCTACCATCCGTCCTCTCAGTGAAAAAGGTCCAGGTGCGCTGTCACCGCATGACTAATCATCTATTGGTTCTCACTCATGCTGGAATAGGATCCATTGATCCTTTTGCGTCTGTCACTACGCCCAACCCTTGTGAGTTTGAAGCTCATCACAGTCATTCAATCCCTGAATCCTACTCGGAATACCACAGACAAGATTTAGACTTTCCGGATTCTCAAGAATGCTGCCAATGGATTCTAGCTTATACCACGAAGATTCTGATTAAGGAATCCAAGAGATACTCATTCAATCGAAGGTAGAACGGAGGTGGTTGTCAGTCACGCGTTCATAGGTTGAGAATGGTGATGAGTGTCATGGATCATCACATCCATCATATTGACGTGCGAATGAACATCTTAGATAGAAACAAGCGTGTTTGAATAGAAAACAGAAATAATTGCATTAATTCATCGAGACACAGCAGAGCTCCTCACCCCCAACAATGGAGTTTAGAGATTCATGCCGTCAAAGAGTACAAAGTTCAGATCTAAAAATGTCATGAGGTCCAAAACAAATCTCTAAAAGTTGTTTAAATACTCAACTAGTAACCTAGGTTTACAGAAAATGAATAAACTATGATAGATGGTGCAGAAATCCACTTCTAGGGCCCACTTGGTGTGTGCTGGGGCTGGGACTTAAGCTTCTCACGAGCCTAGGCTGTTTCTGGAGTTAAACGCCAGATTGTAACCTATTTCTGGCGTTCAACTCCCATTTGTAACCTGTTTCTGGCGCTGAACGCCAGATTGCAACATGGAACTGGTGTTGAACGCCAGTTTACGTCATCTATCCTTGAGAAAAGTATGGAGTATTATATATTTCTAGAAAGCTCTAGATGTCTACTTTCCAACACAATTAGAAGCGCACCAATTGTACTCCTGTAGCTCCAGAAAATTCATTTCGAGTGCAGAGGGGTCAGAATCCAACAGCATCAGCAGTCCTTTTTTCAGCCTGAATCAGATTTTTGCTCAGCTCCCTGAAATTACAGAAAAATACACAAACTCATAGTAAAGTCTAGAAATATGAATTTTGCCTAGAAACTAATGAAAATAAACTAAAAACTAACTAAAACATACTAAAAACTACATGAAATTAACCCCAAAAAGCGTATAAAATATCCGCTCATCACAACACCAAACTTAAACTATTGCTTGTCCCCAAGGAACTAGACAAATAAAATAGAATACAAATAAGTCACGAAGCAATAATATCTCAGAGTTTTTGAGTGAAGCTCAGATTCTAATTAGATGAGCGGGACTAGTAGCTTTTTGCTTCCAAACAGTTTTGGCATCTCACTTTATCCATTGAAGCTCAGAATGATTGGCATCTATAGGAACTTAGAATTCAGATAGTGTTATTGATTCTCCTAGTTCAGTATGTTGATTCTTGAACACAGCTACTTTATGAGTCTTGGCCGTGGCCCTAAGCACTTTGTTTTCCAGTATTACCACCGGATACATAAATGCCACAGACACATAATTGGGTGAACCCTTTCAGATTGTGACTCAGCTTTGCTAAAGTCCCCAATTAGAGGTGTCCAGGGTTCTTAAGCACACTCTTCTTTTTGCTTTGGACCTTGACTTTAACCGCTCAGTCTCAAGTTTTCACTTGACACCTTCACCCCACAAACACATGGTTAGGGACAGCTTAGTTTAGCCGCTTAGGTTAGGATTTGATTCCTTTAGGCCCTCCTATCCACTGATGCTCAAAGCCTTGGATCTTTTTTATTACCCTTGCCTTTTGGTTTTAAGGGCTATTGGCTTTTTCTGCTTGCTTTTTCTTTTTCTTTTTCTTTTTCTTTTATTTTCGCTCTCTTCTTTTTTTTTTTTTTTTGCAAGCTTTTGTATTCACTGTTTTTTCTTGCTTCAAGAATCATTTTTTATGATTTTTCAGATTATCAAATAACATTTCTCCTTTTTCATCATTCTTTCTAGAGCCAACATATTTAACATTCATAATCATCAAATTCAAAAGACATATGCACTGTTCAAGCATTCATTCAGAAGATAAAAAGCATTGCCACCACATGTAAATAATTAGAATTTTTCTTATAAAAAACTCGAAAGAAAATTGCCTCCTTTTTCTAAAGAAAATCTGCTATTTTATTCATGTTTAATGATGATGAGAAAAATAAATTATAGCTTAATTGGAGATAAAATCAAACTATAGATACTAATTACTACTATTTATATATAACTTCTAAGGTAAAACTCAAATAAGAACAATTATCACAGAGTTAAGGCTAAGATTAGAACTCAACAACCTTGAAGTTGGGAAGTGGATGCCTCTTTAGTCTGTGGAGTGCTTGGCCCTTTAGGAGATAGTTTCTGATGCTTTAATTCCTTCAGTTCACGCCCTTGCTCTTCTTGTTCTCTGAGCAGTTTGTAGAGCATGCTATTTTGATTTTGCTGTTCTTCCTTTATTTGGTCCATAGCTTCTTGCAACTTAGTAACAGATGCTTCAAGATGTTCCCAATATTCAAATTGAGGGATTTCCGGGAGAAATTCCTGTGCTCTTCTCTTGATAGGGTCATCCTGCACTTGTTGTTTTTCCATTGTAGTTTTAGTGATTGGTTGCTCCTCTGAGATATACTCCGTTATTCCCATCCTTACTCCAGCATCTTTGCATAGCATAGAGATTAAGCTTGGATAAGCCAACCTGGCATCTTTGGAGTTCTTGTTTGCAATTATGTAAAATTCACATAAAATCAGTTGATGAACTTCCACTTCTTTTCCCAACAAAATACAATGGATCATCATTGCTCTTTTAACGGTGACTTCAGAACGGTTGCTAGTGGGCAATATAGAATGCCCAATGAAGTCCAGGCATCCTTTGGCGACTGATTTGAGATGCCCTTGCTGCTGGTGGTCCACCTGGCTCAAGGAATACATATATCCTCTAGAATCTTATCCAAGCCCTTGTTTGTTCTCATCATTCTCCTATTGAAGGAGTCTGTGTCATCTTTCAGCTGAGGTAGCTTAAAGATCTCCCTGATTTTGTTAAGGTGGATGTGAACAATCTTTCCTCTGACCAAAGTCCGATAGTCATAGAGGGCAGTTCCAGATATTCTTTGCCTGTCTGTTTGCCACAGATTAGCATAGAACTCCTGAACCATATTCCTTCCCACTTTTATTTTAAGATTAGCTAGGATTTCCCAGTTCCTGTTTCGAATATGCTCTTGGATCTCCGGATATTCATCTTCTTTCAGATCGAACTTGAATTCCGGGAACACTGATCTTAGACCCATTATTTTGTAGTAATGGTCTGAATGTTCTTTGGTTAAGAACTTCCCTTGATTCCAAAGTGGTTTTGGAATACTCTCTTTCTTGCCTCTTGGAGTGGGTTGTTTTCCTTTAGGAGCCATGATCTTAGTGGGTATGGTTTAGTGATCACGGATAAACACACCAAACTTAGAGGTTTGCTTGTCCTCAAGTAAAAGAAAAGAAAGGAGAGGGATAGAAGGAGAGCTAGGCGCAACTTGTAGAGGAGAGGGAGAGAGGCCGAGCCAATATTTAAGGGGTAGGGGGTGGGTTTCGAAAATCATTTGAAAAAGAGATGATAGAAAAAGTGATTTGGAAAAGATAAGTATGATATGAAAATATTTGATTTAAAATTGAAAGGATATGAAAGATATTTGAAAAAGATAAATCTGGATTTTGAAAAAGATAATGTGGAGATTTGATAAAGGATATTGATGAGTTGAGAAGATTTTAGAAGGAAAAGAGAGATATTTGTGTTTATGGATTAAGATACATTTGATATTTTTGAAATAGGGTTTTTAGAAATTAAGGTTAAAAGATTTTGGAATTGAGAGTTTGTAACATGTTTATGCAAGAAATCATGAATTGAAACATGAAAATTAAAATTAAAATAAAAATTGTGAAGTAAAAACGAATTTACCTCATCCCCACCATCCTGGCGTTAAACGCCCAAATGCTACTTCTCCTGGGCGTTCAACGCCCAGCTGTTGCTTCTTTCTGGCATTGAACGCCAGGAACTCCTTTGTCACTGGGCGTTTTTCTGAACACCCAGGATGCTGTAAATCTGGCGTTAAACGCTCAAAAGGTGCTTCTTTCTGGCGTTCAACGCCCAGAAAATGCTTCTTTCTGGTGTTTAACACCCAGATGGCTATCCTTACTGGCGTTCAACGCCCAGTGGATGCTTCTTTTGGGCGTTGAACGCCCAAAACAGCCTTTTACTAGCGTTTTCTTGCCAGTGAGCTCTTTTTTTCTGTTTTGTGCTCTGAATCCTTCTGTAGCCCTGTGAACTTATGCAATTGATTCTTTACCTTGTTAATATTAAGCTCATGTAATTAAAATGAAAAATAAAATAAAATAAAATAAAATAAAACAAAATAACAGAAAAAGTTAGCTAATGGCTGGGTTGCCTCCCAGCAAGCGCTTCTTTATTGTCTTTAGCTGGACCTTACTGAGCTTTTAATCTAGCCTCAGCCTTGAGCACTCTTGCTCAACATTGCCTTCAAGATAGTGCTTGATTCTCTGTCCATTAACAATGAACTACTTATCAGAATCAATGTCTTGAAGCTCCACATAACCGTATGGTGATACACTTGTAATCATATATGGTCCCCTCCACCGGGATTTCAGTTTCCCGGGGAATAGCCTGAGCCTAGAGTTAAACAACAGAACCTTTTGTCCTGTTTCAAAGATTTTAGATGACAGCTTTCTGTCATGCCACCTTTTTTATTTCTCTTTATAAAGCTTGGCATTTTCGAAAGCAGTGAATCTGAATTCCTCTAGCTCATTCAGCTGGAGCAATCTTTTTTCTCCAGCTAATTTGGCATCAAAGTTTAGGAATCTGGTTGCCCAGTAGGCCTTATGTTCCAGTTCCACGGGTAGGTGACAAGCCTTACCATACACAAGTTGGTATGGAGAGGTCCCTATAGGAGTCTTGAATGCTGTTCTGTAAGCCCACAGAGCATCATCCAAGCTTCGTGCCCAATCCTTTCTACTGGTACTTACAGTCCGTTCCAGGATTCTTTTTAGTTCTCTGTTAGAAACTTCAGCTTGCCCATTTGTCTGTGGATCATATGGAGTCGCCACCTTGTGGCGAATCCCATACCGGACCATGGCAGAGTAAAGCTGTTTGTTGCAGAAGTGAGTGCCCCCATCACTGATTAGTACCCTAGGGACACCAAACCTGTTGAAGATATGTTTCTGGAGGAACTTCAGCACCGTTTTAGTATCATTGGTGGGTGTGGCAACGGCCTCTACCCATTTTGATACATAGTCGACTGCCACCAGAATATACGTGTTTGAGTATGATGGTGGGAAAGGTCCCATGAAGTCAATTCCCCACACGTCAAACAACTCAATCTCCAAGATTCCTTGTTGAGGCATGGCGTAACCATGAGGCAGATTACCAGCTCTTTGGTAACTGTCACAGTTACGTACAAACTCTCGGGAATCTCTATAGAGTGTAGGCCAGTAGAAGCCACATTGGAGGACCTTGGTGGCTGTTCGCTCACCTCCAAAATGGCCTCCATATTGTGATCCATGGCAATGCCATAAGATCCTCTGTGCTTCTTCTCTAGGCACACACCTACGGATTATTCCGTCTGCATATCTCTTAAAGAGATAGGGTTCATCCCACAAGTAGTACTTTGCATCAGTAATTAATTTTTTCTTTTGTTGCCTGCTGTACTCCTTGGGTATGAACCTTGCAGGTTTATAGTTTGCAATGTCTGCAAACCATGGTGTTTCCTGAATGGCAAACAAATGCTCATCCGGAAAGGTTTCAGAGATCTTAATAGAGGGAAAGGACGCCCCTTCTACTGGCTCTATCTGGGACAGATGGTTAGCCACTTAGTTTTCTGTCCCTTTTCTGTCTCTTATTTCGATATCAAACTCCTGCAGAAGCAACACCCATCTTATGAGCTTGGGTTTTGAATCCTGCTTTGTGAGTAGATATTTAAGAGCAGCATGGTCAGTGTACACAATCACTTTGGATCCTACTAAGTATGATCTAAACTTGTCAATGGCATAAACCACTGCAAGCAATTCTTTTTCTGTGGTTGTGTAGTTTTTCTGGGCATCATTTAAAATGCGGCTAGCATAATAAATGACATGCAGAAGCTTGTCATGCCTCTGCCCCAGCACTGCACCAATGGCATGGTCACTGGCATCACACATTAGTTCAAATGGTAATGTCCAGTCGGGTGCAGAGATAACTGGTGCTGTGACCAGCTTAGCTTTCAGAGTTTCAAATGCCTGCAGGCACTCTGTGGCAAACATAAATGGCGTGTCAGCAACTAGCAGATTGCTCAGAGGTTTTGCAATTTTTGAAAAATCCTTTATAAACCTCCTGTAGAATCCTGCATGCCCCAGAAAGCTTCTGATTGCCTTAACATTAGCAGGTGGTGATAATTTTTCAATTACTTCCACTTTAGCTTGATCCACCTCTATTCCCTTGTTTGAAATTTTATGCCCAAGGACAATCCCTTCAGTCACCATAAAGTGACATTTTTCCCAGTTTAAAACTAGGTTGGTCTCTTGGCATCTTTTCAGAACAAGTGTTATGTGATCAAGACAGGAGCTAAATGAGTCTCCATATACTGAGAAGTCATCCATGAAGACTTCCAGAAATTTTTCCACCATATCAGAGAAAATAGAGAGCATGCATCTCTGAAAGGTTGCAGGCGCATTACACAGCCCAAATGGCATCCTTCTGTAAGCAAACACTCCAGATGGACATGTGAATGCTGTTTTCTCTTGATCCTGGAGGTTTACTGCAATTTAGTTGTAGCCTGAATAGCCATCCAAAAAGCAGTAATAATCATGACCTGCTAATCTTTCTAGCATCTGGTATATAAATGGTAAAGGAAAATGATCCTTTCTGGTGGCTGTATTGAGCCTTCTGTGGTCAATACACATGCGCCACCCTGTGACTGTTCTTGTAGGAACCAGTTCATTTTTTTCATTATGAACCACTGTCATGCCTCCCTTTATGGGGACAACTTGGACAGGGCTCACCCAGGGGCTATCAGAAATAGGATAAATAATCCCAGCCTCCAGTAATTTGGTGACCTCTTTCTGCACCACTTCCTTCATGGATGGATTTAGCCGCCTCTGTGGTTGAACCACTGGCTTAGCATTGTCCTCCAATAAGATCTTGTGCATGCATCTAGCTGGGCTTATGCCCTTAAGGTCACCTATGGACCACCAAAGAGCTGTCTTGTGTGTCCTTAGCACTTAAATTAGTGTTTTCTCTTCCTGCGGATTTAAAGCAGAGCTTATGATCAATAGAAAAGAGTCACATTCTCCCAGAAATGCATATTTCAGGGATGGTGGTAATGGTTTGAGCTCGGGTTTAGGAGGTTTTTCCTCTTCCTGAGGAAGTTTCAGAGGCTCTTTCAATTCCTCTGAATCCTCTAGATCAGGCGGAACATCTTTAAAGATGTCTTCCGGCTCTGATTCGAGACTCTCAGCCAAGTTGATCTCCTCCACCAAAGAGTCAATAAGATCAACTTTCATGCAGTCTTTTGGTGTGTCTGGATGCTGCATGGCCTTGACAGCATTCAACTTAAACTCATCCTCATTGACTCTCAGGGTTACTTCCCCCTTTTAGACATCAATAAGAGTTCGTCCAGTTGCTAGGAAAGATCTTCCTAGAATGAGAGTATCACTCTTGTGCTCCTCCATTTCCAGCACCACAAAGTCAGTGGGAAAGGCGAATGGCCCAACCCTAACAATCATGTCCTCAATCACGCCTGATGGGTATTTAATGGAGCCATCACCAAGTTGGAGACATATCCAGGTCGGTTTAGCTTCTTCAGTTAAACCAAGATTTCTGATGGTAGATGCAGGTATTAGGTTGATGCTTGCCCCAAGATTGCATAAAGCTGTCCTGGTGCAATTACCCTCTAATGTGCATGGTATCAGAAAGCTTCCGGGATCTTTAAGCTTTTCTAGAAAGCTTTTCAGAATGACTGCACTGCATTCTTCAGTGAGGAGAACTCTTTCAGTTTCTCTCCAATCCTTCTTATGACTCAAGATCTCTTTCATGAACTTGGCATAAGAAGGTATTTGCTCAAGTGCCTCTGCAAACGGAATCTTTATTTCAAGAGTCCTGAGATAATCTGCAAAGCAAGCAAATTGCTTATCCTGCTCCTCTTGGCGGAGTTTTTGAGGATAAGGTATCTTGGCTTTATATTCCTCAACCTTAGTTGCTGCAGGTTTATTTCCTACAGAGGTGGTTGGAAAAGCCTTTTTAGAGGGGTTGTTATCAGCACTTGTGTATCTCTGATCCCTCACTGGCATTCGAATGCCAGGGTTAGAAGCTAGAGTGACGTTGGACGCCAACTCCTCACCTGTTCCTGGCGTCTGAACGTCAGAACTGTGCTTCTTTTGGACGTTCAACGCCACTTCTTTGCTTGTTTCTGGCATTTGAACGCCAGAGTTGTTCCTCTCTGGGCTCTTACTGTCCACAGAGGGAATTTAGATAGCAGTTTGTTCTTTTCTTGGCTTCCTGCTGCCTTGATGTGAGGTATTTAATATTTTCCCACTTCTTAATTGAACTGCTTGGCACTCTTCTGTTATTTGCTTTGATAACTATTTTTCTGTTTGCTTCAACTGTACCTCCATATTTATATTAGCCATTCTTGTGTCTTGTAGTATCTCCTTGAATTTGGCCAGCTGTTTTGTTAGAAAGTCTAATTGCTGATTGAATTCAGTAATTTGTTCTGCAGGACTGTGTTCAGCAGTTACTATTTTAGCCTCTTCTTTCATGGAAGATTCACTATTTAGGTACAGATGTTGATTTCTGACGACTGTATCAATAAGCTCTTGAGCCTCTTCAATTGTCTTTCTCATGTGTATAGATCCACCAGCTGAGTGATCTAGAGAAATTTGAGCTTTCTCTGTAAGCCCATAATAGAAGATGTCTAACTGCACCCATTCTGAAAATATTTCAGAGGGGCATTTTCTTAGCATCTCTCTGTATCTCTCCCAGGCATCATAAAGAGATTCATTATCTCCTTGTTTAAAGCCTTGGATGTCCAGCCTTAGCTGTGTCATCCGTTTTGGAGGGAAGTATTGATTCAGGAATTTTTCTGACAGCTGTTTCCATGTCCTTATGCTAGCCTTAGGTTGGTTATTTAACCACCTCTTAGCTTGGTCTTTTACAGCAAATGGAAACAGTAATAATTTGTAGACATCTTGATCTACTTCCTTATCATGTACTGTGTCAGCAATCTGTAAAAACTGTGCCAGAAACTTTGTAGGTTCTTCCTGAGGAAGACCGGAATACTGGCAACTTTGCTGCACCATGATAATGAGCTGAGGATCCAACTCAAAGCTACTAACTCCAATGGAGGGTATACAGATACTACTCCCATATGAAGCAGAAGAGGGGTTGGCATATGACCCCAGAGTCCTTCTGGACTGTTCAATTCCACTTAGATCCATGATGAAGAGAAGGTAATTGATATGAATAGCAAATAGAATATATTTTTATTTTTTTTCTTTTGTAAAAGGGGAACGAATAAATAATAAAAGAAAAGAGAATAAAATAGTTTAAAATTAAATATAGAATTCAAAAATTAAGAACAAAAAATTTAAGACTAAAATAATTACTTAATTAAGAAGATTTGAAAAATTTTGGATATGATTTTTGATAAAGATTTGAATTTTGAAATTTTAAAACTAAGCTAAGATAAAATAAAAAAATTTTAAAATAAAATCTGAATTTTTTAAAAGAAAAATTCGAAAAATCAATTAAATAAAGGAAAAAGATATTTTTGAATTCAATGAGGAAAGAGAAAAACAATAAAAAGACATAAAACTTAAAATTTTTAGATCTAATGCTTCTTATTTTCGAAAATTTTGGAGGGAAACACCAAGGAATACCAAACTTAAAAAATTTAAGATCAAAACACAAGGAAGACTCAAGAACACTTTGAAGACTCACAAGAACAACAAGAACATGAAGATAAAACACCAAACTTAAAATTTTTAGAAAACCAAAACAAAATTTTCGAAAACTAAAGAAAAATCAACAAGAAAACACCAAACTTAAAGTTTGGCACAAGATTTATTCAAAGAAAAATTAATTTTTAAAAAGTTTTTAAAAAGAAGATAGCCAATTACCAAGAACATAAGCATCACGCTCTAGCCAATTGAGCTATAAATTTAAAGTGTTTTAACAAAGTATTTAATAAATAATTTTTTTTAGATACTAATAATTCGAAAATGCACAAGAAAAACAAGAAAAATCACAAAACAAGAAAAACTAAAGACCAAACAAAGAAAATAAACAAAAACAACTTGAAGATTAAGAAAGAACAATGAACACAATTTCAAAAATTTAAAAGAAAATAAAAACATGCAATTGACACCAAACTTAAAATATGAAACTAAACTCAAACAGAAAAACTCAATTATTAGTTTATAAAAATTTTTCAAAAATTTAAAAAGAGAAAATAAGGATTTAAAAAAAGAATATTTCAACCAAAAACAATAATGTAAGACTCTAAACCAAAAAGAAAAAAATTTTCCTAATCTAAGCAACAAAATAAACCGTCAGTTGTCCAAACTTGAACAATCCCGGCAACGGCGCCAAAAACTTGGTGCACAAAATTGTGTATGTCAATGTCAATATTACTATTTCTCACAAATTCGCACAACTAACTAGCAAGTGCACTGGTTCGTCCAAGTAATACCTTACGTGAGTAAGGGTCGAATCCCGCAGAGATTGTTGGCTTGAAGCAATCTATGGTTATCTTGTAATTCTTAGTCAGGATATCAATTATAATTATCAGTTTGAATTGCGAAAAATAAAAGAGCATGAAATAAATACTTGTTCTGCAGTAATGGAGAATATGTTGGAGTTTTGGAGATGCTTTATCTTCTGAATCTTTGCTTTCTCCCTGTCTTCTTCTTCACGCACGCAAGGTTCCTCCTATGGCAAGCTGTGTGTTGGTGGATCACCGTTGTCAATGGCTACCATCCGTCCTCTCAGTGAAAAAGGTCCAGGTTTGCTGTCACCACACAGCTTATCATCTGTTGGTTCTCACTCATGCTGGAATAGGATCCATTGATCTTTTTGCGTTTGTCACTACGCCCAACCCTTGTGAGTTTGAAGCTCGTCACAGTCATTCAATCCCTGAATCCTACTCGGAATACCACAGACAAGGTTTAGACTTTCCAGATTCTCAAGAATGCTGCCAATGGATTCTAGCTTATACCACGAAGATTCTGATTAAGGAATCTAAGAGATACTCATTCAATCGAAGGTAGAATGGAGGTGGTTGTCAGTCACGCGTTCATAGGTTGAGAATGGTGATGAGTGTCACGGATCATCACATCCATCATATTGACTTGCAAATGAACATCTTAGATAGAAACAAACGTGTTTGAATAGAAAACAGAAATAATTGCATTAATTCATCAAGACATAGCAGAGCTCCTCACCCCCAACAATGGAGTTTAGAGACTCATGCCGTCAAAGAGTACAAATTTCAGATCTAAAAATGTCATGAGGTCCAAAATAAATCTCTAAAAGTTGTTTAAATACTCAACTAGTAACCTAGGTTTATAGAAAATGAATAAACTATGATAGATGGTGCAGAAATCCACTTCTGTAACCTGTTTCTGGCATTCAACTCCCATTTGTAACCTATTTCTGGCGCTGAACGCCAGACTGCAACATGGAACTGGCGTTGAACGCCAGTTTACGTCATCTATCCTTGAGCAAAGTATGGACTATTATATATTGCTGGAAAGCCCTGGATGTCTAATTTCCAACGCAATTGGAAGCGCGCCAATTGGACTTCTGTAGCTCCAGAAAATCCATTTTGAGTGCAGAGAGGTCAGAATCCAACAGCATCAGCAGTCCTTTTTTCAGCCTGAATCAGATTTTTGCTCAGCTCCCTCAATTTCAACCAGAAAATGCCTAAAATTATAGAAAAACACACAAACTCATAGTAAAGTCCAGAAATATGAATTTTGCCTAGAAACTAATGAAAATAAACTAAAAACTAACTAAAACATACTAAAAACTACATGAAATTAACCCCAAAAAGCGTATAAAATATCCGCTCATCACTATGACACTATCAAGACCAATGGGGTTGATCCCGAGGTCTATAGACTTATGCTTTTTCCCTTTGCTATAAAAGACAGAGCTAGAACATGGTTGGATTCACAACCTAAAGAAAGCCTGAACTCTTGGGAAAAGCTAGTCAATGCCTTCTTGGCAAAGTTCTTTCCACCTTAAAAATTGAGCAAGCTTAGAGTGGAAGTCCAAACCTTCAGACAGAAGGAAGGTGAATCCCTCTATGAAGCTTGGGAAAGATACAAGCAACTGATCAGAAGGTGTCCTTCTGACATGCTTTTAGAATGGAGCATCATAGGTATCTTCTATGATGGTCTGTCTGAACTGTCCAAGATGTCATTGGACAGCTCTGCTGGAGGATCTCTTCATCTGAAGAAGATGCCTGCAGAAGCTCAGAAACTCATTGAAATGGTTGCAAATAACCAATTCATGTACACCTCTAAGAGGAATCCTGTGAACAATGGGACGCCTTAGAAGAAGGGAGTTCTTGAAATTGATACTCTGAATGCCATATTGGCTCAGAACAAAATATTGACTCAGTAAGTCAATATGATTTCACAGAGTCTGTCTAAAATGCAAGCAGCAACAGTTAGTACCAAAGAAGCTTCATCTGAAGAAGAAGCTTATGATCCTGGGAACCCAGCAATGGAAGAGGTGAATTACATGGGAGAATCCTATGGAAACACCTATAATCCTTCATGGAGAAATCACCCAAACCTCTCATGGAAGGATCAACAGAGGCCTCAACAAGGCTTCAACAACAATAATGGTAGAAGAAATAGGTTTAGCGATGGCAAACCTTTTCCATCATCTTCTCAGCAACAAACAGAGAATTCCAAGCAGAACCACTCTGAATTAACAACTGTAGTCTCTGATTTAATTAAAACCACTCAAATTTTCATGACTGAAACAAGGTCCTCCATTAGAAATTTGGAGGCACAAGTGGGTCAGCTGAGTAAGAAAATTACTGAACTCCCTCCTAGTACTCTCCCAAGCAATACAGAAGAGAATCCAAAAAGAGAGTGCAAGGCCATCAACATTACCCACATGGCCGAACTTGGAGAGGAAGAAGAGGTAGTGATTTCCACTGAGGAAGACCTCAATGGACGTCCACTGGCCTCCAAGGAGTTCCCTAATAAGGAACCATGGGAATCTGAGGCTCACACTGAGACCATAGAGATTCCATTGAATTTACTTTTGCCATTCATGAGCTCTGATGAATATTCTTCCTCTGAAGAGGATGAAGATTTTACTGAAGAACAAGTTGCTAAGTACCTTGGAGCAATCATGAAGCTAAATGCCAAGCTATTTGGTAATGAGACTTGGGAGGATGAACCACCCGTGCTCACCAAAGAACTGGATGACTTAACTAGGCAGAAATTACCTCTGAAGAGACAAGATCCTAAAAAGTTCTCAATATCTTGTACCATAGGCACCATGACCTTTGAGAAGGCTCTGTGTGACCTAGGGTCAAGCATAAACCTCACGCCTCTCTCTGTAATGGAGAAGCTAGGAATCCTTGAGGTACAAGCTGCAAGAATCTCACTAGAAATGGCAGACAATTCAAGAAAACAGGCTTATGGACTTGTAGAGGATGTCTTGGTAAAGGTTGAAGGCCACTACATCCCTGCTGATTTTGTAATCCTAGACACTGGGAAGTGTATGGATTAATCCATCATCCTTGGCAGACCCTTCCTAGCCACAGCAAGAGATGTGATTGATGTTGACAGAGGAGAATTAGTCCTTCAAGTGAATGAGGACTCCCTTATGTTTAAAGCCCAAGGATCTCCCTCTGTAACCATGGAGAGGAAGCATAAAAAGCTTCTCTCAATACAGAGTCAAACAAAATTCCCACATTCAAACTCTAAGTTTGGTGTTGGGAGGCCACAACCAAACTCTAAGTTTGGTGTTGAGAGGCCATCATCATGCTTTGAGTATCTGTGAGGCTCCACGAGAGCCCACTGTCAAGCTACTGACATTAAAGAAGCGCTTGTTAGGAGGCAACCCAATTTTACTTATCTATGTTAAATTTCTATTTTCCATTATTATTTTATATTTTCTATAGGTTGATGATCATATGAAGTCACAAAAATAATTGAAAAAGCAAAAATAAACTGAAAAACAGAATGAAAAATAGCACACCCTGGAAGAGAAGCCTACTGGCATTTAAACGCCAGTAAGTGCAGCAGAATGGGCGTTAAACGCCCAGTCTGGCACCATTCTGGGCATTTAACGCCAGAAATGGGCACCAGACTGGCGTTTAACGCCAGAAAAGGGCAAGAAGCTGGCGTTAAACACCAGAAATGGGCAGCAACCTGGCGTTTAACGCCAAGATTGGCAGCAGAGGGCGTTTTGCACGCCTAATTGGTGCAGAGATGAGAAATCCTTGACACCTCAGGATCTGTGGACCCCACAGGATCCCCACCAACCTCAACTCACTCTCTCTCTTCTTCACACCTTTCCATAATACTCTTCCCTAAATACCCTTCACCAATCACCTCTATACCTTTTCCCCAAAAGCCTCTTACCTATCAAATCCTACCCTCTTCTCCATAAACCCTTTACCAATCCACATCCATCCATCATAAACCCCACCTACCTCACCATTTGAATTCAAACCACTTTCCCTCCCAAACCCACCCATACATGGCCGAAACACTATCCTCCCTCTATCTCCTCTATTTCTTCTTCTTCTACTCTTTTCTTTCTTCTTTTGCTCGAGGACGAGCAAATCTTCTAAGTTTGGTGTGGTAAAAGCATTGCTTTTTGTTTTTCCATAACCATTTATGGCACCAAAGGCCGAAAAAACCTCTAGAAAGAGGAAAGGGAAGGCAAAAGCTTCCACCTCTGAGTCATGGGAGATGGAGAGATTCATCTCAAAGGTGCATCAAGACCACTTATATGAAGTTGTGGCCAAGAAGAAAGTGATCCCCGAGGTCCCTTTCAAGCTCAAAAAGGGTGAATATCCGGAGATCCGACATGAGATTCGAAGAATAGGTTCAGAAATTCTTACCAACCCCATTCAACAAGTCGGAATCTTAATGGTTCAAGAGTTCTATGCCAATGCATGGATCACCAAGAACCATGATCAAAGTGTGAACCCAGATCCAAAGAATTAGCTTACAATGATTCGGGGGAAATACTTAGATTTCAGTCCGGAAAATGTAAGGTTGGCATTCAACTTGCCAATGATGCAAGGAGATGCACACCCCTACACTAGAAGGGTCAACTGTGATCAAAGGTTTGACCAAGTCCTCATAGACATTTGGACCAAGAACATTCCATCCTCCTTCATGAAATTAGAGAAGATCAAAGAATCATGAGAGAAGAGCAACAAAGGCAAGGAAGAGACATTGAGGAGCTCAAGCACTCCATAAGATCTTCAAGAGGAAGAACAAGCCGCCATCACTAAGGTGGACCCGTTCTTTAATTCCCTTGTTCTTTATTTTCTATTTTTCGAATTTTCATGCTTTATGTTTATTTATGTTTGTGTCTTTTTTACATGATCACTAGTGTCTAAGTGTCTAAGAAGTAATGAATTTCGAATTTTAAAATAGTTTAATTATTTTGATGTAGTGGCAATACTCTTTGTTCTTCTGAATGAATGCCTGAACAGTGCATATTTTTGAATTTGTTGTTCATGAATATTAAAATTGTTAGCTCTTGAAATAATGATGGAAAAGGAGAAATGTTATTTGATAATCTAAAAAATCATAAAATTGATTCTTGAAGCAAGAAAAAGCAATGAAAAGCTTGCAAAAAAAAAGCAAAAAAAAAAAGAGAAAGAAAAAGCAAGCAGAAAAAGCCAATATTCCTTTAAACCAAAAGGCAGGGGTAAAATAAAAAGGATCCAAGACTTTGAGCATCAGTGGATAGGAGGGCCCACAGGAATAAAATCCTGGCCTAAGCGGCTAAACCAAGCTGTCCCTAACTATGTGCTTGTGGCGTAAAGCTGTCAAGTGAAAACTTGAGACTGAGCGGTTAAAGTCGTGGTCCAAAGCAAAAAGAGTGTGCTTAAGAGCTCTGGACACCTCTAATTGGGGACTCTAGCAAAGCTGAGTCACAATCTGAAAAAGTTCACCTAATTATGTGTCTGTGGCATCTATGTATCCGGTGGTAATACTGGAAAACAAAATGCTTAGGGTCACGGCCAAGACTCATAAAGTAGCTATGTTCAAGAATCAACATACTGAACTAGGAGAATCAATAACACTATTTGAATTCTGAGTTCCTATAGATGCCAATCATTCTGAACTTCAAGGGATAAAGTGAGATGCCAAAACTGTTCGGAAGCAAAAAGCTAAAAGCCTCGCTCATCTAATTAAGACTGATCTTCATAGATATTTTTTGAATTCATTGTATATTCTCTTCTTTTTATCCTATTTGATTTTCAGTTGCTTGGGGACAAGCAACAATTTAAGTTTGGTGTTGTGATGAGCGAATAATTTATACGCTTTTTGGCATTGTTTTTAGTATGTTTTTAGTATATTTTAGTTAGTTTTTATTATATTTTTATTAGTTTTTAATTAAAAATCACATTTCTGGACTTTACTATGAGTTTGTGTGTTTTTCTGTGATTTCAGGTCTTTTCTAGCTGAAATTGAGGGACCTGAGCAAAAATCTGATTCAGAGGCTAAAAAGGACTGCAGATGCTGTTGGATTCTGACCTCCCTGCACTCGAAGTGGATTTTCTGGAGCTACAGAGGCCCAATTAGTGCGCTCTTAATTGCGTTGAAAAGTAAACATCCTGGGCTTTGCAGAAATATATAATAGTCAATACTTTGCCCAAGATTTGATGGCCCAAACCGGCGTTCCAAGTCAGGATAGAAATTCTGGCGTCAAAACGCCAGAACTGGCATAAAAGCTGGAGTTAAATGCCCAAACTGGCACAAAAGTTGGAGTTTAACTCCAAGAAAAGTCTCTACACATGAAAGCTTCAATGCTCAGCCCAAGCACACACCAAGTGGGCCCGGAAGTGGATTCTGCATCATTTACTCATTTTTGTAAACCCTAGGCTACTAGTTCTCTATAAATAGGACCTTTTGCTATTGTATTTTTAATCTTGGATAGACTTTTACACAACTGATCATACTTTTGATCTCTTGATCACATTTGGGGGCTGGCCATTTGGCCATGCCTGGACCTTTTGTTCTTATGTATTTTCAACGGTGGAGTTTCTACACACCATAGATTAAGGTGTGGAGCTCTGCTGTTCTTCATGAATTAATGCAAAGTACTATTGTTTTTCTATTCAACTCAAGCCTATTTCTGTTCTAAGATATCCATTCGTTCTTCAACAATGATGAATGTGATGATCCGTGACACTCATCACCATTCTCACCTATGAACGCGTGCCTAATAACCACTTCCGTTCTACATGCAATCAAGCTTGAATGTGTATCTCTTGGGTTTCTAATCTAAGATTAAAACCTTCGTGGTATAGGCTAGAATCATTGGCGGTCATTCTTGAGATCCAGAAAGTCTAAACCTTGTCTGTGGTATTCTGAGTAGGATCTGAGAAGGGATGACTGTGACGAGCTTCAAACTCGCGAGTGTTGGGCGTAGTGACAGATGCAAAAGGATCAATGGATCCTATTCCAACATGATCGAGAACCGACAGATGATTAGCCGTGCGGTGACAGCGCATTTGGAACATTTTCACTGAGAGGACGGGAAGTAGCCATTGACAACGGTGCCCAACATAAAGCCTGCCATGGAAAGGAGTATGAATGATTGGAAGAAGGCAATAGGAAAGTAGAGGTTCAGAAGGACAAAGCATCTTCATACGCTTATCTGAAATTCCTACCAATGAATTACATAAGTATCTCTATCTTTATTTTATGTTTTATTCATATTTTAATTATCAATTCTCCATAACCATTTGAATCCGCCTGGCTGAGATTTACAAGATGACCATAGCTTGCTTCAAGCTGACAGTCTCCGTGGGATCGACCCTTACTCACGTAAGGTTTATTACTTGGACGACCCAGTGCACTTGCTGGTTAGTTGTGCGGAGTTGTGATAAAGAGTTGAGATTACAATTGTGCGTACCTAGCTGTTGGCGCCATTGATGATTACAATTTCGTGCACCAAGCTCCATGCGCCCGCGTCACTTCTCACTGGTCATCTCCTTAATTTCTTGTGTTCCTTCCATTTTTGCAAGCTTCTTTTCTAATCTCCAAGTCATTCATGTCCTATAAAGCCTGAAACACTTAACACACAGATCACGGCATTTAATGGAATAAAGGAGAATTAAAATACAAAATTAAAAGTCTCTAGGAAGCAAGTTTTCAACCATAAAGTATTTTTAGGAAGGAATGATAAATGCATGCTTATTTAATGAATAAGTGGGTAAAGATTTGATAAAACCATACAATTAAACACAATATAAACCATAAAATAGTGGTTTATCAACCTCCCCACACTTAGATATTAGCATGTCCTCATGCTTAGTTGAAGGAGATAAAATAAATGAGTAGGAACATGTAAAACTCATGCAATGCAATGCAACCTATATATGTAAATGCAACTATATGATTTTTTTTCACCTGGTTAAAAGTGAATAAGCTCTTCAAGACAATCACAAATCAAATTCCACTAATTCAATTCTTATACAGTAAGAATAGATAAAAATGCAAGAAGGTAGCTCATGAAAGCAGGGAATATAGAATTTAAGAATTGAACCCTCATTGATGATGTATGTATGCTCTAATCTCTCTAGTGTATAGGGTAATCACTCTATCCTTCTCTAATCATGCTTTCTAATTTTTGTTCTTCACCTAACCAATCAACAACATTTAATATACCAATGCAAACATCATGAGGTCTTTTCAAGGTTGTAATGGGGCCAAGGTAAGGGTAAGGATACATATATGGTTAAGTAAGCTTTATAAATTGAATCTTTAATTATCCTGAGATTTAACCCACACATATGTACATTTTATATAACTTAAATCTCATACCTAGCTACCCAAAATTTCTCTTTCACATTCCTTACTCATGTATCAACTTTTCTTTTAATTTTATCATACATGCATTGATCTTTGAATTCTTAACTTAACATTAGGGTAATTTTGTCCCCTTAATTAATTATTGAATATTTTTGGATTTTTTTTATAAACATAAAAATAAACATAGCTTATTAATGCACATAGATGTTTAATTCTTATAGTTTCACATGAGCAGGTACCCAAATTCCCATTATATCATCATGACACATTCCCTTATTATCTTTTGTTCCCACAATTTTCCCATACTTAATTAACACACAATTCTATCTTAAGCTAACCAAAGATTCAATTGGGATATAAAATTGTTTTTCTGCTTAAGTCTAGTAATGTGGTAAAATAAAGAACAATTGGGATTTAAAAGCTCAAAGTGGCTAACAAAGGTAATTGCAAGGGTAGGCTTAATTTGGATAAGTGAGCTAAACAAAAAATGGCCTCAATCATATGCAAGCATATAGATATATTAAACATTGGACATATAGGATGAAACAAAATACATATTACAATCATAGAGAAGTAAACACACAAGAACAAAATAATCATGGTTAAATAATGTAACCATGTGTAAAGGCTCAAATCTCACAGGTTGTGTGTTCTTTAGCTCAAAAACCATGTTCCAAATATAACTTCAAGCAAATTTAACACAAAAGTTTAAATTAAAATTAGTGAAATTTTGTTCTAAAAATAGGGTCTTAGAAGAAACTTATTGTCTTTTCAATCAAGTAGAACATGCATGCAACTAATCTATTACTATGCAATTTATCCTATTCTACAAAATAAAAACTAACTAAATATCCTATTTTATTGGTGTTAGGGAAGAGAAATTACCTCCGGAAGTCAATTACTGACCGACCTCCCCACACTTAAGGCTTTGCACCGTCCTCGGTGCCATCTGTCAGGAACAAAGGTGGGCTAGTAGCAGTATCTCCACAGTCGGGGTCGTCATGGCTCCCTGTGCTGGTAAAGGAAGTGGAGTCCGGGGTGTCTGAGTCTCTGTATTTTCCCTTAAGTAGCTCCTTGAGGTATGTGAATCGGCGCTCGTTACGGCGCTCTCTTAGCTTTGCTTTGTGTTCCTGCCAATCCAACTTTTCAAGTATCTGATGGAGCAGTTGAGTTGTTGTAGGTGCTTGTGGTGTTGAAGGAGGAATCTCTTCAGCCGGTTCAGTAGGCTGGCTGGTAGTGGATGCTGGAGGTCTGATATATTTCCCGTTAGGGACATACTGATCTTCCCGTGGAAGCATGGCTTTGGTGTCCCCAGCTCTGTAGGAGACTCCGGTGGCTGAGACGAGATCTGAAACCAAGGCGGGAAAATGTAAGTTGCCCGCAATCTGTACGTGTCCCATAGCACTCCGGATGTGTCTTGGTAGGTTCAGAGGCTGGTCTGTAAGGATGCACCATAGTAGAACGGCCATGTCTGCAGTGAAGGAGGACTCGTAGGTGATCGAAAAGACGTAATGGGATATAATCTGTGCCCATACTCGAGCCTCCAAGGTAAGTGCGTAAGCTGATATTCCCTTAGGATGGGAACGATGGTATCTGTAGATCCATCTGCTGCCAGGTAGTGCGATAACTCTGAGAACAGCATCCCAGTCAAATTGGTACATCTGGCGCTTGAGTGCGGCTTCTTGAAATACGTCCAGTCCTTCTGGAGTAGGGGGAAGATCTAAAGTTCGTTGAATGGCTTCTTCTGTAATGGGGACTTGCTTCTGACGGACATAGACAGACGGCAGGGTCGGCAGGTGGAAGTTGGAGTAGAACTCGACAACCCAGGAAAGATTGACCTGCCATGGCTGTCTCTATAGGAAGCCCCATTGTCTTTGCGCAATTTGTGGCTCAACAAATGCAGCAATATGGTTTGGGAGGATAAAAAGGTATTCGTTGTTGTAACTCCTTTCTGCCAGGATGGGGAACATCTGCTCACAGTAGCGATTGGTAAATCGCGCAGTGTCCTTTGCTGGGAAGGCTTTTTCTTTATCATCAACCTTGATAATCCTCTTAATTCTTTTTGTTGAGGGTTTAACTGCAGTCGAAGAAGGCTCTGCCACTAATGCTCGTTTTGTTCTTCTCCTTGCTGTTGATTTAGGAGCAGATTTCTCCTTTCCTTTCTTGGTGGCCATCCTGAAAGGGGGAAAAGAGAAAGTATGTCAAAATGTCAAGGGATAGAGCAAGGAAGAGAACGGGAAAGGTGGTAATCAATGCACATTAAAAAAATGAATGATGTTAACACATGGTCATGACAACATGTGGAAAATCAACAATGGAAATATAACGAGTGCATATGAGGACAATTAAATGCAAGGTGTTTATTGGCATGCAGGCAAAGGCATGAGTAGCATAGATCAAGCATTCAATGTCCAAGTTAGATTACCAAGTCTTTCATACTAACAATCTGTTTGTAATGACAATTATATTAAATTAATAGGATATGAAAAAGGATTTTGTGAAAAGCAAGCATTTAGAGTAGGAAAATAAAAGGATTCAAAAATAGTGCACAATGCCATATGGGCTTTTTCACAAACACATAGCATGCATGGTAGGTAAGCTATTCAAAATAAGAAATTGAACATGCAAGCAACCCTTTAAAAATTGATAGATAATTGCCAAACAATGTTGCAACAATCCACAAGCAAACATAAGGAATAATAACAACCCGTACTAAATATCTAACACCAATTAAAAGAGAAAAAGAAAGAAAAAGAAAACATGAATAATGAAAATAAAAAGAAAAAGAAAAGAAGAAGAAAACATAAATTAAGAAGAATAGAAAAGTAAGGAGGAGGGAAGAAAAGAAAAACCTTGTTAATGGGGATGGGAGAGAGAAAGTAGAAAGGGAGAAAGAAGGAAGAAGAAAGAAAGGGGAAGAAAATAATGAGGAGGGAAAAGAAAAAGTAGGATTTGGGGAAGAGAAAGATAAGATATTTGGAAAATTAGGATAAACTGTGCTGCGCAAGCGATGCGGACACATGGGGGACGCATTCGCGCGACTTGCGCTTAAATTAATCGACGCGGTCGCATCGGTCACACGGACGCTTGACGCGTTTTGCGCTACTGGAACGAGGGCAGCCTCGCGCTCACACAACTCTCTATTTAAAACTTAGTATTGCCAAAATTCAGGGTGACGCGGTCGCGTGATCGACGCGATCGCGTGAGTGGCTATTTTAGGGGTATGACGCAGACGTGTGAGTCATGCGTCCGTGTGGTAAGGCTTGTGCGTTCAGCACCAGTCCAGCACCATTCTAGCACAACTTTCGGTCGTGCACCCTTTCTTACGTCGATTTCCAGGCCACGCGGCCGCGTGAGTGACGCGGACGCGTGGGAGGCATTTTTCCCATGTGACATGGACGCGTCGGTGACGCGGTCGTGTGAGGCGATTTCTGCCAGGGGCACGCCTCCAGCCACACTCCCGCGTGACTTTCTGTTCGATTTCTTATTCTCATTGAGCCACCTGCAACGCGGACGCGTCGGCGACACTGTCGCATCGCGGCTCTCCCTCTTTTTTTTTTAAATAAAAATATGCAAATGCAGATGCAAACTAAATGTACTAATAAAGAGAAGAATTATTGAATAATAAAACTAAGAATAAAGAAAGGAACGATCATACCATGGTGGGTTGTCTCCCACCTAGCACTTTGCTTTAACGTCCGTAAGTTGGACGCTCCACTAGCTCAGTCTTCTGCTGTGAGTGGATCTTTCAAGAGGAAGATATCTAACTCCTTGTTTTTTCGTCACCTTCTCACCATGATATAGCTTCAAACGATGTCCATTAACTCTGATGAGTTCAGAGCTTGAAGGGTGACTTAGGTGAAAAACTCCGTACGGCTCAGCCTTCTCTACTCGATACGGACCTTCCCATCTTGATCTCAACTTGTCTGGCATGAGCCTCAGTCTGGATTTGTAAAGGAAGACTAAGTCCGCAGGTTGGAACTCTTTCCTCTTGATGTGCTGATCATGTACAGCCTTCATCTTTTCCTTGTACAGTCTTGAGTTCTCATAAGCTTCCAGGCGAAGGCTTTCCAATTCTTGCAGTTGCAACTTCCTTTCAGCTCCGGCTTTCTCAAATCCCATGTTGCACTATTTTACTGCCCAAAAGGCTTTGTGCTCTACTTCAACTGGGAGATGACAGGCTTTTCCATAAACTAAGCGAAAGGGACTCATCCCAATGGGTGTCTTGTATGCTGTTCTGTATGCCCATAGTGTATCTTGCAGCCTGGTGCTCCAGTCTCTTCTATGAGGTTTGACTATCTTCTGTAATATGCGCTTTATCTCTCTGTTAGACACCTCGGCTTGCCCATTAGTCTGAGGATGGTAGGCTGTTGCTACTTTATGAATTATCCCATGCTTCTTCAGTAATCCTGTTAGTCTCCTGTTACAAAAATGGGTGCCTTGATCGCTCACGATTGCTCGTGGTGATCCAAAGCGACAAATAATGTGGTTTCTAACAATGGAAACAACAGTGTTAGCATCATCAGTGCGGGTAGAAATTGCTTCCACCCATTTAGAAACGTAATCCACAGCTAACAATATATAAAAATAACCATTAGAATTTGGAAACAGACCCATGAAGTCAATGCCCCAAATATCAAAAATTTCATAGAAAAGCATAATTTGTTGAGGCATCTCATCTTTCTTGGATATATTACCAAATTTTTGGCATGGGAAACAAGATTTACAAAATTCAGCAGCGTCTCTAAAAAGAGTAGGCCACCAGAATCCATAGTCTAAGATTTTTCTAGCTGTTCTTTGAGGGCCAAAATGTCCTCCACCCTCAGATGAGTGACAGGCCTCTAAGATGGACTGGAATTCTGATTGAGGCACACACCTTCTAATTACCTGGTCAGCGCCACATCTCCATAAATATGGGTTATCCCATATATAATATTTAGACTCACTTTTCAGCTTGTCTCTTTGATGCTTAGTAAAGTTTGGAGGAAAAGTGCGGTTAACTAGATAATTAGCTACAGGTGCATACCAAGGGACTACCTCAGATACTGCTTGCAGGTTATCAAAAGGGAAATTATCAGCTATAGGAGTGGAGTCATCCTTAATGTGCTCAAGGCGACTCAAGTGGTCTGCCACTAAGTTCTGGTTTCCACTCCTATCCTTTATTTCTAAATCAAATTCTTGTAGTAGCAGTATCCAACGTATAAGCTTTGGTTTGGATTCCTTTTTAGCTAATAAATACTTTAGAGCTGCATGGTCTGAATACACTACTACTTTAGTACCAAGTAAATAGGCTCAGAATTTATCCAAAGCAAAAACAATAGCAAGAAGCTCTTTCTCAGTAGTAGTGTAATCAGACTGAGCGGCGTCTAAAGTCTTAGACGCATAAGCAATTACAAATGGGTCCTTACCTTCACGCTGAGCCAGCGCTGCTCCTATTGCATGGTTGGAAGCATCGCACATGATTTCAAATGGCTGGCTCCAGTCTGGTCCTCTCACAATTGGAGCTTGAGTCAGGGCAGTCTTCAGTTTATCAAACGTTTGTTTACAATCCTCACTGAACTCAAACTCAATATCTTTCTGTAGTAATCTGGATAAGGGAAGCGCTACCTTACTGAAGTTCTTAATGAATCTCCGGTAAAAACCTGCATGGCCAAGGAACGAACGGACTTCCCTCACAGAGGAGGGGTAAGGTAAACTAGAAATAACATCCACCTTTGCTGGATCTACAGAAATGCCAGTATTAGATACAACATGTCCTAGTACAATCCCTTGTTTAACCATAAAGTGACATTTTTCAAAATTCAATACAAGGTTTGTACTGACACATCTATCTAATACTCGAGATAAACTATCTATGCAAAGGCTAAAGGAATCACCATAAACGTTAAAATCATCCATAAAAACCTCCATACAGTCCTCAATAAGGTCAGAGAAAAGACTCATCATGCACCTTTGGAAAGTAGCTAGTGCATTGCACAAGCCAAAGGGCATTCTTTTATAAGCATAAGTCCCAAAAGGACAGGTGAAAGTAGTCTTTTCCTGATCTTCAGGAGCTATATGAATCTGGAAATAACCTGTGTAACCATCTAAAAAGCAATAATGCGATTTACCTGATAGGCGATCTAGCATTTGATCAATGAATGGAAGAGGGTAGTGATCTTTACAAGTGGCCTGGTTTAGGCGCCTGTAATCAATGCAGACCCTCCAGGCGTTCTGTACTCTAGTTGCAATGAGCTCTCCATGCTCATTTTTCACTGTAGTGACTCCAGACTTCTTGGGCACCACTTGTACTGGGCTTACCCATTCAATGTCTAAGATGGGATAGATGATATCTGCCTCTAGTAGTCTGGTCACTTCCTTTTTGACAACCTCCAAGATAGTGGGATTCAGTCTTCTCTGGGGTTGACGAACAGGCCTAGCTCCCTCTTCTAAAAATATTCTGTGCTCACAAACTTGAGGGTTGATGCCTATTATGTCTGCCAAACTCCACCCAATTGCCTTCTTGTGCCTCCTCAGCACACTAAGTAACTGCTCTTCTTGTTGAGAAGTGAGTTCCCGTGCAATGATAACTGGAAATTTCTGCTTGTCCTCAAGGAAAGCATATTTGAGGTGTGGAGGGAGGGGTTTTAGTTCTAACTTCTACTCATGGCTAGGCTCTGGATTGTCTGGAGTTGATGACAATGGTAAAGTACTTTCATTGTCCTCAGAAAGTGTCCCCACACTCGGACCTTGTCCTATGTACTTCTCTTCTAACTCCTCTTGGTAAATTTCAGCTACGGTTTCATCTATGATGTCACACTGGAGGATAGAATGATCTTCTGGAGGGTGCTTCATAATTCCATTCAGATTGAAGCTTACTACTCGGCCGTCTATTTCAAAAGAGTATGTTCCTGAAAAAGCATCTAATTTGAACTTCGAGGTCTTCAGGAATGGTCTTCCGAGTAGGATTGATGATGGCTTCTCTGAGTCATTTTGGGGCATTTCCAGGATGTAAAAATCAATGGAAAATGTGAGCCCCTTAATGCCCACTAATACATCTTCAGCAACTCCAGCCACTATAATAATGCTTTTATCTGCTAACATAAAACAAGCTGCCGACCTTTTTAAGGGAGGGAGCCTCAAAATATCATATATAGACAAAGGCATTATAGTCACACATGCTCCTAAATCACACATGCGGTCAGAAAATACCACACCACCAATAGTACAATTAACCATACATGGACCTGGATCACTACACTTTTCAGGTATACCTCCCATTAAAGCAGATATAGAACTACCTAAAGGAATAATCTCTAATTCATTAATTTTGTCTTTATGTATACATAAATTTTTTAGAAACTTTGCGTATTTAGGTACCTATTGAATAACATCAAAAAGGGGAACAGTTACCTCAACCTTTTTGAATATTTCTACCATTTTGGGATCAGGTTCCAATTGCTTCCTGGGCTTCCTTGCAAGTTGCGGAAAGGGAATAAGAATGGCGTTTTCTACAGTGTCTGCGCCCTTCGGTGCTTCTTCCTGTGATTGAGCTTATTCTTCTTCAGCCATGTCCTGTATGTCCTCTTCCTCCTCAACATCTTCTATTTCCACTACCTCTTCAGCTGAGGCGTGTTCTGGTGGACTTGGCTCCTCCTGATTCCTCTCTTGCAATGTGGTTCTGGACCTTAGGGTGATGGCATTAATGCCACCCTTTGGATTGGGTAATGGTTGAGAGGGGATTCCACTGGAGCTCAAAGGCTGGTTATTGGAGTTATTCATTGATCCAATCTGTGAGACAAGAGCTTGCAAGGTAGAGTTCAGACCATTTAGAGTAGAAGTAAGGTTATTTTCCATGGCCTGTTGTCTCCGATCAATAGATTGTAGTAACTCATCATTAGAAGATGAAGAAGGACAAGTGATCTGAGAGGTTTGCTGTTGGTTGTGCTGTGATCCTTGAAATTGCCTTAGGTAAGGTGCTCTGTAAGGCTGGTTCTGGTTCTGCTGCCTGTTGTTGTTATTATTCTACCTCTGATTTTCCTTATTGTCTCTGCCTCCTCTGTTATTGTTGTCCTTCTAATTCTGGTTAGAATTATCTCTCCAATTTTGGTTAGAATTGTCCTGCCATCCATGGCTGTAATTGCCACCTTGATTGTACCCTTGGTTGGGGCGGTCATAGAAGTTATGAGTGGCTGTCACGGTGTTATCTTTCTGCTGGAGCTGCGGATATTCATCAGTATAATGGCTATAATCAGCACAGATTCTGCACACTCTCTATGGGACTAACTGTTCACTTTGCTGTGGTAGAGAAGGTTGAGCTTGCTGAGCTTGTTGTTGATTCAATTGCATCTGCTTCAGTAAGTTAGTCATTTCACAGATACTCTGAGTTAGAGCAGAAGTCTCTTTGCTAGAGGATACTTCTGCAACAGCTTTTGAACGGCCTTGTTTCTGCCTGTGATTCCGAGTAGAATCAGCTAAGTCGCTGATCAATTACCATACCTCATCAGTGGTCTTGTACTTTTTCATAGACCCATTGCTAGCACTTTCCAATGTGGTCTTATCTTGGGGCCTCATGCCCTGTGTGACGTAGCCGAGCAACACTATCTTGTCAATCATATGGTGGGGGCATGCTTCCAGAAGGTTGTTGAAGTGCTCCCAATATTCATAGAGAGTCTCGGATTCGTCTTGAACAATCATGGAAATGTCTTTCTGTAGTTTCTCAATAACTTCAGCTGGGAAGAATTTTTCCAAAAATTCTCTTCTGAGCGTATCCCAGTCAGAAACAGTTACTGCGGGTTGAGTGTAGTACCACTCTCTTGCCTTTCCCTCAAGAGAGAATGGGAAGGCTTTTAACAAAATTGAAGTTTCATCTGCACCATCACGCCTGACAGTAGAACAGGCTGCTTGCAAATCTCTCAGGTGCTTGATAGGCTCTTGAGCATGTAAGCCATGAAACTTAGGCATCAAATTGAGCAGTGCAGTCTTTATTTCAAAGTCTGTAGCCACTGCTGGGTGATGCGCTTGAAACGGTTGCATTATAAAATCAGGGGCTCCAGCCTCCTGGATAGTAATTCTCCTAGGTGCTGCCAGGTCACCTACACGTAAATCAACCGAATCAGCAGAAAGGGAGCTTGTTTCTTCCTCAAGTGACATTTCAGATTCACCCTCAGAGAGGACTAACCGACGCCGAGCTTGCCTTATTCGTGAGATAGTTCTTTCAATCTCAGGATCAAATACTGGCAAGCTTGGATCAGGAAGTGAACGCGTCATTTAACGAAAGAAACATGTAGCTCATAGTAGCAAAAATAAAATAAAATGCAAATAAATAAATTCTAATTAATAACTTAGCACTCTATTGCAACTCCCCGGCAACGGCGCCAAAAATTGACGTGGCGGAAATTGGCGAGTTAAGAAATTATTATAAGAGATACGTTGCAAGTACAGTTCTTAACCAACCGAAAATCCACTTATCAATTTAGAAGGGTTGTCACAAAATTAAAATTTAAATTAAAATACTGGGAGTATGAATCCCAGGTCGTCTCCCAACGAGTTGCAGAAAGGTGTGCTATTTTATTAATCAGATGTTTTCTAAAATGGTTTGAGTTGATAAACAGGAAATTAAATCAGAGAAATTATGTAATTTTAATTAAAACCTTGACTAGGAGTAGATTAGTTGGAAGCCCTATTCTTGTTGGAGTACTTTCAAGATTAATTGATAATTGAAGGTTGTTCTGCTTAGTTACCCTTTACTAGGTAGAGGAAAGTCAAGCAAGTTGGAAAGCTATTTCTAATCACAAGTCCTAATCCTCTCCCTTGAGAAGGACTAGTGTCAATGATTATAGGGCGATCCAACAATAAACCCAATTACAATTTTTCTCTTGAGTAACCCAACTCAAGGTTTTCTTTCAATCATCTCCCAATCAAGTTATGGAACTACTTGCTCATTATGAATGTAAATTTCACAAAATAAGGAAGAGAAATACTCAAAGACATAATAAATAATAATCAAAAGGATCAATTAAAATAAAAATAATTCTTGTATAAATAAATTCTAGAAATAATCCAAGAGTATCTCTGAGTAAATAAGGAACATGAAAGAGTAAGTGACAAGTAAGGAAACAAACTAGAATGACGAAGTCTTGACGGACGTAATAACTCTTCTCAATGTTCCAATCCAAAAAGCAATAAAATCAAATCCTAAGAACTTCAATGTGTAGAGAGAAAACCTAGAGGAGAGGAAAAATCAGATCTAAAACTAAAAATTATGCGGAATGAATGTTCTCCCTGGTCTCTGCATGTTTCCTGGCTCTAATCTGCTTTTCTGGGCCAAAAACTGGGTCAAAACAGGGCCCAAAATTGCCCCCAGTGAATTCTGCAGATTCTGCAGATCGCGCATGTCACGCGATCGTGTCATCCAGGCGTTCACGTCATCCAGCATTTTGCCTTGCCACGCGTGCGCGTCGTCCACGCCTTCGCGTTATTGGTGCAGTTTCCAATCCACGCGGTCGCATGAGCCATGCGCCCGCGTCACTTCTCGCTGGTTATCTCCTTAATTTCTTTTGTTCCTTCCATTTTTGCATGCTTCTTTTCTAATCTCTAAGTCATTCATGCCCTATAAAGCCTGAAACACTTAACACACAGATCACGGCATCGAATGGAATACAGGAGAATTAAAATACAAAATTAAAAGTCTCTAGGAAGCAAATTTTCAACCATAAAGTATTTTTAGGAAGGAATGATAAATGCATGCTTATTTAATGAATAAGTGGGTAAAGATTTGATAAAACCACACAATTAAACACAATATAAACCATAAAATAGTGGTTTATCAGTGTTCCATGTTGAAACTCAATACTCTGTTGACCCTACGTCGTAAGAGTGACCGGGCACGTACAAATTCCCGAGAATGGATATCCCCCATTGAGTGATATATAAATGAATGAATGATCATATAAATGACGAATGAATGAGAAATCCATGCATAGACTCATGGTGATGTGCGACGAGGGACAGTCTAAGGTTTTTGGACTTGTTGGGTTGGCTGGATAACTGACAGATGAGCCTCATCTGCCATAGGACAGGCATGCATCATA
The DNA here is from genome assembly GCF_003086295.3 of Arachis hypogaea. NCBI lineage: Eukaryota > Viridiplantae > Streptophyta > Magnoliopsida > Fabales > Fabaceae > Arachis > Arachis hypogaea. The sequence continues at coordinate 99,995,351 of NC_092050.1, read as the reverse complement.
TGCATTCTGTTTATTTTGTATGCTATGCATTACTTGGGATTGCCTAACTGAATACATATTATGCTATTTGCTATGTTTGCTACTTGCACTACCTGTTTTCTACTTGTGCTTGAATTTGTTTGGTTGTCTGTCTCTGCTAAGTCATTGGTGATGAAGGAATGGAGGAAGGGTGGACTGGTTTTGTGATAAAGTTAGGTTTAAGTAAGTTTAGGATTCCTTAGAATACCTACCCTTTTTATGGCTTCGGTTTAGCATTTAAGTTTTATAACTGAGTGTCAGCATTCGAGGATTGCCTCTCGCATTCCCAAGACCTTATATATTATGTGCGTGGTACCTTTACCATGCTGAGAACCTCCGGTTCTTACCCCATACTGTGTTGCTATTTTCAGATGCAGGTCGAGAGGCTCCTCGCTAGGCGTCGGATCCCCGAAGCAGAGTAGTCTCTGGGTTCTTTTGATTAACTGTTTATGTATATATGTACTTAGCTTTCTCTCTAAGAAACTTGTTTAAATTATTCCTCTTAGATGTTTAAGGAGAGTTAAGATTTTATTTTTGTATTTTGGGCATTTTGGGATACTTGTATATGTTTGTAAATATTCTCCGGCCAGCCTTGGCTTCGCAGGCTGAGCCAGGAGCTAGTTATGATGTATTCTTGGCTATCTATCCACTCTTTCACTTATTCATATCTATGATCTTTAGGTTTCTTCACACGCAAGTTATTTCCGTTTCTGGAGCGTTGCGCTTTTTATTTTGCAATTTTGCTTTACCCATTTTTCAAGGCTCCTAGTATACTATATCCTTTGTTATGTATTATAATATATATTTTATCTTAGAGCGTAATACCACACCACCTCTGTTTTACATCCTAGGTGTAAAGCTCTGTGTGATAGGGTGTTACATTATAGTATTAGAGCAGTTCGTTCCTATTGAGCCTGAGGATGGACTGACTATGCTTCTGTGCATTCTCTGTGTGTGACTATGTGCTACCTAGGGTATCCGACTGATATGTGTAGCATACATGTTTGTGAGCATGCATTTGGGACTCTAAAGCACTAAACTTGAGATATTGAGACTGATAACCTTAATATCAATTGTTTGGTGTGAATAGGGACCAAATGTCGTCTCGCGGATCTGAGCGAAGTACCTGGAGGGAAAATCTTAGGACTGAACCGATGCAAAGACCTCGAGATGGATCCTCGGGTGCTGGTGCAAGCAACGTAGGTCAATACTATAGGCCTATGACCCTTACTGATTTCCTCAAGAGTGGTCCACCTCAATTTAATGGAAATGCCAATGTGTTGGAGGCTAATCGATGGTTTGGAGACGTGGAGAGATTTTTGTACACTCAGCACATTCCTGAAGTACAGTCGGTGGAAATAGTGACCTACATGTTGAAAGGAGATGCTCATAATTGGTGGTAGGAGTTATGTCATACCTTGCAGGTGGAGTTAACAGATGTCCCTTGGAGTAGATTCAAGACAGAATTTTACGGGAGATATTTCTTGCATGCACTTCGCACAGCAAAGGAGTTGGAGTTAACGCAGCTGAAGCAAAAGAATATGTCTGTTGCTGACTATACCTGTGAATTCGACAACCTGTTCCGTTTCTCAATAGTTTGTCAAGGAAATCCAGCCGACTATGAGGAGTGGATGTGTGCTCAGTATGAGAAAGGACTTAGGAGAGATATCTTTAACTACGTGTATCCACAAAGGCTAAAAAATTTCACTGAATTGGTTAAGAAGAGCCAATTAGCGGAAGATTACTCCCTAAAGTGGACAATGCTACAGGAAGGCTATGGAGAGACTGCTCCAGACGAGCCGCATAGGGCTGGGCTAGGTGTATGCTACAAGTGCGGGAAGCTGGGGCATATAGCTCGAAACTGTCCACACAGGAAACGCTGGGATGCAGCTGAATCTGATTCTCAGACACGAGGTAACCATGAAATACCAGTTGAATTTCGAACTTCCTTGGATATCATTTGTAACAACCCCATTTTTCGAGTACGCGAGATCTTTTTTGAAAGTACGGATTTCTCCGGAAGATCAGTAAGGGGAGAACCTCTGCTATATCATCGAGCATCTCAATCCTCAATGTCATTATATTATCTTTAACTCAGGACCTTAGTTGAGACAAGCCCACAACGCAATCGCGAAGAACCTAGTTTTTTAACCGTATCGGTTAGGAGTTTTTATTCTAGTTTTCGTAAATAGTCTCAGTTTGATGAACTGGACCCAATTAATGAGGGAAGAGAGATAATAGTATAATATTATCATTATATTAGTATTAGAAGCTTCTTGAATGACATTATAAGATTACCAGGTCTGTTTTAGTTAAAAACAGGACATCGGTTTAACCGGGTTCACAGTTTACTGGTGCAGTGATGAGCGGATAATTTATACGCTTTTTGGCATTGTTTTTAGTATGTTTTTAGTAGGATCTAGTTACTTTTAGGGATGTTTTCATTAGTTTTTATGTTAAATTCACATTTCTGGACTTTACTATGAGTTTGTGTGTTTTTCTGTGATTTCAGGTATTTTCTGGCTGAAATTGAGGGACTTGAGCAGAAATCAGATTCAGAGGTTGAAGAAGGACTGCTGATGCTATTGGATTCTGACCTCCCTGCACTCAAAGTGGATTTTCTGGAGATATAGAAGTCGAAATGGCGCGCTTCCAATTTCGTTCGAAAGTAGACATCCAGGGCTTTCCAGCAATGTATAATAGTCCATACTTTGGCCAAGAATTGACGACGTAAACTGGCGTTCAACGCCAGCCTTCTGCCCAAATCTGGCATTCAGCGCCAGAAAAGGATCCAAAACCAGAGTTGAACGCCCAAACTGGCACAGAAACTGGCATTCAACTCCACAAATGGCCTCTGCACGTGGAACACTTAAGCTCAGCCCAAACGCACACCAAGTGGGCCCCGGAAGTGGATTTATGCATCAATTACTTACTCATGTAAACCCTAGTGACTAGTTTATTATAAATAGGACCTCTTACTATTGTATTAGACGTCTTTTTGACCATCTTTTGATCATCATAGGATCTTAGGATCATCTTTGAACGCATTGTTCATAGACCATAGGGGGCTGGCCACACGGCCATGCCTGGACCTTCACTTATGTATTTTCATACGGTAGAGTTTCTACACTCCATAGATTAAGGTGTGGAGCTCTGCTGTTCCTCAAAGATTAATGCAAAGTACTACTGTTTTCTATTCAACTCTTCTTATTTCGCTTCTAAGATATCCATTCGCACCCAAGAACGTGATGAAGGTGATGATTATGTGTGACACTCATCATCCTTCTCCCTTATGAACGCGTGCCTGACAAACACTTCTGTTCTACATGAATTAAGCTAGAATGAGTATCTCTTAGATCTCCTAACCAGAATCTTCGTGGCGTAAGCTAGAATGATGGCGGCATTCAAGAGAATCCGGAAGGTCTAAACCTTGTCCGTGGTATTCTGAGTAGGATTCAATGATTGAATGACTGTGACGAGCTTCAAACTCGCGAGTGCTGGGCGTTAGTGACAGACGCAAAAGGAGGGTGAATCCTATTCCAGCATGATCGAGAACCGACAGATGAATAGCCGTGCCGTGACAGGGTGCGTGAGCATATTATTCACTGAGAGGAGGGGATGTAGCCACTGACAACGGTGATGCCCTTGCATACAGCCAGCCATGGAAAGGAGTAAGACTGATTGGATGAAGATAGCAGGAAAGCAGAGGTTCAGAGGAACGACAAGCATCTCCATTCGCTTATCTGAAATTCTTACCAATGATTTACATAAGTATTCCTATCCCTATTTTGTTATATGATATTCGAAAACACCATTATCACTTTATATCTGCCTGACTGAGATTTACAAGGTGACCATAGCTTGCTTCATACCAACAATCTCCGTGGGATTCGACCCTTACTCACGTAAGGTATTACTTGGACGACCCAGTGCACTTGCTGGTTAGTTGTATCGAAGTTGTGACAATTATGAATTAAGATCAGAGCACCAAGCTTTGGAGCCATTACCAGGATTTGTTCGAGCCTGGAGATCACAATTTCGTGCACCAAGTTTTTGGCGCCGTTGCCGGGGATTGTTTGAGTTTGGACAACTGACGGTTCATCTTGTTGCTCAGATTAGGTAACTTTCTTTTTATTTTATTTTCAAAAATCTTTCAAAAATATTTTCAAAAATTTCTCATATGTTTTCGAAAAAAAAATAAAATAAAAATGTTTTCAAAAATTTATTCAAAATTTTTAAAGAATGAATTCTAGTGTTTCATGAAGCATGTGAAGCCTGGCTGGCTGTAGAGCCATGTCTAAATTCTTTTGGACTGAGGCTTCCAAACCATCAGAGGCAAGTTACATGCTTGGTAAATGATGAGTAGCAATTTGTTATCAAGATCAATATACTCTGGTGTTAAATGCTGAAGCTTGGCTAGCCATTGGCCATGTCTAGTGTTTTGGACTGGAGCTTTCATTGAAAGCTTGGCTGGCTAGTAAGCCATGTCTAATTCCTGGACTGAAGCTTTAGACTAACATGGCAAGATTCCTGGAATTCATACTAAAAATTTTGGAATCCTTATTTTCCTTTTTCAAAATAATTTTTCGAAAAATATAAAATAAAAATCCAAAAAAAATTTAGAAAATCACAAAAATCAAAAAAATATTTCATGTTTCTTGTTTGAGTCTTGAGTCATATCATAAGTTTGGTGTCACTTGCATATGCATCTAGCATTTTTCGAAAATTTCATGCATTCATAGTGTTCTTCATGATCTTCAAGTTGTTCTTGGTAAGTCCTCTTGTTTGATCTTGATGATTTTTTGTTTTGTGTTGTATGTTGTTTTTCATATGCATTCTTGAATTCTTAGTGCGTAAGCATTAAAGAATTCTAAGTTTGGTGTCTTGCATGTTTTCTTTGCATTAAAATTTTTTTCAAAAATATGTTCTTGATGTTCATCATGACATTCAAAGTATTCTTGGTGTTCATCTTGACATTCATAGCATTCTTGCATGCATTCATTGTTTTGATCTAAAAATTTCATGCATTGCATATTTTTCATGTTTTCATAAAAAATTCAAAAAAAAAATCAAAAAAATATCTTTCCCTTTTTCTCTCATCAAATTCGAAAATTGAGTTGACTTTTTAAAAAATTTTTAAAAAAAATCAAAGTTGTTTCTTATGAGTCAAATCAAATTTTCAATTTGAAAATCTTATCTTTTTCAAAATCTTTTTCAAAAATCAAATCTTTTTCAAATTTCTTAGTTATTTTCGAAAATTCCAAAAATATTTTTCAAAAATCTTTTTCTTATTTTTATACCAAATTTTCGAAAATAACATAAACAATTAATGTTTTGATTCAAAAATTTGAAGTTTGTTACTTGCTTGTTAAGAAAGATTCAAACTTTAAGTTCTAGAATCATATCTTGTGATTTCTTATGAATCAAGTCATTAATTGTGATTTTAAAAATCAAATCTTTTTCAAAACTAATCCTATCATATCTTTTCAAAATATCTTCTTATCTTATCTTGTTCAAAAATATCTTTTCAAAATATCTTTTCTAACTTCCTAACTTCTTATCTTTTCAAAATTTGTTTCAACTAACTAACTAACTTTTTGTTTGTTTCTTAACTTTTTCAAAACTACCTAACTAACTCTCTCTCTCTAATTTTCGAAAATATCTCCCCCTTTTTCAAAAATTTCTTTTTAATTAACTAATTATTTTTATTTTTATTTTTATTTCAAAAAAATTTTCGAAAAATACTAACAAATTTTCAAAAACCAATTTTCAAAAATCACTAACTCCTTTTCAAAATAATTTTCGAAAATTATACCTCCCCCATCCTATTCTATTTATTCATTCATATCCTAACATCTCATCTCACATCTCTTCCATCAGTACAGTTGCATTTCTTCCTTTACATCACATTCTTTGTCTCCCCCTCTTTTCTTCCACTCACAAAGGGATCCCTATACTGTGGTATAAAGGATTTCTATTATTATTATTATTTTTCTGTGCCTTCTTCTTTGTCATATGAGCAGGAGCAAGGATAAGAACATTCTTGTGGAAGCAGATCCAGAACCTGAAAGGACTCTGAAGAGAAAATTAAGAGAAGCTAAAATACAGCAATCCAGAGATAACCTTTCAGAAATTTTTGAACAGGCAGAGGAGATGGCAGCCGAAAATAATAATAATGTAAGGAAGATGCTTGGTGACTTTACTGCACCTAATTCCAATTTACATGGAAGAAGCATCTCCATTCCTGCCATTGGAGCAAACAACTTTGAGCTGAAACCTCAATTAGTTTCTCTAATGCAGCAGAACTGTAAGTTTCATGGACTTCCATCTGAAGATCCTTTTTAGTTCTTAACTGAATTCTTGCAGATATGTGATACTGTTAAGACTAATGGAGTAGATCCTGAAGTCTACAGGCTCATGCTTTTCCCTTTTGCTGTAAGAGACAGAGCTATATTATGGTTGGATTCTCAACCCAAAGACAGCCTGAACTCTTGGGATAAGCTGGTCACGGCTTTCTTAGCCAAGTACTTTCCTCCTCAAAAGCTGAGCAAGCTTAGAGCTGATGTTCAAACCTTCAGACAGAAAGAAGGTGAATCTCTCTATGAAGCTTGGGAAAGATACAAACAGTTGACCAAAAAGTGTCCTTCTGACATGCTTTCAGAATGGACCATCCTGGATATATTCTATGATGGTTTATCTGAGCTATCAAAGATGTCACTGGACACTTCTGCAGGTGGATCCATTCACCTAAAGAAAACGCCTGCAGAAGCTCAAGAACTCATTGACATGGTTGCTAATAACCAGTTCATGTACACTTCTGAAAGGAATCCTGTGAATAATGGGACGCCTATGAAGAAGGGAGTTCTTGAGATTGATACTCTGAATGCCATATTGGCTCAGAATAAAATATTGACTCAGCAAGTCAATATGATCTCTCAGAGTCTGCATGGAATGCAAGCTGCATCCAACAGTACTCAAGAGGCTTCTCATGAAGAAGAAGCTTATGATCCTGAGAACCCTGCAATAGCAGAGGTAAATTACTTAGGTGAACCTTATGGAAACACCTATAATTCAACATGGAGAAATCATCCAAATTTCTCATGGAAGGATCAAAAGCCTCAACAAGGCTTTAATAATGGTGGAAGAAACAGGTTTAGCAATAGCAAGCCTTTTCCATCATCCACTCAGCAACAGACAGAGAACTCTGAACAAAATGCTTCTAATTTAGCAAATCTAGTCTCTGATCTATCTAAGGCCACTGTAAGTTTCATGAATGAAACAAGGTCTTCCATTAGAAATCTGGAAGCACAAGTGGGCCAGCTGAGTAAAAGGATCACTGATATCCCTCCTAGTACTCTCCCAAGCAATACAGAAGAGAACCCAAAAGGAGAGTGCAAGGCCATTGACATAAGCGCCATGGCCGAACCTCTGAGGAGAGGAGAGGACGTGAATCCCAAGGAGGAGGACCTCCTGGGACGTCCAGTGATCAATAAGGAGCTTCCCTCTGAGGAACCAAAGGACTCTGAGGCTCATCTAGAGACCATAGAGATTCCATTGAACCTCCTTATACCCTTCATGAGCTCTGATGAGTATTCCTCTTCAGAAGAGAATGAGGATGTCACTGAAGAGCAAACTGCCAAGTTTCTTGGTGCAATCATGAAGCTGAATGCCAAATTATTTGGCATTGATGCTTGGGAAGTTGAACCTCCCTTGTTCATCAATGAACTAAGTGATCTGGATCAACTGACATTGCCTCAGAAGAGACAGGATCCTGGAAAGTTCATAATCCCTTGTACCATAGGCACCATGATCTTTAAGGCTCTGTGTGACCTTGGTTCAGGGATAAACCTCATGCCCCTCTCTGTAATAGAGAAACTGGGAATCTATGGGGTGCAAGCTGCTAAAATCTCATTAGAGATGGCAGACAGCTCAAGAAAACAGGCTTATGGACAAGTAGAAGATGTATTAGTAAAGGTTGAGGGCCTTTACATACCTACTGATTTCATAGTCCTGGATACTGGAAAGGAAGAGGATGAATCCATCATCCTAGGAAGACCTTTCCTGGCCACAGCAAGAGCTGTGATTGATGTTGACAGAGGTGAAATAGTCTTTCAATGGAATGAGAACTCCCTTGTATTCAAAACTCAAGGATCTCCCTCTGCAACCATGGAGAGGAAGCTTGAAAAGCTTCTCTCAAAGCAGAGTCAACCAGAGCCCCCACAGTCAAACTCTAAGTTTGGTGTTGGAGAGTCTCAACAAAGCTCTGCACATCTGTGAGGCTCCATGAGAGCCCACTGTCAAGCTATTGACATTAAAGAAGCGCTTGTTGGGAGGCAACCCAATGTTTATCTAATTCTTATTTTTATTGTTTTTCATGTTTTCTTAGGTTCATGATCATGTGGAGTCACAAAATAAATATAAAAATTGAAAACGGAATCAAAAACAGCAGAAGAAAAATCACACCCTGGAGGAGCATCTGTCTGGCGTTCAGCGCCAGAACAGAGCATGGTTCTGGCGCTAAACGCCCAAAATGGGCAGCTTCTGGGCGCTGAACGCCAGAACAGGCATGGTTCTGGCGTTCAACGCCAGAAATGGCACACAGATGGGCGTTGAACGCCCAAAATGGCCACCAACCTGGCGCTGAACGCCCAGAGTTGGGTACAAAGGCATTTTTACATGCCTAATGGGTGCAGGGATGTAAATCCTTGAACACCTCAGGATCTGTGGACCCCACAGGATCTACTCAGGATCTGTGGACCCCACAGGATCCACTCAGGATCTGTGGACCCCACAGGATCCCCACCTACCTCCACTCACCTCTTCTCACCACTCTCTTTCACACAACCCCATAAACACTCTTCCCCAAAAACCCTTCACCAATCACCTCAAACTCTCTTCCCCATCACCTCTTCACCACTCACATCCATCCACTCTTCCCCATAAACCTACCTCATAAACTCCACCTACCTTCAAAATTCAAAACCAATTTCCCACCCAAACCCACCCATATGGCCGAACCTTAACCCCCCCTCCCTTCCCTATATAAAGCCCTCCATTCTTCATCAAATTCACACAACACAACCCCTCTATACCCTTCTTGGCCGAACCACATCACCCTCTCCCTCTCCTCTATTTCTTCTTCTTCTACTTCTATTCTTTTGTTTATTGCTCGAGGGCGAGCAATATTCTAAGTTTGGTGTGGTAAAAGCATAAGCTTTTTGTTTTTCCATTACCATTGATGGCACCTAAGACCGGAGAATCCTCTAGAAGAGGAAAAGGGAAGATAAAAGCTTCCACATCCGAGTCATGGGAGATGGAAAGGTTCATCTCCAAAGCCCATCAAGACCACTTCTATGATGTTGTGGCCAAGAAGAAGGTGATCCCTGAGGTCCCTTTTAAACTCAAAAGAAATGAGTATCCGGAGATCCGACATGAAATTCAAAGAAGAGGTTGGGAAGTCCTAACAAACCCCATCCAACAAGTCGGCATCCTAATGGTTCAAGAGTTCTATGCCAATGCATGGATCACCAAGAACCATGATCAAAGTAAGAACCCGGATCCAAAGAACTATGTTACAATGGTTCGGGGGAAATACTTAGATTTTAGTCCGGAGAATGTGAGGTTGGCGTTCAACTTGCCATACATGGAAGAGAACGCACGCCCCTACACAAGGAGAGTCAACTTTGATCAAAGGTTGGACCAAGTCCTTATGGACATATGTGTAGAAGGAGCTCAATGGAAGATTGACTCCAAAGGCAAGCCGGTTCAACTAAGAAGATTGGACCTCAAGCCTATAGCTAGAGGATGGTTGGAGTTTATTCAATGCTCAATCATTCCCACTAGCAACCGGTCTGAAGTTACTATAGACCGGGCCATCATGATCCATAGCATCATGATTGGAGAAGAGGTGGAAATTCATGAGATTATACCTCAAGAACTCTACAAGGTGGCTGACAAGTCCTCCACCATGGCAAGGTTAGCCTTTCCTCACCTCATTTGCCACCTATGCAATTCAGCTGGGATTGACATAGAGGGAGATATCCTCATTAAAGAGGAAAAGCCCATCACTAAGAAAAAGATGGAGCAAGCAAGAGAGCCCAGTCATGGAGCTCAAGAGGCGCAAGAAGCTCATCACCATGAGATTCCGGAAATGCCTCAAATGCACTTTCCTCCACAAAACTATTGGGAGCACATCAACACCTCCCTAGAAGAATTGAGTTCCAATATGGGACAACTAAGGGTGGAACATCAAGAGCACTCCATCATGCTCCATGAAATAAGAGAAGATCAAAAAGCAATGAGGGAGGAGCAACAAAGACAAGGAAGAGACATAGAAGAGCTCAAGGACATCATTGGTTCCTCAAGAAGGAAATGCCACCATCACTAAGGTGGATTCATTCCTTGTTCTTCTTTCTTCTGTTTTTCGTTTTCTATGTTATGTGCCTATCTATGTTTGTGTCTTCGCTACATGATCATTAGTAGTTAGTAACTTTGTCTTAAAGATATGAATGACCTATGAATCCATCACCTCTCTTAAATGAAAAATGTTTTAATTCAAAAGAACAAGAAGTACATGAGTTTCGAATTTATCCTTGAACTTAGTTTAATCATATTGATGTGGTGACAATGCTTCTTGTTTTCTGAATGTATGCTTGAACAGTGCATATGTCTTTTGAAGTTGTTGTTTAAGAATGTTAAATATGTTGGCTCTTGAAAGAATGATGACTAGGAGACATGTTATTTGATAATCTGAAAAATCATAAAAATGATTCTTGAAGCAAGAAAAAGCAGCAAAGAATAAAGCTTGCAGAAAAAAAAAATAGGCGAAAAAAAAAAATAGAAAGAAAAAGAAAAAGCAAGCAGAAAAAGCCAATAACCCTTAAAACCAAAAGGCAAGGGCAAAGAAAAAGGATCCCAAGGCTTTGAGCATCAGTGGATAGGAGGGCCTAAAGGAATAAAATCCTGGTCTAAGCGGCTAAACCAAGCTGTCCCTAACCATGTGCTTGTGGCGTGTAGGTGTCAAGTGAAAACTTGAGACTGAGCGGTTAAAGTCAAGGTCCAAAGCAAAAGAAGAGTGTGCTTAAGAACCCTGGACACCTCTAATTGGGGACTTTAGCAAAGCTGAGTCACAATCTGAAAAGGTTCACCCAATTATGTGTCTGTGGCATTTATGTATCTGGTGGTAACACTGGAAAACAAAGTGCTTAGGGCCACGGCCAAGACTCATAAAATAGCTGTGTTCAAGAATCATCATACTGAACTAGGAGAATCAATAACACTATCTGAACTCTGAGTTCTTATAGATGCCAATCATTCTGAACCTCAATGGATCAAGTGAAATGCCAAAACTATTCAAGAGGCAAAAAGCTATAAGTCCCGCTCATATGATTGAAGCTCTGTTTCATTGATAGTTTGAAATTTATAGTATATTCTCTTCTTTTTATCCTATTTGATTTTCAGTTTCTTGGGGACAAGCAACAATTTAAGTTTGGTGTTGTGATGAGCGGATAATTTATACGCTTTTTGGCATTGTTTTTAGTATGTTTTTAGTAGGATCTAGTTACTTTTAGGGATGTTTTCATTAGTTTTTATGTTAAATTCACATTTCTGGACTTTACTATGAGTTTGTGTGTTTTTCTGTGATTTCAGGTATTTTCTGGCTGAAATTGAGGGACTTGAGCAGAAATCAGATTCAGAGGTTGAAGAAGGACTGCTGATGCTGTTGGATTCTGACCTCCCTGCACTCAAAGTGGATTTTCTTGAGATACAGAACTCGAAATGGAGCGCTTCCAATTGCGTTGGAAAGTAGACATCCAGGGCTTTCCAGCAATGTATAATAGTCTATACTTTGGCCAAGAATTGACGACGTAAACTGGCGTTCAACGCCAGCCTTCTGCCCAAATCTGGCGTCCAGCGCCAGAAAAGGATCCAAAACCAGAGTTGAACGCCCAAACTGGCACAGAAACTGGCGTTCAACTCCACAAATGGCCTCTGCACGTGGAACACTTAAGCTCAGCCCAAACACACACCAAGTGGGCCCCGGAAGTGGATTTATGCATCAATTACTTACTCATGTAAACCCTAGTGACTAGTTTATTATAAATAGGACCTCTTACTATTGTATTAGACGTCTTTTTGACCATCTTTTGATCATCTTAGGATCTTAGGATCATCTTTGAACGCATTGTTCATAGACCATAGGGGGCTGGCCACACGGCCATGCCTGGACCTTCACTTATGTATTTTCATACGGTAGAGTTTCTACACTCCATAGATTAAGGTGTGGAGCTCTGCTGTTCCTCAAAGATTAATGCAAAGTACTACTATTTTCTATTCAACTCTTCTTATTTCGCTTCTAAGATATCCATTCGCACCCAAGAACGTGATGAAGGTGATGATTATGTGTGATGCTCATCATCCTTCTCCCTTATGAACGCGTGCCTGACAAACACTTCTGTTCTACATGAATTAAGCTAGAATGAGTATCTCTTAGATCTCCTAACCAGAATCTTCGTGGCGTAAGCTAGAATGATGGCGGCATTCAAGAGAATCCGTAAGGTCTAAACCTTGTCCGTGGTATTCTGAGTAGGATTCAATGATTGAATGACTGTGACGAGCTTCAAACTCGTGAGTGCTGGGCGTTAGTGACAGACGCAAAAGGAGGGTGAATCCTATTCCAGCATGATCGAGAACCGACAGATGAATAGCCGTGCCGTGACAGGGTGCGTGAGCATATTATTCACTGAGAGGAGGGGATGTAGCCACTGACAACGGTGATGCCCTTGCATACAGCCAGCCATGGAATGGAGTAAGACTGATTGGATGAAGATAGCAGGAAAGCAGAGGTTCAGAGGAACGACAAGCATCTCCATTCGCTTATCTGAAATTCTTACCAATGATTTACATAAGTATTCCTATCCCTATTTTATTATATGATATTCGAAAACACCATTATCACTTTATATTTGCCTGACTGAGATTTACAAGGTGACCATAGCTTGCTTCATACCAACAATCTCCGTGGGATTCGACCCTTACTCACGTAAGGTATTACTTGGACGACCTAGTACACTTGCTGGTTAGTTGTATCGAAGTTGTGACAATTATGAATTAAGATCAGAGCACCAAGCTTTGGAGCCATTACCAGGATTTGTTCGAGCCTGGAGATCACAATTTCGTGCACCATGCAGCTTAGCACCAGCACTCTCTGATGATTTTAGCAATGCTAATGCCTCATAATACATGTTCTATTCTCATATTAAATATGTTACTAGTGTCATTTATGCTAGTAGCTCATAAAAGAATTTTTAGAGATGTTTTTACGAGTGTTCTGATACATCTAGTTTTAGTAGTTATACACCTGAGATATTTTAATATTATTTTAATCCACCTTCAAGCCAACCAACCATAACTCACCTTAAACCCCCAAGACCTCCAAGGCTATCTCATTTGCTCCCTTTGGCCGAAATTGAAAAGAGAGAAAAGAGAGAAAACTTTCATAACACTTAAATCTTCAAAGCTTGATTTCTTCTGAACTAAAACTCAAATCAAAACTCTGATTACACCAAAATGACCCTCTCTTCTTTCTCTACATAACCATGTAACTTATCAAGGCTGGATCATAGAATGTTATCAACTTCTTGAGATATATTTATGCGTGGTTGTTTATAACTATTTTATCTGTTATAACTGTTTCTTAATCCAAACGTTTTCGAAAAAAACCTCAAAAAATAACTATGCCTTTAACAACGAATCAGGCTCATATAATAAGTAATTGATAATAATTAGTGTTCATACCCTGGATCGAGCTATCCAACCTGGGCTGATTGAAGACAAAGCGACCGACCTCTTCGGGTCAGGACCCCCGACCTCTTTTTTTAAAAGAGTTCGGCCAAATCGCCACAAGTAGCCCAAGAAGGCCCAAACAAAGGGACATAGCCCAATCTAAAGGGAGTTAAAGCCTAGAAAGATAAGGGCGGTTCCCCTTGGAGAAAAGATGACTTCACTTAAAGATAAGATAAGATAACTAACTTATCTTATCTAGAAAGGTCAGCCCACACTACTATAAATACACTGGAGCACCCAGGTATAACTCATACTCTGATTCTACACAATAAACCTGCTTAAAGCCCATTCTAACTTAAGCATCGGAATCTCTTGCAGGTACCACCACCATCCAACGATCAAAGATCAGCAGCACCACCAGATCCAACAAGTCAGATGCGACAGCTCCGGCTATCACAGCAGATCTCATTCGAGATCGACCTTCAGTTTCAGGTAACCCTCGGAACATTGGCGCCGTTGCCAGGAAACCTAGAAGTCATCCCATCATCATGGCAGACAACCTTGACAACGACCACAACTCCGGTTTAGAAGAAAGAACTTCGCTTAAAAATACGAAGGTCACATCGAAGGATGCACCACAAAATAAGGGGGATAAACAACCTTCCAACACAGAAATTTTGAAATCTATCCAAGAACAACAAGATCGTCTTAAACAGCTCGAACAGGAGGCTGAACATCAGTGGAAGGCCAAGAGAAACCTTCGAAGAGAAGCAAGACGTCGCTGAGAGCTAGAGGACAAGCTCGCAAAGCTCGAGGCCGATCTCAAGACCAGAACTGCTCATTCCAATCATGAAGATAACTCTCACAAAGACCAAGATCCCTTCACCAAAGAGATCATGAAAGCTAAAGTCCCAAAGGACTTTAAAGCTCCCGACATGAATTTATACGACGGTACCTAGGATCCAAGCCATCATCTCAGCAATTTCAGAAGTAGAATGTATCTCACCGACGCCTTGGACGCCTTTGACAGTTTCCCTCCCAGATCCATCACAAGTTTTGACGACTTAGCCAAAAAATTCCTTGCCAGATTCTTCATCCAAAAGGACAAAGTCAAACACGCCCCGAGCCTGTCAGAGATCAAGCAAGGAGATCGGGAAAGCCTGCGCAAGTACATGAAAAGATTCAACAAAGCGTGCCTCGACATACAAAGTCTACCAACTGAAGCAGCCATCATGGGTCTCATCAATGGCCTGCGAGAAGGACCTTTTAGTCACTCCATATCAAAAAAGCATCTAACATCTCTGAATGAGGTACAAGAAAGGGCAGAAAAGTACATCAACATGGAGGAAAACTCTCGATTAGGAGAAACCTCAAAAGCTGGACCCTCCTATCCCTCTCGGGACAAAGATAAAGAATCCAAGAAAAAAGAAGATCAGTCCAGTGAGAAGCCTAAAAAATACCACAACTACACCCCTCTTTGGGTGTCTCTTGTGGATGTTTACCGAGGAATATGCAACATTGAGAAGATCTCACCACCCCGCCCAATCAAAAGCAAAAAAGGAGGGGGAAGTCGGACAGAGTACTATGAATATCATCGAATCTATGGACACTCCACCAACAAATGCTACGACCTAAAGAACGTCATAGAGAAGCTAGCCCAGGAAGGAAGACTAGACAGGTTCTTGGCCAACAAAACCGACGAACCAAGAAAGAGAAGGCGGGACGAAGAGGTCGGACAGGTTGAACGACGACCCCACACTCCTGAGAGACATGTTCATATGATAAATGGAGGATTCGCAGGAGGACGGATCTCTAAATCATCTCGTAAAAGACACTTTAAAGAGGTATATCATGTCGGGGAAGAATAGAGGTCATCCGACCTCCCCACAATTACCTTTACCCAAGAAGATGCAATAGGCGTCATCCCGGGACATGATGATCCTATGGTCATTAGTATCATATTGGCCAATGCTAATCTCCATAGAACACTAGTAGACCAAGGAAGCTCCGCGGATATCTTGTTTAAATCCGCTTTCGACAAACTCGGTTTACAGGATAAAGAGCTCCGAGCATATCCGAATAGCTTGTTCGGACTAGGAGACACTCCAATCCAACCCCTTAGATATATCTCACTACACACAACCTTTGGAAAGGGAACCCGATCAAGAACACTTAACATAGACTACATCATAATTGACGTGAGCTCAGCTTACAACGCCCTAATAGGTCGGACAACACTGAACCAGCTCGCCGCAGTAGTCTCGACTCCACATCTGTGCATGAAGTTCCCAACTCCGGAAGGGATCGCCATGATAAAAGGAGACCAAAAAATTGCACAACGCTATTACAATGAAAGTTTGAACCTTAAAGGCAACACCAAAAGAGAGGAAATTAACACTATTGAACTCGGGGGAGTTCGAGCTCGCGAGGAACTTCATCCACAACCTGAAGGCGAGACTGAAGAAGTCCAAATCGGCGATGCCTGGGATAAGACAACAAATGTTGGGGCAACCTTAAAAGGAGATGATAAACCCATATTTTATGATATATTTTGTGCTCAATTTAAGTGATTTATGTGAAATTGCATGGTTTTACTTTCCATTCCTTATTATGTGATATATGTGAAAAACATGTTTCCTATGCTTTAAAAATAATTATTTTAATTACCTTTTATTACCATTCGATGCCGTGATTTGTGTGTTGAGTATTTTCAAACCCCCTAAGGCAGGAATGATTTAAAAGATGGAAAGGAAACATACAAAAATGGAAGAAAAGCACAAAATAGAGTTTTTGAAGAAACTGGAAGCGACGCGAACGCATGGACGACGCGGCCGCATGCCTAGCGCGAAAGGGTAGTGACGCGAACGCGTGACTGACGCAGACGCATGCCTTGATCAGAACACAGATGACGCGTATGCGTGACCGAAGCGAACGTGTGATCAGGAAAACTCCCAGATGACGCGACCGCGTGACCCACGCGGACGCGTGACAGACGCCACGCACCAGAAACTGCAAAAAACGCTCCTAGCGATTTTTGAAACCCTTTTTGACCCAGATCCAAGTACAGAAAGCACATATTAGAGGTTATAAAGTGGGGTAATGCATCCATTTAGAAGGAGGTCAATTATTATTCACTTTTCATAGTTTAGATGTAGTTTTTAGAGGGAGAGGTTCTCTCCTCTCTCTTATGTTTTAGGATTAGGATTCCTCTTAAAGGATTTAGGTTTTCAACTCTTCATCAGGTTCAATATTTCTTTTACTTTATATTTCTCTTTTACTTTCAGATACTTTAATGCTCTCATTTAATTACTTATGTTGCCAAATTGGCTTATGAACTCCTTAT
This sequence comes from Arachis hypogaea, assembly GCF_003086295.3. NCBI lineage: Eukaryota > Viridiplantae > Streptophyta > Magnoliopsida > Fabales > Fabaceae > Arachis > Arachis hypogaea. The sequence continues at coordinate 99,978,205 of NC_092050.1, read as the reverse complement.
GTTTAGATTGATTTTCTCTTATTAATGCAATTGAGGTATTTCAGATTTATGATTCTTGTTTAGCTTTTTATATTCTTGGCTTTAATTGATTAACTGGAGGCTCTTGAGTTATCAACTTATCGTGATTGATTGTTATGTTGGCTAATTGACTGGAATTCCACTAACTCTAGTCTCTCCTTAGGAGTTGGCTAGGACTTGGGAATCTAACTAATTAGTTCACTTGACTTTCCCTTGCTTTTGTAAAGGTTAACTAAGTGGGATTAACTTCAATTCTCATAGGAGTAACTAGGATAGGACTTCCGAATTTTCATACCTTGCCAAGAGTTTATTTTACAGTTATTTATTTATTTTACTTGTCATTTAAATTACTTGTTCCTTACTTTCAAAACCCCCAATTTACAAAACTCATAACCAATAATAAAAACACCTCCCTGCAGTTCCTTGAGAAGACGATCCGAGGTTTAAATACTTCGGTTATCAATTTTAAAGGGGTTTGTTACTTGTGACAACCAAAACATTTGTACGAAAGGATTTTCTGTTGGTTTAGAAGCTATACTTACAACGCGATCATATTTTTATATTTCTTTACCGATAGAAAAACCGATCGTCAAAATGGCGCCGTTGCCGGGAACTACAAATTTGTGCCTTATTATTGGTTATTGTAAATATTTTTCTTTTAATTGTTTATTTGTTTTTGTTTTTCCCTTTTATTTCTATTAGCTACTATGAATTCTCATCCCTCTCGCTTTGATTTTGGTTCTAAATCTGTTAAAAGGAGTGGAAGCTACAACAGGAATATGCATCAAGGTCTAAGCAATCAAAGATGGATGGAGCCAAGAGGCCCTGATCAACCTTTTAGGCAACAACACCCTCCAAGATATCATGGGCAAGGACCACTCTACAATGCATACCAAGCTGATAGACATGGTGGACCCCCTTGTAATTACCAACAAGCCCTACCCTATGCTTATAGACCATCCTCTCAACGTAGCTTTGAACTACCACACTCACAAGCTCCTTTTCACCATTCACCACCGTATGACCCTTATCCACCACAATTCCAATCCAATTACTCTCAAAACCACCATTTTCTTATTTTAAACCCTCTTCCCCAACCAATGAACCCTCATACCCACCTGATGAGCGGATAATTTATACGCTTTTTGGCATTGTTTTTAGTATGTTTTTAGTATATTTTAGTTAGTTTTTATTATGTTTTTATTAGTTTTTAAATAAAAATCACATTTTTGGACTTTACTATGAGTTTTTGTGTTTTTCTGTGATTTCAGGTATTTTCTGGCTGAAATTGAGGGACCTGGGCAAAAATCTGATTTAGAGGCTGAAAAAGGACTACAGATGCTGTTGGATTCTGACCTCCCTAGACTCGAAGTGGATTTTCTGGAGCTACAGATACCCAATTGGTGTGCTCTCAATTGCGTTAGAAAGTAGACATCCTGATCTTTCCAGCAATATATAATAGTTCATACTTTGCTTGCGATTTGATGGCCCAAACCGGCATTCCAAGTCAGCATAGAAATTCTGGCATCAAAACTCCAGAACTGGCATAAAAGCTGGAGTTAAACGCCCAAACTGGCACAAAAGCTGGCGTTTAACTCCAAGAAAAGTCTCTACACGTGAAAACTTCAATGCTCAGCCCAAGCACACACCAAGTGGGCCCGGAAGTGGATTCTGCATTATTTACTCATTTCTGTAAACCCTAAGCTACTAGTTCTCTATAAATAGGACCTTTTGCTATTGTGTTTTTAATCTTAGAATATACTTTTAATCTTGGATAGACTTTTACACAACTGATCATACTTTTGATCTCTTGATCACGTTTGGGGGCTCACCATTCGGTGATGCACGGAAACTTGTCTCTCAACAGATTTTTCTCGGTAAGTATACTGAATTGTCATCAAGTAAAAACTCACAATAGAGTGAGGTCGAATCCCACAGGGATTGATTGGTCAAGCAACTTTAATTTGAGGAATGTTCTAGTTGAGCTAAGCAGAATTTGATATGAGAATTGCAGGAAATTAAATGGCGGGAAAGTAAATGGCAGAAAATGTAAATGTTGGAAATAAAGAGCTGCTGAATATAAATGACAGAAAGTAAATGGCAGAATCTTAAATAGGGAATGGGGAATTTAGCATGAAAGTAAATGGAAAAAACTAAAGAGAATGGGTAAAATCAGAAATGGGGAATTCATTGGGCTTAGGAGATGTTGCATTCTCCGGATCAAGTTCATTTTCATCTCTTCCTCAATCAATGTATTCATTGATCTCCTTGGCAATCTTAAGTGATTGAATTCCAATTCCTTGGTAACTCAATCTCTCAAATCTTGACCAATAGCCAATTCCTTGGTCTAATTGCTCATGAGAAGAGATGAGGTGTGGTCACTGATTATACCACATGTATTTCCAAATCAAAGTATTGGGAGAATTATATGTCACCATATCCGCCGAAACCCCAATTTGGTCCAACATGAGAAAGCATTTCTAGCATGATCTCTTCATTCCTCTTCCAAGGTTCAGAAGAGATCCAAGTATGAATAGTTTCTTTTCCAAGACAACTATCCAATTGGATGAAGATTGAAAGCTTTCAAGTAAAATCAAGAGAAAAGAAAGAAGAAGAATAATGAAAACTATTATTGATCCATCAAATTACAATAGAGCTCCCTAACCCAATGAAAGGGGTTTAGTTGTTTATGGCTCTGGGAATGGAAAGCAAAGATGGAGAGTACATTCTGAAGTAAAACTAGAAGTTGCAGGGAAAGTAAAATTATACAGAGAGTAGTCCTCTCAATCCCCTCCCAAAAGCTCCTCTCTAGTTCAAAACTACCCCTATATATACTACTCTTCTGATCTTCCAGTTGGCTCTTCAAGTCTTGGATATAGGCCTTTGGATCTTGAGTTGAAGCAGTTTGGAATCTTCAGTGGGCTCAGCTTTACTTGCAGAGAAAGTGTGAAGTAGGCATGGACTTTGGCTAGGACGTTAGTGGTGTTAACGTTAAGTGAAAATGTGGGTTCTAGAACGTTAGTGACAATAACCTTTTGCACTAACGTTCCTAGCCCAAGATGAGTTACGTTAACTTCAACGTTAGTGGTACTAACGTGACCACTAACGTTGCCTCTTGATCCATCAAGAGCGTTATTGGCGTTTACCTTTGCCAATAACGTTGCCCTTGACCCCTTCTTCCCTACGTTAGAGTCCGCGTTAGTGTAGCTAACTTGACTCTTAACGTGGGTATGCCTCAACTTCGAGAGTGTTAGTGACACTTACCTTTGTCACTAACGCTCCAAACACCCTTCTTCCCACGTTAGAGTTCACGTTACTTAGGTTAACGTGACTTCTAACGTGGTAGTGATAGCCATCTCCAACGTTAGTGACAAAGGTGAGTGTCACTAATGTTGGCTCATCATTCCTTTCCTCCACGTTAGCTTCTACATTAATGCAATTAACGTGACAACTAACGTGGCTAATAGAGGCTTAGTCTAACATTAGTGACAAAGGTGAGTGTCACTAACGTTGGCTCTTCATTGCTTCTCCCACGTTAGAGGTCACATTAATATAGTTAACGTGACTCTTAACGTGGCTAAGTATGCCCTTCTCCCCAACGTTAGTGGCATTCACTTTTACCACTAACATTGGAGCTTTACTTCTCTTCCACGTTAGCTTCCACGTTAACATAGTTAACGTGGGCTATGATGGCTCACGAAAGCGTTATTGGTGTTCACTTTTCTTGTTAACATTGTAAGCTAGCCTCCTTTCCACGTTAATGGTCACGTTAGTTGGACTAACGTGGCTGTTAACGTGGCATCTTCCTTGCTTCCTTTGTCCTGAAATCAAGCAAATAAAGTGCATCAAAGCTAGGTTCTAACCCATGAGATCATGCATCATTCAATTTACCATTCAATTCATGCATAATTCTCATGAAATCATATAAAATTCACAATGTTTGCTTGAATCAAGATGTAAATGATTATTTACCCAAAACTTGCTTATTTCCTAAGAAAGTGCATGAAACTACCCTAAAACCATAAAGAAAAGGTCAGTGAAACTGGCCAAAATGCCCTGGCATCACAACACCAAACTTAAAGCTTGCTTGTCCCTAAGCAAGTACTCGAACAAGAGATTGATGAATGAAATGACAAGAGAAATGAATCATTATTGTGGAAGTCATGTCCTTGGTTTTATGGGTTTTCATGCATAGCAACTTAGGTTCATTCCTTTACTGGCTTTCAGACCTTTATCATGCCCTGGAATACTCACTTGATTGCACCCTTTGAGACTTTTATTTATTGATCCCTTTGTCTTTCCACGGTTTATTGCATCCTTAGGCTAAGTGTTCTGTGAGGGGGCGACTCTTTAAGATAAGCTTTCAGCCAACACTCCCAAACCAGTTGGTTCAAGGTGCTAGGTGTTGAAACACCCCTAAGGACTTACTCCCTCAAGTCTCTCTCCCCCATACATGCACACCACAGGCACATGGTTTGTTATTTTATTTCCTTGAGGCTTTGGTGTCCAGCACCTCTTTGGGTTACTAAATATTCTGTAGCAAGGTTGCTCTTGATAGTGGATTTTCAGTTGATAATCCCGGGTTAGTTAACCCAAGTTACCAAGTGATGAAGTACTCCTAAGAACTTATTCATCCAAGCAGATCCTTGGTACAAGAGCACCACAGACATATCCCTCAAGATTCAAGCCCTTGGTGCCTAGCCTTATTTCTTATTACTTTTCTTTCTTTTTCAACTCTTATTGTTCTTTTCCTTTTTCTTATTAGGATCTTATTAGTTAGCTAGTCTCATGGGGTGTGTTTCAAGCATATGATTCAGGACAGATAGTTGCCTTCCTACCTTGTTGGTGAACCAACTTAGCTAAGTGATTACTACACCACAAATTTAAGGACCTACTCCACAACTTTAACATCACTCTGGTCTTTCATAACATCTCTTTTTATTTGGCTTAAAAGGACAAACATACAATAAGCAAGATGCAGATGAAAACAGGTAACTTGAACCAGCACACATATGACAAAAGCAAGGAAAATACTAAAGACAGAATTGAAAATCCTAAACTACCATAGAAGCATGTTCTATTTCATACATGATTTTCCTTATTTAAAACTTGAAAAAGATGGGACAATAAGGGAACTCCACCACCTTTTACTCATGGGGTTGCTCATGCTCTCCCTCTTGTTTGTCCTCTTTGTGTCCACTTGTGTTTCCTCGTATCCGTGCTAGCCTGGCTTTCTTCCACTCCTCAAGTGCCTTCCTTACTGATTCATGACTTTTTTCTACCCTCTCTCTTTCTTCTTGCGCTAATTCATCCTTTATTTCTTCATATCCTTTATTGAGTGTTTACATGATGTCCAGTCTCGTTCATGTAAACTCCTTCTGCAAATGCTCTGTATTCGTCAAAGAGTTCTGCCTGTTCCAGTTGTTTCCGATGCATTTCATGTATGTGTGCACCTTGATGTGCTTGGATGTTGATTAGCTTTTGGATGGCTTCTTGTTGTTGATCTTGCCTTTGCTCTATCCTATGGAAGGATTCATCCCAATGTTTCCCTTGTTCTAGTTGCTACTCCATCAATTGCTTTTGCCATTCCCTATGTTGATTCATCCATCCAGAGAGTAATTCTTCTTGACGGCTTACCAACTGTAGTTGCAATTCTTTCTGTGCCCCTTGATTTTCCAAGTATTGTCTAGATAAGCCATCAATGGCTTCCTGTAGCTGGTGCATGTCTAAAGGGGCTTGCTCCTCTAAGTTTTGTCCTTCTACTACTTGATGGGTTGGCCTTTTTCTTGGCTTTCGTTGAGGTAGGTGAGATGCAACCGCATGCATCCGTCGAATAGTAATTGGGATGCCCACTTTTATCCACTCGGGGTCCTCATCTTCGAACACCACCCCAGCCCTGTCACACAGACGAAAAATAGTGTTGGGGTAGCCTAACCTTCCTCCAGAATCGCTCTTTTCAGCCATCTTCCTAATACCTTGAGCTATAAGTTCATGGACCTTGATCTCTCCCCCTTTAAGTATACATTGCACCATTGTTGCTCTCTTAAGATTCACCTCTGAGTTATTCCTGACAGGAAGGATAGATCTCCTTACAATTTCAAACCACCCCTTTGCCTTAGGGGTGAGGTCTCCTTTCTTGATGAACTTGGGTTTCCCCTGAGGATCTCGTACCCAATCAGCTCCTTGCACGCATATATCTTGTACAATCTGGTCATGATTGGGGCTGCCATCTATTCTGGAGTGATAGCTTTCTTCTGCAAATGGTATGGCTTGTAGCTTTAATGCCCTCATGATGCTCATGGGGCTGAAGTCCACGGTTACCCCTCTTACGAAGCTTATATAGGAGTCATCTGCCTTATCATACTTGACTGCATTTGCATAAAACTCACTTACAAGAGTTGCATTTACTTTTATGACTGGATTAGTAAGGAGCTCCCATCTTCTCTTCTCCACCTTCTATGTGATTTCGGGGCACTCAGTTTTTCTGACTTGAAAGCCTAGCTCATATATGATCTCCTTATCAACCATCCATCCATATTGCAATGCATGGTGAAAGGTTTTGAATTTCTTCTCATCGAAAGGGCGTTGCTCCATAGGCTCCTTCCCTTATCTTCTCTTAGAGCTTGATGATGCCATAAGTGATTGTTGATATGTGAAGGTGTAAAGGGTGTGGTAGACTTTGGCCAGTTAAGATAGGGTGAGATGAAGGGCTTTGGGTTCCGAAGGTGTGAAGTATAAAGAATGGGAGTTGGAATGTGAGAGGGTTATGAAATAAGAACCACTTATATAGAGGAGTGGTGAGTGAATGAAAGGTGTGGATCGATGGAGTGGGTGTATAATGAACGGATGGGGTTTAGCATGGGATGAGCACAAGGATCATCAACTTTATGATGGGGTTGGTTCAGTTTCCAAGCGTGTTCTTCTTCCAATATTGCATGGCAACAATTCCCAATGCAATCCCCTTGAAGACACGTGTATAGTCCTCTCTTTTTGTGGTGGCCGAGCCTTCCTTCAATTGTCCCATCAATTCTCCTACAAAATAAAAGAAATGTGATTAATAAAATTGTGGAAAGTGGCGGCTAAATTTAAAAAGTGGGGTAACTACCTTTTAAAATTTTTTTGTTTCTAATTTCTAAGTGCTATTCATGAGTGCAAACTAACTAACCAACTAAATGTCCATGTATGCAACATTGGTGATACCAAACTTAGTTTGGGGCTATGTGGTGTAAATGACTTGTTCAAGGCTCTAAGCGTGACATGATATGAGTTACATTTATGTTCTCTTAGTGTGCCTTGAACACCAAACTTGTTCTTCACTATATGTTGCATAAAATGATTCATTCAAGTGCATGTCAAAGTTGATTTGAAATTCATGAACTTTTCTTTATTAACTACTTTAAAAGCATGTAAAATATGGGTTGCCTCCCATGAAGCGCTTCTTTAGCGTCACTAGCTTGACGTTCTACCTTTGTCAGGGTGGTTGGTAATGCTTCAGATCTTCCCCACTTGCAGTAAACCTATATCCATTGGCTTCATCAAGGATCTCCACATGTTCTAGGGAGAGAACTTTGTTGATGGTGAAAACCTTAGGTAACTGAGATGGGATGGTAGGGAGATAAGGTGGGATGTCTAGGAAGTAGGCTGAGATCACTTTATCCCCTGGAGAGAAATCCTCTGTAGGGATCTTCTTGTTCCTCCATCTCCTTGGTGCCTTCTTCTTTGTTTCTTTTGCTGTTGCCCTACTCTTTGTGGTTTCTTTTCCTAGGGAGACTTTGTTGCTGGTCTCATATGATTCTGGTGGTTTTGGCTCCACTTGAGTTTCCTTTAGCTGTGGTAACTGCTGACTGTCTTGTTCATTAACCAAAGGAATTCCCTGTGCTTCAATGCTTGTTTCTTCCACCATTGCTTTGTCGTTCTCTTTCCTTGGTTCCTTGTTTTCCTGATCTTCCTCTTGTGAGTGTTTGAAGACATTGAATGCGAGTTGTTCATCATGTATCCTCAGTATTAGCTCTCCTCGCTCCACATCTATGAGCGCTCTGGCTGTAGCTAGGAACGGTCTTCCCAATATGATTGGGTGGATGTGACACTCTTCTATTTCCAATATGACAAAGTCTGTAGGAAGGAAGTAGTTTCCAACCTTTACCAACACATTTTCAACCACTCCCACTGCTTGTTTTTGAGTTTTGTCAGCCAGCCTGATGACTACGTCTGTAGGTATTAGCTCATATTGATCTGCAGCTTCTTCATAAGAGATAAAGGCATTAAGTTGATGTTTGCTCCCAGATCACAGAGTCCTTTGTCAAACATTGTTTCTCATATGGCATAGGGGATGTGAAAACTCCATGGGTCCTTCCTTTTTGTAGGCAACTCTGGTTGAATGAGAGCACTGCACTCCTTATTCATCACTATTGTTTGCCCTCCTTTGAGTGAGCTTTTCCTGGTCAGCAGCTCTTTCATATACTTAATGTATGAGGGCATTTGTTGGAGAGCCTTGATGAATGGTATGTTTACATGGAGAGATGCAAACATATCAAGGAACCTTGAGTATATTCTTTTTTCTACACCATCCTTGAGTCTTTGGGGAAAAGGTGCATAGAGTTTCAGCAGCTCCTTTTATGTAAGTGTGGTTTCTTGGTGATCCTCTTCGTGTGTCTCTACTGAGGTATCTCCAGGTTGTTTTAATTTGTTCAGCTCTTCCTCAGTACCCTTATCACTTATAGTGACCATCTTGCAATCTTTCCATCTGACCTTCTTTGCTTCACCTCTTGGGTTCTTCTCTGTGTCACTTGGGAAGCTATCAGTAGGTTTGGGAATCTTCTCAGAGAGGTATCCCACTTGAAACTCCATCCTCTTGATGGTGTCTCCCTGGTTTTTGATATTGGCTCACACCTCCTCCTTGAACACCTTGTTATCTTGGATTTCCTTACATATGCCTTCAAGTAGAGTCTCAATCCTTGATAGTCTTTCTTTTGATGATGGAGAGTTGAGATTGGAGGGATGAGAAGGGCCATTTTGGCTTTGGTATAGATGTTGAGATGTGTTGTTAGGTGAGTGCTGATATGATCTCTGTGTGGAATGTTGGTGAGCTGCATTGTTGTTGGGGTTGTGGCGTCTCTGATCTTGGCCTTGGTCTTGTTGATTTTCCCACCCAAAGTTTGGGTGGTACCTCCAGCCAGGATTATACGTTTTGGAGTATGAGGCATGGTTCTGCCTAGGTGAATTTCCAATGTAGTTGGCTTGCTCCTGACTACCCTCTGCTTCTTCATTCACTCCTTTTTGAGTTGCTGCTGAAGTGGTGATTGCTGCTACTTGATTTCTCTCCATCTTCTTGGTGAGGTCAGCCAATTGCTTGGTAATCATCTTGTTTTGAGCTAGTAGTGCATCCACATTGTTTAGCTCCATCACTCCTCTAGTGTTGCCTCTTTCAGAAGCATAGAAGTAGTCATTCTCAACTACAGTCTCAATGACATCTATAGCTTCTTCAATGGTCTTCTTCTTGTTCAGAGATCCCCCGAATGAGTGGTCTACTGCCTTCTTTGATTTATAAGAAAGACCTTCATAGAAAATGTGCAACTGCACCCATTCATTGAACATATCTGGCGGGCATTGATGAGCGGATATTTTATATGCGTTGGAAAGTAGACATCCAGGGCTTTCCAGCAATATATAATACTCCATACTTTGCTCAAGGATAGACGACGTAAACTGGCGTTCAACGCCAGTTCCATGTTGCAGTCTGGCGTTAAACGCCAGAAACAAGTTACAAGTTGGAGTTAAACGCCCAAAACAGGTTACAACCTGGCGTTTAACTCCAGAAATAGCCTAGGTACGTGTAAAGCTTAAGTCTCAGCCCCAGCACACACCAAGTAGGCCCCAGAAGTGGATTTCTGCACTATCTATCTTAGTTTACTCATTTTATATAAACCTAGGTTACTAGTTTAGTATTTAAACAACTTTTAGAGGTTTATTTTGCACCTCATGACATTTTAGATCTGAACTTTGTACTCTTTGACGGCATGAGTCTTTAAACTCCATTGTTGGGGGTGAGGAGCTCTGCTGTATCTCGATGGATTAATACAATTACTTCTGTTTTCCATTCAAACACGCTTCTTTCTATCTAAGATATTTATTTGCACTTCAATATGATGAATGGGATGATCCGTGACACTCATCACCATTCTCAACCTATGAACGCGTGCCTGACAACCACCTCCGTTCTACATTAGATTGAATAAGTATCTCTTGGGTTTCTTAATCAGAATCTTTGTGGTATACGCTAGAATCCATTGGCAGCATTCTTGAGAATCCGGAAAGTCTAAACCTTTTCTGTGGTATTCTGAGTAGGATTCAAGGATTGAATGACTGTGATGAGCTTCAAACTCACAAAGGTTGGGCGTAGTGACAGACGCAAAAGGACCAACGGATCCTATTCCAGCATGAGTGAGAACCGATAGATGATTAGCCGGGCGGTGACAGCGCACCTGGACCATTTTCACTGAGAGGAAGGATGGTAGCCATTGACAATGGTGATCCACCAACATACAGCTTGCCATAGGAGGGACTTTGCGTGCGTGAAGAAGAAGACAGGGGGAAAGCAGAGATTCAGAGGACAAAGCATCTCCAAAACTCCAACATATTCTCCATTACTGCAGAACAAGTATTTATTTCATGCTCTTTTATTTCTATCAATTCAAATTGATAAATATAATTGATATCCTGACTAAGAGTTACAAGATAACCATAGATTGCTTCAAGCCAACAATCTCCGTGGGATTCGACCCTTACTCACGTAAGGTATTACTTGGACGACCTAGTGCACTTGCTGGTTAGTGGTACGAGTTGTGAAAAGTGTGATTCACAATTCTACGCACCAAGTTTTTGGCGCCGTTGCCGGGAATTGTTCGAGTTTGAATAACTGGCGGTTCATCTTGTTGCTTAGATTAGGAAAATTTTGTCTTTTGGGTCAGAGTCTTTTATTATTGTTCTTGTTAAAATTTTAAAATCCTTATTTCCTTTTTCTTAGTTAATTTCGAAAATTTTTAAAACCAATAACTTCATGATTTAGTCTTCTGTTTGAGTTTAGTTTCATGTTTTAAGTTTGGTGTCAACTGCATGTTTTTATTTCCCTTTAAATTTTCGAATTGCATGTTCTTTGTTCTTCCTTAATCTTCAAGTTGTTCTTGTTTATTTTCCTTGTTTGATCTTTGGTTTTTTTTGTTCTGTGTCTTTTCTTGTTTTTCTTGTGCTTTTTCAAAATATCAGTTTTTAAAAAAAAAATAATAAAATAAAATATTTTAATACATTAAACACCTTGTTAAAACACTTTAAATTTATAGCTCAATTGGCTAGAGCGTGGTGCTTATGTTCTTGGTAATTGGCTATCTTCTTTTAAAAAAAAACTTTTTCAAAAATAATTTTTCTTTGAATAAATCTTGTGCCAAACTTTAAGTTTGGTGTTTTCTTGTTGACTTTTCTTTAGTTTTCGAAAATTTTGTTTTTAGTTTTCTAAAAATTTTAAGTTTGGTGTTCTATCTTCATGTTCTTGTTATTCTTGTGAGTCTTCAAAGTGTTCTTGAGTCTTCCTTGTGTTTCGATCTTAAAACTTTTAAGTTTGGTGTTCCTTGGTGTTTCCCTCCAAAATTTTCGAAAATAAGGAACATTAGATCTAAAAATTTTAAGTTGTGTGTCAGTTGTGTGTTTTTCTCTTTCATCATAAAATTCAAAAATAAAAAAAATATATCTTTTCTCTCTATTTTAAAGTGAATTTTCAAAAATTACTTTTAAAATTCAGATTTCTATTTCAAAATTTAAAATCTTTTTCAAAAATCATATCCAAAATTTTTTCAAATCTTCTTAATTAAGTAATTATTTTAGTTTTAAAAATTTTTTATTCTTAATTTTCGGAATCTATATTTAATTTCTAGTTATTTTATTTCAATTTTTTTTATTCGCTCTCTTTTTATAAAAATAAAAAAAATAATAAAAATATATTCTATTTGCTATTCATATCAACCCCCTTTTCTCCATCATGGATCTAAGTAGAATTGAACAGTCCAGAAGGACTCTGGGGTTATATGCCAACCCCACTACTGCTTCATATGGGAGTAGTATCTGTATACCCTCCATTGGAGTCAGTAGCTTTGAGTTGAATCCTCAGCTCATTATCATGGTGCAGCAAAGTTGCCAGTATTCCAGTCTTTCTCAGGAAGAACCTACAGAGTTTCTGGCACAGTTTTTACAGATTGCTGACACAGTACATGATAAAGAAGTAGATCAGGATGTCTATAGATTATTACTGTTTCCATTTGCTGTAAAAGACCAAGCTAAGAGGTGGTTAAATAACCAACCTAAGGCTAGCATAAGGACAGGGAAACAGCTGTCAGAAAAATTCCTGAATCAATACTTCCCTCTAAAACAGATAACACAACTAAGGCTGGACATCCAAGGCTTTAAACAAGTAGATAATGAATCTCTTTATGATGCCTGGAAGAGACACAGAGAGATGCTAAGAAAATGCCCCTCTGAAATATTTTCAGAATGGGTGCAGTTAGACATCTTCTATTATGGGCTTACAGAGAAAGCTCAAATTTCTCTGGATCACTCAACTGGTGGATCTATACACATGAGAAATACAATTGAAGAGGTTCAAGAGTTTATTGATATAGTTGCCAGAAATCAGCATCTGTACCTAAATAGTGAATCTTCCATGAAAGAAGAGGCTAAAACAGTAACTGCTGAACTCAGTCCTGCAGAACAAATTACTGAATTCAATCAGTAATTAGACTTTCTAACAAAACAGCTGGCCGAATTCAAGGAGATACTACAAAACACAAGAATGGCTAATATAAATATGGAGGTACAGTTGAAGCAAACAGAACAACAGTTATCAAAACAAATAATAGAAGAGTGCTAAGCAGTTCAATTAAGAAGTGGGAAAACATTAAATACCTCACTTCAAGGCAGCAGAAAGCCAAGAAAAGAACAAACTCCTATCCAACATCCCTCTGAGGATAGTAAGAGCCCAGAGAGGAATAACTCTGGCGTTCAAACGCCAGAAATAGGCAAGGATTTGGCGTCAAACGCCCAATAGAAGCTCAGTTCTGGCGTTCAAACACTAGGAACAAGTAAGGAGTTGGCGTCCAACCCCACTCCAGCTTCTAACCCTGGCATTCAAATGCCAGTGAGGGATCAGACACACACAAGTGCTGATAACAACCCCTCTAAAAAGGCTTCTCCAACCACCTCTGTAGGAAATAAACCTGCAGAAACTAAGGTTATGGAATATAAAGCCAAGATACCTTATCCTCAAAAACTCCACCAAGAGGAGCAGGATAAGCAATTTGCTCGCTTTGCAGATTATCTCAGGACTCTTGAAATAAAGATTCTATTTGTAGAGGCACTTGAGCAAATACCTTCTTATGCCAAGTTCATGAAGGAGATCTTGAGTAATAAGAAGGTTTGGAGAGAAACTGAAAGAGTTCTCCTCACTGAAGAATACAGTGCAGTCATTCTGAAAAGCTTTCCAGAAAAGTTTAAAGATCCTGGGAGCTTTCTGATACCATGCATATTAGAGGGTAATTGCACCAAGACAGCTTTATGTGATCTTGGGGCAAGCATCAACTTAATACCTACATCCACTATCAGAAAGCTTGGTTTAACTGAAGAAGTTAAACCAACCCAGATATATCTCCAACTTGCTGATGGCTCCATTAAATACCCATCAGGCGTGATTGAGGACATGATTGTTAGCGTTGGGCCATTCGCCTTTCCCACTGACTTTGTAGTGCTGGAAATGGAGGAGCATAAGAGTGCTACTCTCATTCTAGGAAGACCTTTCCTAGCAACTGGACGAACTCTCATTGATGTCTAAAAGGGGGAAGTAACCCTGAGAGTCAATGAGGATGAGTTTAAGTTGAATGTTGTCAAGGCCATGCAGCATCCAGACACACCAAAAGACTGCATGAAAGTTGATCTCATTGACTCTTTGGTAGAGGAGGTCAACATGGCTGAGAGTCTCGAATCAGAGCTGGAAGACATCTTTAAAGATGTTCAGCCTGAGTTGGAGGGTTCAGAGGAACTGAAAGAGCCTCTGAGATTTCCTCAGGAAGAGGAGAAACCTCCTAAACCCGAGCTCAAGCCATTACCACCATCCCTGAAATATGCATTTCTGGGAGAAGGTGACACTTTTTCGGTGATTATAAGCTCTGCTTTAAACCCACTGGAAGAGGAAGCACTAATTTAAGTGCTAAGGACACACAAGACAGCTCTTGGGTGGTCCATAAGTGACCTTAAGGGCATAAGCCCAGCTAGATGCATGCACAAAATCCTATTGGAGGATGATGCTAAGCCAGTGGTTCAACCACAGAAGCGGCTAAATCCAGCCATGAAGGAAGTGGTGCAGAAAGTGGTCACCAAATTACTGGAGGCTGGGATTATTTACCCTATTTCTGATAGCCCCTGGGTGAGCCCTGTTCAAGTTGTTCCCAAGAAGGGAGGCATGACAGTGGTTCATAATGAAAAAAATGAACTGGTTCCTACAAGAACAGTTACAGGGTGGCGCATGTGTATTGACTACAGAAGGCTCAACACAGCCACAAGAAAGGATCATTTTCCTTTACCATTCATAGACCAGATGCTAGAGAGACTAGCAGGTCATGAATATTACTGCTTTTTGGATGGCTATTCGGGTTACAACCAAATTACAGTAGATCCTCAAGACCAAGAGAAAACAACATTCACATGTCCTTCTAGAGTATTTGCTTACAGGAGAATGCCTTTTGGTCTGTGTAATGCACCTGCAACCTTTCAGAGGTGCATGCTCTCTATCTTCTCTGATATGGTAGAGAAATTTCTGGAAGTCTTCATGGATGACTTTTCAGTATTTGGAGACTCATTCAGTTCCTGCCTTGACCATTTAGCACTTGTTCTAAAAAGATGCCAAGAGACCAACCTAGTTTTAAACTGGGAAAAATATCACTTTATGGTGACTGAAGGAATTATCCTTGGGCATAAAATTTCAAACAAGGGGATAGAGGTGGATCAAGCTAAAGTGGAAGTAATTGAAAAATTACCACCACCTGCTATTGTCAAGGCAATCAGAAGCTTTCTAGGGCATGCAGGATTCTACAGGAGGTTTATAAAGGATTTTTCAAAAATTGCAAAACCCCTGAGCAATATGCTAGCTGCTGACACGCCATTTGTGTTTGACACCGAGTGTCTGCAAGCGTTTGAGACTCTGAAAGCTAAGCTGGTCACAACACCAGTTATTTCTGCACCAGACTGGACTTTACCATTTGAATTAATGTGTGATGCCAGTGACCACACCATTGGTGCAGTACTGGGGTAGAGGCATGACAAGCTTCTGCATGTCATTTATTATGCTAGCCGTGTTTTAAATGATGCCCAGAAAAATTACACAACCACAGAAAAAGAATTTCTTGCAGTGGTTTTTGCCATTGACAAGTTTAGATCATACTTAGTAGGATCAAAAGTGATTGTGTACACTGACCATGCTGCTCTTAAATATCTACTCACAAAGCAGGATTCAAAACCCAGGCTCATAAGATGGGTGTTACTTCTGCAAGAGTTTGATATAAAAATAAGAGATAGGAAAGGGACAAAGAACCAAGTGGCTGATCATCTGTCTCGGATAGAACCAGCAGAAGGGGAGTTTCCCCCCTCTATTGAGATTTCTGAGACCTTTCCGGATGAGCATTTATTTGCCATTCAGGAAAAACCATGGTTTGCAGACATTACAAACTATAAAGCTGCAAGGTTCATACCCAAGGAGTACAGTAGGCAACAAAAGAAAAAATTAATTACTGATGCAAAGTACTACTTGTGGGATGAATCCTATCTCTTTAAGAGATGTGCAGACGGAATAATCCGTAGGTGTGTACCTAGAGAAGAAGCACAGAGGATCTTATGAAATTTGCCATGGATCACAATATGGAGGCCATTTCGAAGGTGAGCGAACAGCCACCAAGGTCCTCCAATGTGGCTTCTACTGGCCTACACTCTATAGGGATTCCCGAGAATTTGTACGTAACTGTGACAGTTGCCAAAGAGCTGGTAATCTGCCTCATGGTTACGCCATGCCTCAACAGGGAATCTTAGAGATTGAGTTGTTTGATGTATGGGAAATTGACTTCATGGGACCTTTCCCGCCATCATACTCAAACACTTATATTCTGGTGGCAGTCGACTATGTATCAAAATGGGTAGAGGCCGTTGCCACACCTACCAATGATACTAAAATAGTGCTGAAGTTGCTCCAAAAATATATCTTCAGCAGGTTTGGTGTCCCTAGAGTACTAATCAGTGATGGGGCACTCACTTCTGCAACAAACAGCTTTACTCTGCCATGGTCCGGTATGGAATTCGCCACAAAGTGGCAACTCCATATCACCCACAGACAAATGGGCAAGCTAAAGTTTCTAACAGAGAACTAAAAAGAATCCTGGAACGGACTGTAAGTACCCGTAGAAAGGATTGGGCAGGAAGCTTAGATGATGCTCTGTGGGCTTACAGAACAGCATTCAAGACTCCTATAGGGACCTCTCCATACCAACTTGTGTATGGTAAGGCCTGTCATCTACCTATGGAACTGGAACATAAGGCCTACTGGGCAACCAGATTCCTAAACTTTGATGCCAAACTAGCTGGAGAAAAAAGATTGCTCCAGCTGAATGAGCTAGAGGAATTCAGACTCACTGCTTTCGAAAATGCCAAGCTTTATAAAGAGAAATAAAAAAGGTGGCATGACAGAAAGCTGTCATCTAGAGTCTTTGAACCAAGACAAAAGGTTCTGTTGTTTAACTCTAGGCTCAGGCTATTCCCCGGGAAATTGAAATCCCGGTGGAGGGGACCATATGTGATTATAAGTGTATCACCATATGGTTTTGTGGAGCTTCTAGACACTGATTCTGATAAGAAATTCATTATTAATGGATAGAGAATCAAGCACTATCCTGAAGGCAATGTTGAGCAAGAGTGCTCAAGGCTGAGGCTAGATTAAAAGCTTAGCAAAGGTCCAGCTAACGACAATAAAGAAGCGCTTGCTGGGAGGCAACCCAACCATTAGCAAAACTTTTCTGCTATTTTATTCCTCATTTTATTTATATGAGCTTAATATTAACAAGGTAAAGAATCAATTGCATAAGTCCACAGGGTTACAGAAGAATTCAGAGCACAAAACAGGAAAAAGGAGCTTACTGGCAAGAAAATGCCAGTAAAGATAGCCATCTGGGCGTTAAACGCCAGAAAGAAGCAACTTCTGGGTGTTTAACGCCAGATTTACAGCATCCTGGGCGTTCAGAAAAATGCCCAGTGACAAAGGGGTTTCTGGCGTTTAACGCCAGCTAGAAGCAACAGCTGGGCGTTAAACGCTCAAACCAAGCAGCAAGTGGGAGTTAAACACCCAAAACTTGCAGTAGTTGGGCGTTTAACGCCAGGATTGTGGGGAGTAGGCAATTTCATTTTCAATTCAAATTTTTTCCAATTTTTATGTTTCAATTCATGATTTCTTTCACAAACATGTTACAAATCCTAATTTTTCAAATCCTTTTTCAAAAGATATCAAATGTATCTTAATTCATAAACCCTTTTTCTTAATCCCCTTCAAATTATTTTCAAATCCTTTTCAAAATAAATCTATCTCTTTTCCTTCTCAAATCTTTTCAACTCATCAATATCTTTTTCAAATCTTCACATCATCTTTTTCAAAATTCAGATTTATCTTTTTCAAATATCTTTCATATCTTTTCAATTTTAAATCACATCTTTTACTATCATACTTATCTTTTCCAAATCACTTTTTCTATCATATCTTTTCAAATAATTTTTGA
Organism: Arachis hypogaea; assembly: GCF_003086295.3. Classification (NCBI taxonomy): domain Eukaryota; kingdom Viridiplantae; phylum Streptophyta; class Magnoliopsida; order Fabales; family Fabaceae; genus Arachis; species Arachis hypogaea. Next base: position 99,960,341 of record NC_092050.1, on the reverse strand, counting down.
AACCCACCCCCTTCCCCTTAAATATTGGTTCGGCCTCTCCCCCTCTCCTCCACAAGTTGCACTTGGCTCTCCCTCTTTCCCTCTTCTTTGCTTTCTTTTGCTTGAGGACAAACAAAACTTTAAGTTTGGTGTGTTTATCCGTGATCACTAAACCAATACCCACTAAGATCATGGCTCCTAAGGGAAAACAAACCGACTCAAGAGGCAAGAAAGAGAATATTCCAAAACCACTTTGGAATCAAGGGAAGTTCATAACCAAAGAACATTCAGACCATTTTTACAAAATAATGAGTCTAAGGTCAGTGATCCCGGAAGTTAAATTCGATCTGAAAGAAGATGAATATCCAGAGATCCAAGAGCAAATTTGAAACAGGAGCTGGGAAGTCCTAGCTAATCCTGAAACAAAGGTGGGAAGAAACATGGTTCAGGAATTCTATGCTAATCCATGGCAGATAGACAGGCAGAGGATAGCTAGAACCGCATTCTATGACTATAGAACTTTGGTCAGAGGGAAGGTTGTTCACATCCACCCTGATAAAATAAGGGAGATCTTCAAGCTGCCTCAACTGCAAGATGACCCAGACTCCTTTAATAGGAAAATGATGAGATCAAACCTAGGCTTGGATAAAATCCTAGAGGATATATGCCTCCCTGGAGCCAAGTGGACAACCAACACAAAGGGTGCCCCGAACCAACTCAAGAGAGGAGATCTCAAACCAGTCGCCAGAGGCTGGCTGAACTTCATTGGGGGCTCTATTCTTCCCACTAGCAACCGCTCAGAAGTCACCATCAGAAGAGCAGTGATGATTCATTGTATTATGCTGGAAAAAGAAGTGGAAGTTCATCAGTTGATTGCTTGTGAGCTTTACAAAATTACAAACAAGAACTCCAAGGATGCCAAATTGGCCTATCCAAGCTTAGTTTCTCTGTTATGTAAAGATGCTGGGATAAAGATGGGAGTAGATAAGTATATCTCAGTTGAGCAACCAATCACCAAAAAGACTATGGAAGGACAACAAGTGCAGGACGACCCCATCAAGAGAAAAGCAGAGGAGTTCCTCCCGGAAATCCCTCAAATTGAATACTAGGAGCGCCTAGAAGTATCTGTCACCAAGTTGCAAGAAGCTGTGGATCAACTAAAGGAAGAACAGCAAAATCAAAACAGCATGCTCTGCAAATTTCTTAGAGAACAAGAAGAGCAAGGGCGTGAACTGAAGGAATTAAAGCGTTAGAAACTATCTCTTGAAGGGCCAAGCACTCCAAAGACAAAAGAGACATCCACCTTCCAAATTCAAGGTGGTTGAGTTCTAATCTTAGCCTTAACTCTGTGATAATTGTTCTTATTTGAGTTTTACCTTAAGAAGTTATATATGAGTAGTAGTAATTAGTATTTATATTCTGATTTTATCTCCAATTAAGCTATAATTTATTTTTCTCATCATCATTAAACATGAATAAAAAAAGCAAATTTTCTATAGAATAAGGAGGCAATATTTTTCGAGTTTTTAATAAGAAAAAAATTCTAATTATTTACATGTGGTGGCAATGCTTTCTGTCTTCTGAATGAATGCTTGAACAGTGCATAAGTCTTTTAAATTTGATGTTTATGAATATTAAATATGTTGGCTCTTGAAAGAATGATGAAAAAGGAGAAATGTTATCTGATAATCTGAAAAATCATAAAAATGATTCTTGAAGCAAGAAAAAGTAGTGAATACAAAAGCTTGCAGAAAAAAAATAGACCTTAAAACCAAAAAGCAAGGGTAATAAAAAGGATCCAAGGCTTTGAGCATCAGTGGATAGGAGGGCCTAAAGGAATCAAATCCTGGCCTAAGCGGCTAAACCAAGCTGTCCCTAACCATGTGCTTGTGGCGTGAAGGTGTCAAGTGAAAACTTGAGACTGAGCGGTTAAAGTCAAGGTCCAAAGAAAAAAGAAGAGTGTACTTAAGAACCCTGGACACCTCTAATTAGGGACTTTAGTAAAGCTGAGTCAGTGTCTGTGGCATTTATGTATCCGGTGGTAATACTGGAAAACAAAGTGCTTAGGGCCACGGCCAAGACTCATAAAGTAGATGTGTTCAAGAATCAAAATACTGAACTAGGAGAATCAATAACACTATCTAAATTCTAAGTTCCTATAGATACCAATCATTTTGAGCTTCAATGGATAAAGTGAGATGCCAAAACTGTTCGGAAGCGAAAAGCTACTAGTCCCGCTCATCTAATTAGAGTCTGAGCTTCACTCAAAAACTCTGAGATATTATTGCTTCTTGAATTATTTGTATTCTATTTTATTTATCTAGTTGCTTGGGAACAAGCAACAGTTTAAGTTTGGTGTTGTGATGAGCGGATATTTTATACGCTTTTTGGGGTTAATTTCATGTAGTTTTTAGTATGTTTTAGTTAGTTTTTAGTATATTTTCAATAGTTTCTAGGCAAAATTCATATTTCTGGACTTTACTATGAGTTTGTGTATTTTTCTGTAATTTCAGGTATTTTCTGGCTGAAATTGAGGGAGCTGAGCAAAAATCTGATTCAGGCTGAAAAAGGACTGCTGATGCTGTTGCATTCTGACCTCTCTGCACTCGGAATAGATTTTCTGGAGCTACAGAAGTCCGATTGGTGCACTCTCAATTGCGTTGGAAAGTCGACATCTAGGGCTTTCCAGCAATATATAATTGTCCATACTTTGCTCAAGGATAGATGACGTAAACTGGCGTTCAACGCCAGTTCCATGTTGCAGTCTGAAGTTAAACGCCAGAAACAAGTTACAAGTTGGAGTTAAACGCCCAAAACAGGTTACACCCTGGCGTTTAACTCCAGAAACGGCCTAGGAGCGTGTAAAGCTTAAGTCTCAGCCCCAGCACACACCAAGTGGGCCCCAGAAGTGGATTTCTGCACTATCTATCTTAGTTTACTCATTTTCTGTAAACCTAGGTTACTAGTTTAGTATTTAAACAACTTTTAGAGATTTATTTTGCACCTCATGACATTTTAGATCTGAACTTTGTACTCTTTGACGGCATGAGCCTCTAAACTCCATTGTTGGGGGTGAGGAGCTCTGCTGTGTCTCGATGGATTAATACAATTACTTCTATTTTTCATTCAAACACGCTTGTTTCTATCTAAGATATTTATTTGCACTTCAATATGATGAATGGGATGATCCGTGACACTCATCACCATTCTCAACCTATGAACGCGTGCCTGACAACCACCTCCGTTCTACATTAGATTGAATAACTATCTCTTGGGTTCCTTAATCAGAATCTTTGTGGTATAAGCTAGAATCCATTGGCAGCATTCTTGAGAATCCGAAAAGTCTAAACCTTGTCTGTGGTATTCTGAGTAGGATTTAAGGATTGAATGACTGCGACGAGCTTCAAACTCACAAAGGTTGGGCGTAGTGACAGACGCAAGACCAACGGATCCTATTCCAGCATGAGTGAGAACCGACAGATGATTAGCCGGGCAGTGACAGCGCACCTGGACCATTTTCACTGAGAGGAAGGATGGTAGCCATTGATAACGGTGATCCACCAACATACAGCTTGCCATAGGAGGGACCTTGCGTGCGTGAAGAAGAAGACAGGGGGAAAGCAGAGATTTAGAGGATAAAGCATCTCCAAAACTCTAACATATTCTCTATTACTGCAGAACAAGTATTTATTTCATGCTCTTTCATTTCTTGCAATTCAAACTGATAAATATAATTGATATCCTGACTAAGAGTTACAAGATAACCATAGATTGCTTCAAGCTAACAATCTCCGTGCGATTCGACCCTTACTCACGTAAGGTATTACTTGGACGACCCAGTGCACTTGCTGGTTAGTGGTACGAGTTGTGAAAAGTGTGATTCACAATTTTGCGCACCAGGCATCTTCTTGTTAAGTCTTTAAACCTCTCCCATGCTTCATATAGAGTCTTTAACCCTGAAAGTTTGTACCTCAGCTCTCAACCTGTTGATTCTTTGAGGAGGATAGAATCTCACCAAGAATTTGTTTACCACATCTTTCCAGGTTGTTAAGCTCTCCTTCGGGAAGGATTCCAGCCATTTAGATGCCTTGTCCTTGAGTGAAAAGGGGAATAGAAGTAGTCTGTAGGTGTCAGGATGAATACCATTAGACTTCATAGTGTCACATATCCTCAGGAAGGTGGTTAGATGTTGATTGGGATCTTCTTGAACACTTCCTCCGAATGAACAATTGTTCTGAATAAGGGTGATGAGCTGTAGCTTTAGTTCAAAGTTGTTGGCATGTATGGTTGGCTTTTGGATGCTACTTCCACAGTTTCCTGGGTTTGGATTGATGTAGGATCCTAGAACTCTTCTCTCTTGCCCAGCATGATGCGCTGGACCTTCTCTGCCATGGTTGTGAGCCTCTTCTTCATGATGGTTCTCCATATTCTCATCCAGGTCTAGTTCAAAGTACTCTTCCTCTTCCTCAGCACCAACTACTCTCTTCTCTCTTGCTTCCCTCCTTAATCTAAGGAAGGTCCTCTCAGGTTCAGAATCAAAGGAAGTTGAAGCCCTACTTCTTCTACCTGTCATACAACCAGTAAGGCACAAGAAAAAAGGATAGATGTAGTCAGTATTTTCTGCAGAAATGCTATTAGTGTGAATGATGCAATATATCAAACAGTTAGTGGGTCAGTGAACTAAATAGTAAAAAAAATGATATGCAGATAGCACCACAAATGGGTGAGAGGTAAAGGGAAGGAAATAACTAAAACTGAAATTAAATTACTCAGATGGAATTAAATCAAACAAAAGAAAAGTGCTCCATCTAGTTATCCACCAATTTAATCATTGTTGATACAAAATCAATCCCCGGCAACGGCGCCATAAACTTGATGCACGGAAATTTGTCTCTCAACAGATTTCCCTCGGCAAGTATACCGAATTGTCGTCAAGTAAAAACTCACAATAGAGTGAGGTCGAATCCCACAGGGATTGATTGGTCAAGCAACTTTAATTGGAGGAATGTTCTAGTTGAGCTAAGCAGAATTTGATATGAGAATTGCAGGAAATTAAATGGCGGGAAAGTAAATGGCAGAAAATGTAAATGCTGGAAATAAAGAGCTGAATATAAATGACGGAAAGTAAATGGCAGAATCTTAAATGGGGAATGGGGAATTTAGCATGAAAGTAAATGGCAGAAACTAAAGAGAATGGGTAAGATCAGAAATGGGGAATTCATTGGGCTTAGGAGATGTTGCATTCTCCGGATCAAGTTCATTTTCATCTCTTCCTCAATCAATGCATTCATTGATCTCCTTGGCAATCTTAAGTGATTGAATTCCAATTCCTTGGTAACTCAATCTCTCAAATCTTGATCAATAGCCAATTCCTTGGTCTAATTGCTCATGAGAAGAGATGAGGTGCGGTCACTGATTATACCACATGTATTTCCAAATCAAAGTATTGGGAGAATTATATGTCACCATATCCGCCCAAACCCCAATTTGGTCCAACATGAGAAAGTATTTCTAGCATGATCTCTTCATTCCTCTTCCAAGGTTCAAAAGAGATCCAAGTATGAATAGTTTCTTTTCGAAGACAACTATCCAATTGGATGAAGATTGAAAGCTTTCAAGTAAAATCAAGAGAAAAGAAAGAAGAAGAATAATGAAAACTATTATTGATCCATCAAATTACAATAGAGCTCCCTAACCCAATGAAAGGGGTTTAGTTGTTCATGGCTCTGGGAATGGAAAGGAAAGATGGAGAGTACATTCTGAAGTAAAACTAGAAGTTGCAGAGAAAGTAAAATTATACAGAGAGTAGTCCTCTCAATCCCCCCCCCCCAAAGCTCCTCTCTAGTTCAAAACTACCCCTATATACTACTCTTCTGATCTTCCAGTTGGCTCTTCAAGTCTTAGATATGGGCCTTTGGATCTTGAGTTGAAGCAGTTTGGAATCTTCAGTGGGCTCAGCTTTACTTGCAGAGAAAGTGTGAAGTAGGCATGGACTTTGGCTAGGACATTAGTGGCGTTAATGTTAAGTGAAAATGTGGGTTCGAGAACGTTAGTGACAATCACCTTTTGCACTAACGTTCCTAGCCCAAGATGAGTTACGTTAACTTCAACATTAGTGGCACTAACGTGACCACTAACGTTGCCTCTTGATCCATCGCGAGCGTTATTTGCCTTTACCTTTGCCAATAACGTTGCCCTTGGCCCCTTCTTCCCTACGTTAGAGTCCACGTTAGTGTAGCTAACGTGACTCTTAACGTGGGTATGGCTTAACTTCGAGAGCGTTAGTGACACTTACCTTTGTCACTAACGCTCCAAACACCCTTCTTCCCACGTTATAGTTCACGTTACTTAGGTTAACGTGACTTCTAACGTGGTAGTGATAGCCATCTCCAACGTTAGTGACAAAGGTGAGTGTCACTAACGTTGGCTCATCATTCCTTTCCTCCACATTAGCTTCCACGTTAATGCAATTAACGTGACAACTAACGCGGCTAATAGAGGCTTAGTCCAACGTTAGTGACAAAGGTGAGTGTCCCTAACGTTGGCTCTTTATTGCTTCTCCCACGTTAGAGGTCACGTTAATGTAGTTAACGTGACTCTTAATGTGGCTAAGTGTGCCCCTCTCCCCAACGTTAGTGGCATTCACTTTTACCACTAACGTTGGAGCTTTATTTCTCTTCCACGTTAGCTTCCATGTTAACGTAGTTAACGTGGACACTAACGTGGGCTATGATGGCTCACGAAAGTGTTATTGGTGTTCACTTTTCTTGTTAACGTTGTAAGCTAGCCTCCTTTCCACGTTAATGGTCACGTTAGTTGGACTAACGTGGCTGTTAATGTGGCATCTTCCTTGCTTCCTTTGTCCTGAAATCAAGCAAATAAAGTGCATCAAAGCTAGGTTATAACCCATGAGATCATGCATCATTTAATTTACCATTCAATTCATGCATAATTCTCATGAAATCATATAAAATTCACAATGTTTGCTTGAATCAAGATGTAAATAATTATTTACCCAAAACTTGCTTATTTCCTAAGAAAGTGCATGAAACTACCCTAAAACCATAAAGAAAAGGTCAGTGAACCTGGCCAAAATGCCCTGGCATCATTCGGTCATGCCTGGACCTTTTATTCTTATGTATTTTCAATGGTGGAGTTTCTACACACCATAGATTAAGGTGTGGAGCTCTGCTGTTCTTCATGAATTAATGCAAAGTACTACTGTTTTCTATTTAATTCACGCTTACTTCTTCTCTAAGATATACACTCGTTCTTCAACTTGATGAATGTGATGATCCGTGACACTCATCACCATTCTCACCTATGAACGCGTGCTTGACAACCACTTCTGTTCTACATGCAATCAAGCTTGAATGTGTATCTCTTGGGTTTCTAATCTAAGATTAAAACCTTCGTGGTATAGGCTAGAATCATTGGCGGTCATTCTTGAGATCCGAAAAGTCTAAACCTTGTCTGTGGTATTCCGAGTAGGATCTGGGAAGGGATGACTGTGACGAGCTTCAAACTCACGAGTGTTGGGCATGTGACAAACATAAAAGGATCAATGGATCCTATTCTAACATGATCGAGAACCGAGAGATGATTAGCCGTGCGGTGACAACGCATTTGGAACATCTTCACTGAGAGGACGGGAAGTAGCCATTGACAACGGTGATGCCCAACATAAATCTTGCCATGGAAAGGAGTATGAATGATTGGAAGAAGGCAATAGGAAAGCAGAGGTTCAGAAGGAACAAAGCATCTTCATATGCTTATCTGAAATTCCTACCAATGAATTACATAAGTATCTCTATCCTATTTTATGTTTTATTCATCTTTTAATTATCAATCCTCCATAATCATTTGAATCTGCCTAACTGAGATTTACAAGATGACCATAGCTTCCTTCAAGCTGACAGTCTCCGTGGGATCGATCCTTACTCACGTAAGGTTTATTACTTGGACGACCCAGTGCACTTGCTGGTTAGTTGTGCGGAGCTGTGATAAAGAGTTGAGATTACAATTGTGCGTACCAAGTTATTGGCGCCATTGATGATCACAATTTTGTGCACCAAGTTTTTGGCGCCGTTACCGGGGATTGTTCGAGTTTGGCAACTGACGGTTCATCTTGTTGCTTAGATTAGGTAATTTTACTTTATGCTTTAAGCTTTTTACTTTTTATTTTCGAAATTTTTTTTCAAAAATACAAAAATATTTCTATTCTATTCTTCAGAGTTTTTAAGAATGGATTCTAGAGTTTCATGATGATTTATTGAAGTCTGGCTGGATGAGAAGCCATGTCTAATCTTTTGGACCGAGGTTTCAACTTATCATCACAAGACCTTGTTGACTTCTATCAATTTTGCTGTTGAAAGTAATGATCTGCTAAAGCTTGGTTGGCCATTGGCCATGTCTAGTGTTTTGGACCGAAGCTTTCACTGAAAGCTTGGCTGGCTAGTAAGCCATGTCTAATTCCTGGACCGGAGTTTTAGACTAACATTGCATGATTCCTAAAATTCTCATTAAAAATTTTGAATCTCTTTATTTCCTTTTCTATATAATTTTCGAAAAATCACAAAAGAAAATTATAAAATTTACAAAATCAAAAATATTTTATGTTTCTTGTTTGAGTCAAGTGTCAATTTTAAGTTTGGTGTCAATTGCATGTCTTTATTCTTCTTGCATTTTTCGAATATATGCAATATGTTTGATGAGCGGATAATTTATACGCTTTTTGACATTGTTTTTAGTATGTTTTTAGTAGGATCTAGTTACTTTTAGGGATGTTTTTAATAGATTTTGTGTTAAATTCACATTTCTGGACTTTACTATGAGTTTGTGTGTTTTTCTGTGATTTCAGGTATTTTCTGGCTGAAATTGAGGGACTTGAGCAGAAATCAGATTCAGAGGTTGAAAAAGGACTGCTGATGTTGTTGGATTCTGACCTCCCTGCACTCAAAGTGAATTTTCTGGAGCTACAGAACTCGAAATGGCGCGCTTCCAATTGCGTTGGAAAGTAGACATCCAGGGCTTTCCAACAATATATAATAGTCCATACTTTGGCCAAGAATTGACGACGTAAACTGGCGTTCAACGCCAGCTTTCTACCCAAATCTGGCGTCCAGCACCAGAAAAGGATACAAAACCAGAGTTGAACGCCCAAACTGGCACAGAAACTGGCGTTCAACTCCACAAATGGCATCTGCACGTGCTACACTCAGGCTCAGCCCAAACACACACCAAGTGGGCCCCGGAAGTGGATTTATGCATCAATTACTTACTCATGTAAACCCTAGTGACTAGTTTATTATAAATAGGACCTCTTACTATTGTATTTGACATATTTGGATCTTTGGATTACCTTATGATCCTTTGATCACGTTTTAGGGGGCTGGCCATCTCGGCCATGCCTGGACCTTCACTTATGTATTTTTAACGGTAGAGTTTCTACACTCCATAGATTAAGGTGTGGAGCTCTGCTGTTCCTCAAAGATTAATGCAAAGTACTACTGTTTTCTATTCAATTCTTCTTATTTCGCTTCTAAGATATCCATTCGCACCCAAGAACGTGATGAAGGTGATGATTATGTGTGACGCTCATCACCATTCTCCCCTATGAACGCGTGCCTGACAAACACTTCTGTTCTACATGAATTAAGCTAGAATGAGTATCTCTTAGATCTCCTAACCAGAATCTTCGTGGCGTAAGCTAGAATGATGGCGGCATTCAAGAGAATCCGGAAGGTCTAAACCTTGTCTGTGGTATTCTGAGTAGGATTCAATGATTGAATGACTGTGACGAGCTTCAAACTCGCGATTGTTGGGCGTTAGTGACAGACGCAAAAGGAGGGTGAATCCTATTCCAGCATGATCGGGAACCGACAGATGAATAGCCGTGCCGTGACAGGGTGCGTGAGCATATTATTCACTGAGAGGAGGGGATGTAGCCACTGACAACGGTGATGCCCTTGCATAAAGCCAGCCATGGAAAGGAGAAAGACTGATTGGATGAAGATAGCAGGAAAGTAGAGGTTCAGAGGAACGAAAAGCATCTCCATTCGCTTATCTGAAATTCCTACCAATGATTTACATAAGTATCTCTATCCCTATTTTATTATTAAATTTCGAAAACACCATTATCACTTTATATCTGCCTGACTGAGATTTACAAGGTGACCATAGCTTGCTTCATACCAACATTCTCCGTGGGATTCGACCCTTACTCACGTAAGGTATTACTTGGACGACCCAGTGCACTTGCTGGTTAGTTGTATCGAAGTTGTGACAATTATGAATTTAGATCAAAGCACCAAGCTTTGGAGCCATTACCAGGGATTGTTCGAGCCTGGACATCACAATTTCGTCCACCAATGTTCTTCATTGGTCTTCAAGTTGTTCTTGATGATTTCATTGCTCTGATCTTTGATATCTCTTATTTTGTGTCTTTTGTTGTTTCTTACATGCATTTTCAAATTGTTATAGTCCTTAGTATACAAATTTCTAAGTTTGGTATCTTGCATGCATTGTTTATTTGATCTTAGTTGCATTTTTCATTGTTTCTCATCATTAAAAATTAAAAAAAAATTTATTGTGTCTTTTCAAGTCAATAACACATAGAATTGAAGATTTAGAACATTTAGTAGAGGAATTATACAGAAAAAGATGGGCATTCAAAACGCCCAGTGAAGAAGGAAAACTGGCATTTAAATGCCAGCCAGGGTACCTGGTTGGGCGTTAAACGCCCAAAAAGGTAGCATTTTGGGCGTTAAACACCAAAATGAATGCCATTCTGGGCGTTTAATGCCAGGACGACACTAGATGGAAGATTTTGTTTTTAATTCAAATCTTTTTCAAATTTTCATAATTTTTCAACATCAAATTTTTTTTTTCAAATCATATCTTTTCAATCATATCTTTTCAAAATCAATTTCTTTTCAATTTTTTTTATTTATTACTATTTTCGAAAATCCTTGCTACAATTAGTGATTTAATTCAAAATTTTCAAGTTGTTACTTGCCTATTAAGAAAGGATCAAATTTTAAATTCTAGAATCATATCTTTTAATTTCTTGTTGGTCAAGTAATCAACTTTAATTTTAAAAAACTTTCTTCTTTTTAATTTGATTCTCAATCATATCTTCTCAATCATGTCTTTTCAATCACATCTTTTTCAAAATTAAGTTTCAATCATATCTTTTTGATTTCTAATTTCAAAATCTTTTACAAAAATCACTCAATTTCTTTCCCAATCTTAGTTTTCGAAAATCATTTACCAAATTTTCAAAATTTTTCTTAATTATTTCAAAATCTTTTTACTTTATTTTCGAAAATTCTTCCCCTCCTCTTACATCCTTCTATTTATGGACTAACACTCCTCTTCAATGTACAATTCAAACTCTATCCCTCTTGATAAGTTCGAACTCTTTCTTCTCTACCTTCTCCTTCTATTTTTCTTTACCTCTGACACCTCAAGGAATCTCTATACTGTGACATAGAGGATTCCATATTTTCTTCTCCTCTCTTTTCATATGAGCAGGAGCAAGGACAAAGGCATTCTTGTTGAAGCTGATCCTGAACCTGAAAGGACCTTGAAGAGAAAGCTAAGAGAAGCTAAAGTACAACTCTCTAAAGAGGACCTAACAGAACTTTTCAAACAAGAAGAAGCCATGGCAGCCGAAAACAACAACAATGCCAACAATGCAAGGAAGGTGCTTGGTGACTTTACTGCACCTACTCCTGACTTCTATGGGAGAAGCATCTCAATCCCTGCCATTGGAGCTAACAACTTTGAGCTTAAGCCTCAATTAGTTTCTCTGATGCAACAGAATTACAAGTTTCATGGACTTCCATTGGAAGATCCTCATCAGTTCTTAGCTAAATTCTTGCAAATCTGTGACACTGTCAAGACCAATGGGGTTGATCCTGAGGTCTATAGACTTATGCTTTTTCCCTTTGCTGTAAGAGACAGAGCTAGAACATGGTTGGATTCACAACCTAAAGAAAGCCTGAACTCTTGGGAAAAGCTAGTCAATGCCTTCTTGGCAAAATTCTTTCTACCTTAAAAATTGAGCAAGCTTAAAGTGGAAGTCCAAACCTTCAGACAGAAGGAAGGTGAATCCCTCTATGGAGCTTGGGAAAGAAACAAGCAATTGATCAGAAGGTGTCCTTCTGACATGCTTTCAGAATGGAGCATCATAGGTATCTTCTATGATGGTCTATCTGAACTGTCCAAGATGTCATTGGACAGCTCTGCTGGAGGATCTCTTCATCTGAAGAAGACGCCTGCAGAAGCCCAGGAACTCATTGAAATGATTGCAAATAACCAATTCATATACACTTCTGAAAGGAATCCTGTGAATAATGGGACAAATCAGAAGAAAGGAGTTCTTGAGATTGATACTCTGAAAGCCATATTGGTTCAGAACAAAATATTGACTCAGCAAGTCAATATGATTTCTCAGAGTCTGTCTAAAATGCAAGCAGCAATAGTCAGTACCAAAGAAGCTTCATCTGAAGAAGAAGCTTATGATCCTGAGAACCCAGCAATGGAAGAGGTGAATCACATGGGAGAATCCTATGGAAACACCTATAATTTTTCATGGAGAAATCACCCAAACCTCTCATGGAAGGATCAACAGAGGCCTCAACAAGGCTTCAACAACAATAATGGTGAAAGAAATAGGTTTAGCAATGGCAAACCTTTTCCATCATTTTCTCAGCAACAAACAGAGAATTCCAGGCAGAACCACTCTGAATTAACAACTGTAGTCTCTGATTTAATTAAAATCACTCAAAGTTTCATGACTGAAACAAGGTCCTCCATTAGATATTTGGAGGCACAAGTGGGTCAGCTGAGCAAGAAAGTTACTAAACTCCCTCCTAGTACTCTTCCAAGCAATACAGAAGAGAATCCAAAAGGAGAGTGCAAGGCCATCAACATTACCCACACGGCCAAACCTGGAGAGGAGGAAGAGGCAGTGATTTCCACTGAGGACGACCTCAATGGACGTCCACTGTTCTCCAAGGAGTTCCCTAATGAGGAACCATGGGAATCTGAGGCTCACATTGAGACCATAGAGATTCCATTGAATTTACTTTTGCCATTCATGAGCTCTGATGAATATTCTTCCTCTGAAGAGGATGAAGATGTTACTGAAGAACAAGTTGCTAAGTACCTTGGAGCAATCATGAAGCTAAATGCCAAGCTATTTGGTAATGAGACTTGGGAGGATGAACCCCCCTTGCTCACCAAAGAACTGGATGACTTAACTAGGCAGAAATTACCTCTGAAGAGACAAGATCCTGGAAAGTTCTCAATACCTTGTACCATAGGCACCATGACCTTTGAGAAGGCTCTGTGTAACCTAGGGTCAAGCATAAACCTCATGCCTCTCTCTGTAATGGAGAAGCTAGGAATCCTTGAGGTACAAGCTGCAAGAATCACACTAGAGATGGCAGACAATTCAAGAAAACAGGCTTATGGACTTGTAGAGGATGTCTTGGTAAAGGTTGAAGGCCACTACATCCCTGCTGATTTCATAATCCTAGACACTGGGAAATGTATGGATGAATCCATCATCCTTGGCATACCCTTCCTAGCCACAGCAAGAGCTGTGATTGATGTTGACAGAGGAGAATTGGTCCTTCAAGTGAATAAGGACTCCCTTTTGTTTAAAGCCCAAGGATCTCCCTCTGTAACCATGGAGAGGAAGCATGAAAATCTTCTCTCAATACAGAGTCAAATAAAATCCCCACATTCAAACTCTAAGTTTGGTGTTGAGAGGTCACAGCCAAACTCTAAGTTTGGTGTTGAGAGGCCATCATCATGCTCTGAGTATCTGTGAGGCTCCATGAGAGCCCACTGTCAAGCTACTGACATTAAAGAAGCGCTTGTTGGGAGGAAACCCAATTTTACTTATCTATGTTAAATTTCTCTTTTCCATTGTTATTTTATGTTTTCTATAGGTTGATGATCATGTGAAGTCACAAAATAATTGAAAAAGCAAAAACACTAAAAAACAGAATGAAAACCAGCACACCCTAGAGGAGAAGCCTACTGGCGTTTAAATGCCAGTAAGGGCAGCAGAATGGGCATTAAACGCCCAGTCTGGCACTATTCTGTGCGTTTAATGCCAGAAATGGGCACCAGACTGGCGTTTAACGCCAGAAAAGGGCAAGAAGCTGGCGTTAAACGCCAGAAATGGGCAGTAACCTGGCGTTTAACGCCAGGACTGGCAGCAAAGGGCGTTTTGCAAGCCTAATTAGTGAAGGGATGAGAAATCCTTGACACCTCAGGATCTGTGGACCCCACAGGATCCCCACCAACCTCAACTCACTCTCTCTCTTCTTCACACCTTTTCATAATACTCTTCCCCAAATACCCTTCACCAATCACCTCTATACCTCTTCCCCAAAAACCCCTCACCTATCAAATCCTACCCTCTTCTCCATAAACCCTTCACCAATCCACATCCATCCGTCAAAAACTCCACCTACCTCACTATTCAAATTCAAACCACTTTCCTTCTCAAACCCACCTCTCCACTCCTATATAAACCCATCTTCACTCCTTCATTTTCACACATCTTAAACACTACTTCACCCCCTTAGCCGAAACACTACCCCCTTCCATCTCCTCTATTTCTTCTTTCTCTACTCTCTTCTTTCTTCTTTTTTGCTCGAGGATGAGCAAACCTTCTAAGTTTGTTGTGGTAAAAGCTAAAGCTTTTTGTTTTTCCATAACCATTTATGGCACCAAAGGCCGAAGAAACCTCTAGAAATAGGAAAGGGAAGGCAATAGCTTCCACCTCCGAGTCATGGGAGATTGAGAGATTCATATCAAAGGTGCATCAAGACTACTTTTATGAAGTTGTGGCCAAGAAGAAAGTGATCCCCGAGGTCCCTTTCAAGCTCAAAAAGGGTGAATATCCGGAGATCCGATATGAGATTCGAAGAAGAGGTTGGGAAGTTCTCACCAACCCCATTCAACAAGTCGAAATCTTAATGGTTCAAGAGTTCTATGCCAATGCATGGATCACCAAGAACCATGATCAAAGTGTGAACCCGGATCCAAAGAATTGACATAGAGGAAGACATCCTCATTGATAAGGACAAGCCCATCACTAAGAAAAGGATGGAGCAAACAAGAGATCCCACTCATGGACAAGAGCATGAGGAAATTCCTCATCATGAAATTCCTGAGATACCTCAAGGGATGCATTTTCCTCCACAAAACTATTGGGAGCAAATTAACACCCCCTAGGAGAATTAAGTTCCAATATGGGACAACTAAGGGTGGAGCACCAAGAACATTCTATCCTCCTTCATGAAATTAGAGAAGATCAAAGAATCATGAGAGAAGAGCAAAAAAGGCAAGGAAGAGACATTGAGGAGCTCAAGCACTCCATAAGATCTTCAAGAGGAAGAACAAGCCGCCATTACTAAGGTGGACCCGTTCTTTAATTCCCTTGTTCTTTATTTTCTGTTTTTCGAATTTTTATGCTTTATGTTTATTCATGTTTGTGTCTTTATTACATGATCACTAGTGTCTAAGTGTCTATGCCTTAAAGCTATGAATATAAATCCATCACCTTTCTTAAATGAAAAATGTTTTCAATTGAAAAAGAAAAAGAAGTACATGAATTTTGAATTTTAAAATAGTTTAATTATTTTGATGTGGTGGCAATACTCTTTGTTCTTCTGAATGAATGCCTGAACAGTGCATATTTTTGAATTTGTTGTTCATGAATGTTAAAATTATTGGCTCTTGAAAGAATGATGGAAAAGGAGAAATGTTATTTGATAATCTGAAAAATCATAAAATTGATTCTTGAAGCAAGAAAAAGCAGTGAAAAGCTTGCAAAAAAAATGCAAAAAAAAAAGAGAAAGAAAAAGCAAGCAGAAAAAGCCAATAACCCTTTAAACCAAAAGGCAAGGGTAAAATAAAAAAGATCCAAGGCTTTGAGCATCAGTGGATAGGAGGGCCCACAGGAATAAAATCCTGGCCTAAGCGGCTAAAACAAGCTGTCCCTAATCATGTGCTTGTGGCGTGAAGGTGTTAAGTGAAAACTTGAGACTAAACGGTTAAAGTCGTGGTCCAAAACAAAAAGAGTGTGCTTAAGAGCTCTGGACACCTCTAATTGGGGACTCTAACAAAGCTGAGTCACAATCTGAAAAGGTTCACCCAGTTATGTGTCTGTGGCATCTATGTATCCGGTGGTAATACTGGAAAACAAAATGCTTAGGGTCACGGCCAAGACTCATAAAGTAGCTGTGTTCAAGAATCAACATACTGAACTAGGAGAATCAATAACACTATTTGAATTCTGAGTTCCTATTGATGAGTATTTTGGAGGAAAAATGAATCTCTCCCAAAACACACAAATCTAACCGGCAAGTGCACCGGGTCGCATCAAGTAATAAAAACTCACGGGAGTGAGGTCGATCCCACAGGGATTGAAGGATTGAGCAATTTTAGTTTAGTGGTTGATTTAGTCAAGCGAATCAAGATTTGGTTGATGGTTTTGTGACTTGCAGAATTGAATTGCATTGAAGTAAAGAGAACAAGAAATAAATTGCTGAAACGTAAAGAACAAGAAATTAAATGGCAGAAACTTAGAGTGCAAGAAATGTAAATTGCGGAATCTTAAAGTGCAAGGAATGTAAATTGCTTGAAATGTAAAGGGGATTGGGACGTGGATTTGCAGAAATTAAACAAGGAAAAGTTAAATTGCATCTAACAGAAGAGTAAAAGGGAATTGGGATTGGATCGGATCTTATAGCAGAAAAGTAAATGAACATGGAAAGCAATAAACAGAGAATTGAAATGGGAATTTAGATCTCAGGACCCAGAGACTAGAGAACCAAGTCTAGATCTCAATGCCTTCCTAGATCCAACAAGAACAATTGCAAAGGAAATTGTAAGTTGCAAGGAAAGTAGATGAGAAGCAAGTAACAGAAACGGGAATTCAATTAAGCAGTAAATAAACAGAGAGATCCAAGGATGAGATTGAAACAGAATTTCTTCAAATCTCCAACCCAAGATCCAAGACAG
Source organism: Arachis hypogaea (assembly GCF_003086295.3). Taxonomy (NCBI): domain Eukaryota; kingdom Viridiplantae; phylum Streptophyta; class Magnoliopsida; order Fabales; family Fabaceae; genus Arachis; species Arachis hypogaea. Next base: position 99,943,310 of record NC_092050.1, on the reverse strand, counting down.
GTGTAATTGAAATTGAAAGCAATAAAACTAAGAGGAAGAGAAGTGAATTCTCCTTCCCCAAGACAAAGAAATTAAAGTTCACTCAATATCAAAAGCTCTCCGAAACTATTATGAAAATTCCAAAAGGAAAGCTCTCCGAAGAACTTGAATTCTATCCTATTTATACACTTTCTTCAAATGATCTTCAAGCCTTGAGTTGGGCCTTTGCTCTTGGTGGAATTGGGTTGAAAGAGGCCTTGGTTGATTGCTCTTGAAGTTTGGAGAAGAACCGAAGTGAACCAATTGAACCGGTTTTGAGGTTAGCAAAAGTTGGACCAAAAGTTTGAGCCAAAGTTAGGGGTCTAACTTTGGCTCCAACTTTTCATATCAGCTAGCACAAATTGCTGATATCAACGTTGGTGCCAATGTTAGGGGTCTAACTTTGACCCTAACGTTGGCCTTGCCTAGTGTGCTTGTGGCGCCAACGTTAGCCACCAAGTTAGGGGGCTAACGTTGGTGCAAACTTTTGCCCCTCTCCCTTGTATTTTCATGTGCCAACGTTAGCCTCCAAGTTAGGGGTCTAACGTTGGCGCAAACGTTAGGTGGCCAGGGAGGAGTTTCTCATGCCAACGTTAGCCTCAAAGTTAGGGGGCTAACGTTGGCGCAAACCTTTGGTGCCCAGGGGAGAAATTCATGTGCCAACGTTAGCCTCAAAGTTAGGGGGCTAACGTTGGCGCAAACTTTTGGAGCCCAGGGGAGAATTTTCAAGTTCCAACGTTAGCCTCCAAGTTAGGGGGCTAACGTTGGGGCTAACTTTTCAACCAAAAGTTTGTGCAAAAGTTTGATGCTAACTTTAGGTCCAGCTTTTTGCTTCCTGGTTCAATTTCACTTATTCCATTGTCCTCTCTTCACTCCTAGCCATTCCTTCTTGCTTCAACCTTTCTCCAAGCTTTCTTCACCTATCATTAATCAACCAAACACATCAAAGCTATGCTCAAAATCATGAGGTATTCATTCTTTCATAATATGCAACAAATATAGCCTAAAACCTCATGAAATGGCATGAATTCATACATGGTTGATTCAATCAAGGGAAACATGAAAATCTAGCTAATTGGCTTGCTTGTAGCTCAAGAAAGTGCATAATTCTAATGAAAATAAAAGAAAAAGACTAGTTAAACTAGGCTAGGATGACTTGTCATCACAACACCAAACTTAAAGCTTGCTTGTCCCCAAGCAAGAAATGAATTATGCTCAGAGATTCTTTCAATTAAGATGGATTGAGGAACACTTGTAAAGTACAATGAGTGAAGTGATCAAGTATCAGTGGGGTGAACTCTAAATCATATTCTCATGCAAGGGCTTCAGTGCTCACTAGTCCTTACATATTGGGAGTCGTAGGTCTTTAGGATTTTCATCCAAATGGTACCATGGAGATCTCTTTATATGTAATCACCTTGAAGCAGCTTATAGTTTCTGTGCTTTGGCCTCGACTCTAAGTATCATGTCTCAAAGCGGCTCTTTAGATAAGCTTTCAATCAATACTCCTAAACCAGTTGGTTTTAAGGTATTAGGTGTTAAAGCACCCCTAAGGATTTACTTGCTCAAGCCTCTTTCCTTGACACACTTCAACCACAAGCATTTACTAGGATAACAACTCTTTGAGTTTTTGTTTCTTTCTTTCTTTTTCTGCCTAGTAATTGATGCTCAGAGCCTTGGGCCATGTTCTTTTTGCTTTTGTATTTTCTTTATTTTCTTTTGTTTTGTTTGCTGCTTCTTGGATCAATAGATTTTTGAGAATCTCCACAATACTTCTTTGAACTTCATGTCCTGCCTATGAGCTCCCATGCAAGTTTTCACAAGCATGCAACCTCAATACAAAATCATACAACTAGAACCACCACTTCTCCTAATCTTTTGCTTCCCTCAAAATTGTTTGATTCCTCAATCCTTCTTTTCAAAGAACTTTCATGTGATGCATTTCTTGAAAATTGAGTGCAAACAAGTTTTGAAGATAAGAATGTTGTGACTGATCAAGCCTCTTGCTTATTGAATTATAAAGAAAGACTATGCTATGCAGACAAGCAGGGCAGATAAGGATACAATCCAACTTTCAATTACAGCAATATTTGATGCAAAACAATGATTTAACAATACAACCTGTTGAAGTTTACTTGCTTTCCTTCTTCTCATCATCATCATTGCTGGCCTTTAGGTTCATCTTTTGTTTCTTTGGTTGATGATGCTTAAGCCTTCCAACAGCTTGTATGGACCTCTGCAATGATATTGAAAGTTGCTTGTTCCCCAAGCACTTGCAAAAGGGTTAGCTTGCATGATTTATTTGTGGGCCTTTGTACTTACTTTGGTGTGGGAACACCAAACTTAGTGCCTTGCCAATGCATTAGATTAACGATGTGTGAAACTCTTTTTCTTCTTTTTCAAAAGCAATAAAACTGAAAACTAGGAAACAGCAGAATAGTTAACTAGTTTATCCAACATGCTTGAAGTCAGCATTATACAGAAGGTGAGAGTGCGTTTTATAATGAGATTTTGGTGGAACACCAAACTTAGAATCCTTCATTCTCCCTTAGATTGTTTTGGTGTGCAACACCAAACTTAGCTTCTTGCATTATAGATAAAACTAATTAACCTTTTTATTAAAATAGTTATGAACAGAAAACTACCTCGGGTTGGGTTGCCTCCCAACAAGCGCTCTTTTATTGTCACTAGCTTGACATCCTTCATCCTCTGATCATGGAAGTTGAGGTTTCTGTTGCCTTTGGTTTCCTCCTCTTACCGTAGGCTTCTCCTTGTTTTCCATAACTGCTTTCCCTTTCAACCCAGCAGCTTTTTCATTGTTCTTCGAGTCATCTTTAGTGGCTCTTAGGGATATATTTCCCTCTCTCTCACCCAGTTTAGCAGGGTTTTGAACCATTTGTTCCATGTACCTTTCAATTCTCTTGAGATATGCCTCTTGGTTTTTCCTTATGTCCTCCTGCTCTATCAATGTCATTTCTTGAATTTTCATAAACCTTTCCATCATCATTTCTAAAACATAGAGTTTTTGGAAGTTTAGGATCGGTTGTGACTGTGTTAATTGTGGTGATTGATGTAAGTCATTTTGGGCAGGTGGTGGGGTAGGATAGGGTTGTAGGTGTGTATATTGGGGTGGTGTGTAGTGATTTTTGTTGGTATGGTGGTGTTTTTGCAGGTTTGGGAAGTTGGGGTTATTATAGTTGAAGTCCCTTTGTTCCTGATGCTGAGATTCCCTCATTCTTAAATAAGAATGTGGTTTCCATGGTGGAAATTGTGCATTCAGTGTGGCAGAATGTAGAGAATCAATTTGTCTAGCTATTGATTCCAATTGCTGCTGAGTTTGCTGGTGTAGCTGCTTGTTTTGATTCATGATTGCTCTCACTCCTTCAAGATTCATTACTTCCTTTTCTGAAATTGCATTCCGTGGTGTCTCAATTGAGTGTTGGTTATTGGCTCTTTTGTCACTGAACTCTGCAGTTCCTTGGATGGTTGCTGTTGCCTTGAGTAGGCCATCTGAGAAGTAATCTACTACTTTTCTTGTTTCGGAGGTTAATCCTTCATAGAACGCTCGAAAATCCACCTTATCATTTGCTTTCTTGTATCTCTCCCATGCTTTGAACAGTGGTTCTTCCTCTCTTTGTATGAATGGATGTACTCCTTCTTTCATCTTGATGTGCTGTTGGGGTGAGGAGAATTTGGCTAGAAACTTGGCAACCAATTCATCCCAACTAGTTATACTTCCTTGGGGAAAGGTTTCAAGCCATTGTGCCGCTTCATCCTTCAGTGAGAAGGGAAATAACAAGAGCTTAATGGTATCATGGTCCACACCATTGAGATTGACAGCCCCACAAGTTTTCAGAAAAATGGATAGGTGCTGTTTAGAGTCCTCCAAGGGATTTCCACCATAGGAACAATTGTTTTCTATTAGTGTAATGAGTTGTGGCTTCATGTTGTGATGTTCTTCTTTCTCAGAAACTCCTTCTTCCCTGTGATATATAAATCAACAACGGAACACACAGCGATTCTCTTGAAAATTGAGTGTAGCCGGTTGAGACAAAACTTCAAATAGTTAGTGGGTTAGTCAAAAATTAAAGAAAAAGTGCTTGATCTAGATCACCACCTCACTTAATCATTGTCAATCTATTCAATCCCCAGCAATGGCGCCAAAAACTTGATGAGTATTTTGGAGGAAAAATGAATCTCTCCCAAAACACACAAATCTAACCGGCAAGTGCACCGGGTCGCATCAAGTAATAAAAACTCACGGGAGTGAGGTCGATCCCACAGGGATTGAAGGATTGAGCAATTTTAGTTTAGTGGTTGATTTAGTCAAGCGAATCAAGATTTGGTTGATGGTTTTGTGACTTGCAGAATTGAATTGCATTGAAGTAAAGAGAACAAGAAATAAATTGCTGAAACGTAAAGAACAAGAAATTAAATGGCAGAAACTTAGAGTGCAAGAAATGTAAATTGCGGAATCTTAAAGTGCAAGGAATATAAATTGCTTGAAATGTAAAGGGGATTGGGACGTGGATTTGCAGAAATTAAACAAGAAAAAGTTAAATTGCATCTAACAGAAGAGTAAAAGGGAATTGGGATTGGATCGGATCTTATAGCAGAAAAGTAAATGAACATGGAAAGCAATAAACAGAGAATTGAAATGGGAATTTAGATCTCAGGACCCAGAGACTAGAGAACCAAGTTTAGATCTCAATGCCTTCCTAGATCCAACAAGAACAATTGCAAAGGAAATTGTAAATTGCAAGGAAAGTAGATGAGAAGCAAGTAACAGAAACGGGAATTCAATTAAGCAGTAAATAAACAGAGAGATCCAAGGATGAGATTGAAACAGAATTTCTTCAAATCTCCAACCCAAGATCCAAGACAAGTGTAATTGAAATTGAAAGCAATAAAACTAAGAGGAAGAGAAGTGAATTCTCCTTCCCCAAGACAAAGAAATTAAAGTTCACTCAATATCAAAAGCTCTCCGAAACTATTATGAAAATTCCAAAAGGAAAGCTCTCCGAAGAACTTGAATTCTATCCTATTTATACACTTTCTTCAAATGATCTTCAAGCCTTGAGTTGGGCCTTTGCTCTTGGTGGAATTGGGTTGAAAGAGGCCTTGGTTGATTGCTCTTGAAGTTTGGAGAAGAACCGAAGTGAACCAATTGAACCGGTTTTGAGGTTAGCAAAAGTTGGACCAAAAGTTTGAGCCAAAGTTAGGGGTCTAACTTTGGCTCTAACTTTTCATATCAGCTAGCACAAATTGCTGATATCAACATTGGTGCCAACGTTAGGGGTCTAACTTTGACCCTAACATTGGCCTTGCCTAGTGTGCTTGTGGCGCCAACGTTAGCCACCAAGTTAGGGGGCTAACGTTGGCGCAAACTTTTGCCCCTCTCCCTTGTATTTTCATGTGCCAACGTTAGCCTCCAAGTTAGGGGTCTAACGTTGGCGCAAACGTTAGGTGGCCAGGGAGGAGTTTCTCATGCCAACGTTAGCCTCAAAGTTAGGGGGCTAACGTTGGCACAAACTTTTGGTGCCCAGGGGAGAAATTCATGTGCCAACGTTAGCCTCAAAGTTAGGGGGCTAACGTTGGCGCAAACTTTTGGGGCCCAAGGGAGAATTTTCAAGTTCCAACGTTAGCCTCCAAGTTAGGGGGCTAACGTTGGGGCTAACTTTTCAACCAAAAGTTTGTGCAAAAGTTTGATGCTAACTTTAGGTCCAGCTTTTTGCTTCCTGGTTCAATTTCACTTATTCCATTGTCCTCTCTTCACTCCTAGCCATTCCTTCTTGCTTCAACCTTTCTCCAAGCTTTCTTCACCTATCATTAATCAACCAAACACATCAAAGCTATGCTCAAAATCATGAGGTATTCATTCTTTCATAATATGCAACAAATATAGCCTAAAACCTCATGAAATGGCATGAATTCATACATGGTTGATTCAATCAAGGGAAACATGAAAATCTAGCTAATTGGCTTGCTTGTAGCTCAAGAAAGTGCATAATTCTAATGAAAACAAAAGAAAAAGACTAGTTAAAATAGCATAGGATGACTTGTCATCACCTATATATGCCAATCATTCTGAACTTCAAAGGATAAAGAGAGATGCCAAAACTGTTCGGAAGCAAAAAGCTAAAAGCCCCGCTCATCTAATTAAAACTGATCTTCATAGATGTTTTTGGAATTCATTGTATATTCTATTCTTTTTATCCTATTTTATTTTCAGTTGCTTGGGGACATGCAACAATTTAAGTTTGGTGTTGTGATGAGCGGATAATTTATACGCTTTTTGGCATTGTTTTTAGTATGTTTTTAGTATATTTTAGTTAGTTTTTATTATGTTTTTATTAGTTTTTAAATAAAAATCACATTTCTGGAATTTACTATGAGTTTGTGTGTTTTTCTGTGATTTCAGGTATTTTCTGGCTGAAATTGAGGGACTTGAGCAAAAATCTGATTCAGAGGCTGAAAAAGGACTGCAGATGCTGTTGGATTCTGACCTCCCTGCACTCGAAGTGGATTTTCTGGAGCTACAAAAGCCCAATTGGCGCTCTCTCAATTTCTTTAGAAAGTAGACATCCTGTACTTTCCTACAATATATAATAGTCTATATTTTGTCTGAGATTTGATGGCCCAAACTGACGTTCTAAGTCAGCATAGATATTCTGGCGTCAAAACGCCAGAACTGACATGAAAGCTGGAGTTAAACGCCCAAACTGACACAAAAGCTGGTGTTTAACTCCAAGAAAAGTCTCTACACGTGAAAGCTTCAATGCTCAGTCCAAGCACACACCAAGTGGGCCTGGAAGTGGATTCTGCATCATTTACTCATTTTTGTAAACCCTAGGCTACTAGTTCTCTATAAATAGGACCTTTTGCTATTGTATTTTTAATGTTGGAATATAATTTTAATCTTTGATAGACTTTTACACAATAGATCATACTTTTGATCTCTTGATCACGTTTTGGGGCTGGCAATTCGGCCATGCCTGGACCTTTTATTCTTATGTATTTTCAACGGTGGAGTTTCTACACACCATAGATTAAGGTGTGGAGCTCTGCTGTTCTTCATGAATTAATGCAAAGTACTACTGTTTTCTATTCAATTCACGCCTACTTCTTCTCTAAGATATACACTCGTTCTTCAACTTGATGAATGTGATGATCCGTGACACTCATCACCATTCTCACCTATGAACGCGTGCCTGACAACCACTTCCATTCTACATGCAATCAAGCTTGAATGTGTATCTCTTGGGTTTCTAATCTAAGATTAAAACCTTCATGGTATAGGCTAGAATCATTGGCGGTCATTCTTGAGATCCGAAAAGTCTAAACCTTGTCTGTGGTATTCCGAGTAGGATTTGGGAAGGGATGACTGTGACGAGCTTCAAACTCGCGAGTGTTGGGCGTGTGACAGACACAAAAGGATCAATGGATCCTATTCCAACATGATTGAGAATCGACAGATGATTAGCCGTGCGGTGACAGTGCATTTGGAACATTTTCACTGAGAGAACGGGAAGTAGCCATTGACAACGGTGATGCCCAACATAAAGCTTGCCATGGAAAGGAGTATGAATGATTGGAAGAAGGCAATAGGAAAGCAGAGGTTCAGAAGGAACAAAGAATCTTCATACGCTTATCCAAAATTCCTACCAATGAATTACATAAGTATCTCTATCCTATTTTATGTTTTATTCATCTTTTAATTATCAATCCTCCATAACCATTTGAATCCGCCTAACTGAGATTTATAAGATGACCATAGCTTGCTTCAAGCCGACAGTCTCCGTGGGATCGACCCTTACTCACGTAAGGTTTATTACTTGGACGACCCAGTGCACTTGCTGGTTAGTTGTGCAGAATTATGATAAAGAGTTGAGATTACAATTGTGCGTACCAAGTTGTTGGCGCCATTAATGATCACAATTTCGTGCACCACCACCCCAACCTCCAATGAATGACAAACTTCGGGTTCTTCTTCAAGGGCAAGCGAGGATGCAAAGGGGCGTACTGGAACTCACTACTGCCTTAACTGAGGTAGTAAATATAATAGCTTCCCGACATCTGAGCGCTCAAAATACTCCCATGGCTGCATGTGGAGAATCAAAAGAAGAGCGTAGCATGAAGGAAACAGTAGAAACTCCGGTGGACAATGAGGAGCATGGCTTTGTATTGGAACAAGTAGAGGAAGCCATGATAGTTGTAGAGGCAGAAGTGGTTGAAGATTTAGGAGATGCTGAACCTCCATGGGAATCGAGAGCTGTAAAGGATTCTGCTGAGAAGTTCGAAATAGATGCCAAAGAGGACAGTGCACAATCTCCAAAGCATATACCTTGTGAAAAATTGGACGGAACAGACCAAGAAGTTGATTCCATAGGCAGTGATGATCATGAATCAAGCTCTCCTAATCACGAACTCACATCCGCAACTGAACTCCTTGAGCCTGAAGAACCTTATCCAAGTGAATATGAAGATGACATCGAGGTAGATTTCTCTCAACCTCCAGCTTATCACTTGAGTGATGAGGAAGACATAGAAGACTTTGATCAGGACGCAGTTGCAGTTGAAAAATTTTGCAAAGAAGTGGAGGAATTCATAGAAGAATACAAGGGAGTAGAACTTATAGAACCACTGGAAACACCTGTCCCAAGGCCATTACCACCTAACACAAGCTTCAAGTGGGTACAATCCTTAACCTTTATCTTTACTTTTCCACTTGAATATGGTTTGCTTGAAATAGATGGCCAGCTTAGAGCTCTCTGTGGCTTTAAGAGTAAGAGGGAAATGGCTCGTACTCAGAACTGGTGTGTAAGATTCAATAAGGTTCCACGCTTAAATTCGAAGTGCACAGATTGGTACCAAGTTCAATTGAATGGGTCTCGGAAGACGTTTGGTCATCTTGGTGAGAATACAATTTCTAAACCACCCGGATCGAAGAATATAGATCAAGACAATGGCAGATTTTAAAGCAATGTTTGGGATTCTAGAATCTATTCTGACATTCATCACCCCGGGAGCCTGAGAACCTGTTTGAAGCTCCTCAACAGCTTTACATGCCTAGTTTGGGACCCCGGAGGCTGTTGGCATTCCAAACATTAGTGGAGATTTCTGGATGAATTTAAGCATAAGCCACCATAACAGGAAGCTCATCCAATGTCCAACTTAAGGACTTTAACTAAAAGTGCTAGGTGGGAGACAACCCACCATGGTATGGTCATTTTTTTTCAATTTTATTTCGTGTTGTTTGTTTTTATATTATATTATTTTCACTGAACCTGAATATTATTCATTAGCATTGCATACTGCATAATTGCATAATTGCATAAAAAAAAGCGCGCGACGCGACCGCGTTGCTAATGCATTCGCGTCAGTTGCGAAAAACACCTCCCGCGTGTCCGCGTCACTCACGCGAACGCGTGATCTGGAAATCGGCGTAAAAATCCAACACCCAAAAATCTGGGCTGGAATCGTACGGCTAGTGTGCGTTTAGCACAAAACAGCCCACGCGTTCGCATCCTTGACGCGAATGCGTCGCTTGCAAAACACTCATCACACGCGAAAGCGTGAGCGACGCGTCCGCGTCGCATGGTTATTATAGCCCCCTAAATGGAGACAGAGAGTTGCGCTGAAATGACGCTGGAATTGTGCGTTTAGCACAATTTTCAGCGACGCGATCGCGTGAGGCATTCATCATTTACCCATTCCATGTGATCGCGTCAACCACACAACCGCATCAACCACGCGACCGCGTCAACCCCATTTTACTCTAGCCACGCGATCGCGTACCCCACGCATTTGCGTGGATTCAAATCCATTAAACCCTAGTCACGCGAAACCCTAACCCCATCGTGCCCCCATTCTTTTCCCCCCCAACCCCCCCTGCTCCCTCTCTGCTCCCCACCCAAACACCACCACCCCCAACCACCTCCGACCGTAGTACCACCCCCAACCACCCAGACCCACCGCGACACCCACCCCCTTCTTCTTCCTCCCCTTTCCTTCTTCTTTCTCTTCTTCCCTCCACCACCACTGCTCCCCCCCCCACCGCGGCCAGCCACCACCATTACGCCACCAGTGCCGCCTCCCATTCCAACCCCCTCCAACCCACAACCCTCGCCACCCCTCCCACTATCACAACCCCTCACCCAACCCAAACCCCACCCTCCAACCCAGCCTGCTCCACCACCACGCCGCCCTGTTCCGCCACCGCGCCACTGTGCCCCCTCCCAGCATCGCCACTTCACCACCGCCATCTCTCTGATCCCTACCTTGGTTCATAGGCATACCAGGTTCTGCCGAACGCCATTTTTCTTTCATTCATAGTTAGTTACTTATTGTTCCGATTATGTTCAAATTATGCTAGTTAGAGATGCATGTTTGTAGTGGATTCTAGGTGGTTAGGTAGCTAGGATGTGGTTAGTGGATTTAGGCCTGATAATTGTGATGTTCTTGCTACTTGTTTTATAAATTTCGCAATTCTGATGTTGCTGTGATGATCATATTGTTCATATGCTCTTCTTTCGTATTTCATGCTGCTGTTGAGACTGTTCTTTATTGTTCCTACTGTTTGTGTCTATTTGCAGCTTTATTTCAATTCATATAAACTGTTTTCCTTGCTGTTTATTACCCGGGAACATCCAATTTTAGCCGGAATGCTGCCCAATTTTCTGCAAATTATTTCATTTTTACATTCAGGAATTGGTTTTGGCAATTTTCAATTTTGCACTACTTAGCTACAACTAAACCAATTCATGAATGCACAGGCCAGCATTCTCTTTCCTTTCAATTTCCTGGTTCATAAATTGCACTTTTGTTGATTCGATTTCAATTCTTGCTATTTCTATATCTATATGAATCATCATCAACCTGTTATCCTTGCTTGAATATGAGTTGATTATTCTTTAAATTTGTGAATTTCTTGTTACCTAGGAAACATTTATCATGCCACTTACTTTAACTTTCTTTCTCCTAACTCACTGCTTTCCACTTTTTCACTTTTAACCACTTTTAACTTTCTAACTTCTCCATTTGCTTTTTAACTAACTCCTTCAACTTTTTAACTCATGGCATGATTATTGTTTCTCCTAATTAACAGGTATTCTACTTATAATATATTTTGGATTGTGATTTCTCATCTCAGATTTTTAACTCCGAAATAATCCAACATGTACATTTATTTAACTCATTTCATTATTCTACTGCTCTTTTGCCACCATGTGCTTATATTGCTATTATTCTATTTGCCTACTTGTTTTCCTGCTTTGTTCTTCATTTATATCCTGGAATTTCTGCTTTTCAGGATGTCTGACCCTCAGCGCAAAGGAAAAGGCAAGGCAATCACTGGTAAAAAGAAAAGAGGCGAATCCTCTATGTCTATCCTGGACATTATGCATGATGACTCCTGGCGGAAAAAGCACTTTACCCCGCAGGAGATGGCTGACCAGCTCCTCACTGCCAATGATCCGGTAAAATTTGCAAACAGATACTGTGAGCTGAAGTATCCAGTGTTTGCCACCTCCAGGAACCTGTACCTGGAGAGGACTCTGAAAATTCCAGAAGAACTACACCAATACACCTCCGATCAGATAAAACAGAGAGGCTGGTTCGTCTTAGAGAGAAACTTGACAGAGGTAAATGCTTCCTGGGTCCGGGAGTTTTACTACAACTATTTCAAGACTACCCTGGATGCAGTACACCTCAGAGGGAAACAGATATTGGTAACTGAAGAAGCTATTGAGGATATTCTCTAGCTTCAGCCTAAGTCAGATCAGCCTGATGGTTACCAAAAGGCTGAAGAGGACATGCACTTTCTGAGATTTAACTGGGATGCTGTCAAGCAGAGGATAGACCTTGATCCTACTGTCCCATGGGTCATGGGAAAGAACACAGCAATGCCTAAGGGAATCAAGCTGATGTATCTGAATGATGAGGCTCGGCTTAGGCACCAGATCCTGAGCAACTTTGTTATGCCGAGCACTCATGAGACGGAGCTACCTGCTACTATGATCACCCTCATCTGGTGTGTGATGGAGGGTAAGGACCTATATCTTCCATGATTCATCCGGTATTACATGGCCAGGGTCCATGTCCGAGGCACTCTCCCTTTTCCTTATCTGATTACCCAGCTTGGCCGTCGAGCTGACGTGCCTTGGGAGCTTGCTGATGAGAAGCCACCTGCTGCAGACTGCAAGAAGATTATCCCTCACAGCAGGAAGTTTCAAGCTTTGGGTTACAGACCCCCATTCCTCACCACTTCTGATGAGACAGCCACACCTTCAGCTGCCCTTTCTTCATCTACTGCTGCCCCAGCTACCACCACTGCACCTCCACCTGCCTTATAGCCCGTTTATCACCTCGTGCACCGCTTATTTCAGCAGCTGGACCAGATGGAGCACCGCAACCGTTGGTGATATGAAAGATCTGAGCATCGTAACAAGCGACGCTATGAGCACCTCAAGTTGATGATCCGTTCTGGCGGCGACATCCCCTCTGAGCCTGACACACCATCAGAGCCATCTGAGGAGGAGGCAGACGAGCATGAGGTGAGACACATGCACAGAGAGAGGCTGAGCAGGCAGGACCAGAGCAGGCTGTGCCATAGTAGGAGTAGCCACATCAGATTCAGGCTGCAGACCCAAAGATCCCTCTCTAGTCAGCACTTCCACTGCAGCAGACAGATCCTCATACCCTTATCCAGTCTGCAGAGCTTCAGGCCACTTCAGAGACTCCAGCAGCCCATCCTTCCGGTGATGACACTCCTTCACACCCAGCTTGAGTGAGCATCGAGGACGATGCTACATTTTAAGTGTGGGGAGGTCGCCATCCTTGGCGTATCTTTTTGGTGAACCACTATAGACTCTTTTTATCTTATTTTGTTTATTTTTCTGTATTTTTATCTTTATTTTTATTTTTATTTTCAGTACTTATACATTATTCTTTTTCTATATTTTTACTTTATTTTCGTATTTTGCACTTTAGTTCATATTTTAGCCATTTAGTTTAGTTTGCAATTCTAGACTTATTAGTTATAGAATATGTGGATTCATTAGTATAGTTTACCCTTTTAGCATATGATAGATTGGTTTAATTGAAAATAAAAAGGAAGTAAACTAGAGACTTTAGTAAATTAAAATAATCCACACACCTTGTATATATAGCATTACATGTTAGTTAGTTAACAACATTTCATCAAGGAACAATACTAAGATTTTAAGGGCCACCCTAAGATTTACATTGAGAATAATGGGAACTCTTAATTTTTACTTGCATGACATTTATAACTAATATATGCTTTTTGAGCTGGAGAACACACAACCTGTGAGTTTTGAGCTTAACTGTCTGGTTGCATTCAGACCATAAATTTCATTCCTGTGTGTTTTACCCTTCTTTTTCATTCTGATGTTCTTTACTTTGTTTTAATCTATATGTCCAATATAGAATATAGATACATACCAAAGAAGTGATTGAGGCCATCATTTGAATTTTTCCTTACTTATCCCAAATTAGCCTACTTTGTGCATCACCCTTGTTAGCCCCCTTTGAGCTTTTTAATCCCCTCTTGTTCTATAAACTACATTACTAGCCTTAAGCAGAAAAAGAAAATAAAAAAATCTCAAGTTGAATCCTTGGTTAGCTTAAGATAGAAATTGTGTATTATTTAAGTGTGGGGAACTTTATGGGAACATGGGATGATAGAAACAAAGTAGGAATTTAAAAAGAATAAGGTGTTTCAAAATAAAAATTTGGGAAGCATGCTCATGTGAAATCAAAATAATTGAATTACCAGGTGCATTGAAAAAAATCTCTAAAAAATTTCAGTATTTAAATAAAGGGGATACAAAAAAAATTCCCCAATTGCAAAATAAAGAGAATCAATGCACATGAGACAAAATTAAATTTAATGCATGAGTTTGCAATACAAAGTGGAAAAATTTGGGTAAATAGGTTAAGGAACTTTAAAATTATATATAGTATGTATGTTAGGTGAGATCTTGGACTAATCAAGGATTCGCTTATTAGCTCACTTAGCCTTATACATATACCCTTACCTTTACCTTGGCCCCATTACAACCTTGAAAAAGACCTCATGATTTTTGTATGTCTGTATTCCATATTTGTTGATTGGTTAGATGAAGAACAAAGTTATAGAAAGTAAGGATAGAAAAAGAATAGAGTGATTAACCCAATAAACACTGAGTGACTAGAGAGTAAACACAAATTTCAGTGAGGGTTCAATAGCTCATCACCATATATCTCTGCTTAAATTGTTAATTGTCTTGCAAGTTTGTGAAATATTTTTACCCATCTCAATTGTAAAAGTGCTTTAACATTATCTAAGGTTTGGCTATGCATATATGATTCCTTGAGGATATAAATTAATTTAACTACATGTAAGCTTTATATATAAGTGAATAATAATTAGAATTGCATGATTCATTTAGGTAGTTGCATTTAGAATAGATTGCATTGCATGAGATTACACCACTTTAACCTTACCTTACTCCTTATCTTGGATTTAGCATGAGGACATGCTATTGTTTAAGTGTGGAGAGGTTGATAAACCCATATTTTATGATATATTTTGTGCTCAATTTAAGTGATTTATTCAACCCTTCACCCACTTATTCATGTGAAATTGCATGGTTTTACTTTCCCTTCCTTATTATGTGATATATGTGAAAAACATGTTTCCTATGCTTTAAAAATAATTATTTTAATTACCTTTTATTACCATTCGATGTCGTGATTTGTGTGTTGAGTATTTTCAGATCCCCTAAGGTAGGAATGATTTAAAAGATGGAAAGGAAACATACAAAAATGGAAGGAAAGCACAAAATGAAGTTTTTGAAGAAACTGGCAGCGACGCGAACGCATGGACGACGCGGCCGCATGCCTAGCGCGAAAAGGCAGTGACGCAAATGCGTGACTGACGTGGACGCGTGCCTTGATCAGAACACAGATGACACGTACGCGTGACCGAAGCAAACGCGTGATAAGGAAACCTCCCAGATGACGCGACCGCGTGACCCACGCGGACGCGTGACAGACGCCACGCACCAAAAACTACAGAAAACGCTCCTAGCGATTTCTGAAACTCTTTTTGGCCCAGATCCAAGTACAGAAAGCACATATTAGAGGTTATAAAGTGGGGGAATACATTAATTCAGAAGGAGGTCGATTATTATTCACTTTTCATAGTTTAGATGTAGTTTGTAGAAGGACAGGTTCTCTCCTCTCTCTTAGGTTTTAGGATTAGGATTCCTCTTAAAGGATTTAGGATTTCAACTCTTCATCAGGTTCAATATTTCTTTTACTTTATATTTCTCTTTTACTTTCAGATACTTTAATGCTCTCATTTAATTACTTATGTTGCCAAATTGGCTTATGAACTCCTTATGTTTACATTGATTTTCTCTTATTAATGCAATTGAGGTATTTCAGATTTCTGATTCTTTTTTAGCTTTTTATATTCTTGGCTTTAATTGATTAATTGGAGGCTCTTGAGTTATCAACTTATCGTGATTGATTGTTATGTCGGCTAATTGACTGAAATTCCACTAACTCTAGTCTTTCCTTAGGAGTTGGCTAGGACTTGGGAATCTAACTAATTAGTTCACTTGACTTTCCCTTGCTTTTGTAAAGGTTAACTAAGTGGAATTAACTTCAATTCTCATAGGAGTAACTAGGATAGGACTTTCGAATTTTCATACCTTGCCAAGAGTTTATTTTACAGTTATTTATTTATTTTACTTGTCATTTAAATTACTTGTTCCTTACTTTCAAAACCCCCAATTTACAAAACTCATAACCAATAATAAGAATATCTCCGTGTAGTTCCTTGAGAAGACGACCCGAGGTTTAAATACTTCGGTTATCAATTTTAAATGGGTTTGTTACTTGTGACAACCAAAACGTTTATACGAAAGGATTTTCTGTTGGTTTAGAAGCTATACTTACAACGCAATCATATTTTTATATTTCTTTACCAATTAAAAAACCGATCTTCAGGAGACTTAAAGGAGCCTCTAATATGGTTCCTAAAGGATAACGCCGACCTCTTTGCATGGAAGGCTGCAGACATGCTGGTTATAGATCCTAAACTAATGAGCCATAAACTGGTGGTATACCCAGAATCTCGGCCAGTGCAGCAGAAGCGTAGGAAGCTCGGACTGGAAAGGTCCCAAGCTGTGGAAGAGCAGGTACAAGCCTTACTGGAGGCAGGATTCATAAGGGAGGTCAAGTACCCACTATGGCTAGCCAACATTGTCTTGGTAAAAAAGTCAAATGGGAAGTGGCAGATGTGCACTGACTACACCGATCTCAATAAAGCCTGCACAAAAGATCCCTACCCACTCCCGAGTATAGACACTCTAGTGGATGTCTCTTCCGGATACAAGTACCTCTCCTTCATAGATGCTTATTCAGGATATAATCAAATCCCAATGTATCAACCCGACCAAGAGAAGACGTGGTTCTAACCCCAAAAGCAAACTATTGATATGAAGTTATGCCCTTTGAACTCAAAAATGGAAGGGCTACCTATCAAAGACTAATGAACAAAGTCTTCGCCGACTACATTGGAAAGCTAATGGAGGTTTATGTAGATGACATGCTAGTAAAAACACAAAGTGAGGAATCATTGTTGTACGACCTCACTAAAGTGTTCGACACCATAAGAAAGCATGGTATGCGACTTAACCCCGTGATGCGAGCGGAAATCAGCCTATTAAGAAATTATAGTAAGAATAGTGTTGCAAGTACAGTTCTTAACCAGCAAAAATCCGCTTATCAATTTAGAAAGGGTTGTCACAAACTTTAGAATAAAATACTGGGAGTATGAATCCCAGGTCATCTCCCAACGAGTTGACAAAAGAGTGCTATTTTATTAGTTAGGAGTTTTCCGAGAATTTTTAAGAGTTGGAGAATAGAAAAGTAAATGATTGTAAATTAAAGCAATGAGAATTAGCAAGAGAATTTATATAATCAATTAAAAAGCCTTGACCGGGGGAATGATTAATTAGAAGTTCTATCCTTGTTGGATTTTCCCAAGTGTAATATTAAGCGGTTGTTGTTCTACTTAGTCATCCCTTACTTGATAAGGGAAAGTCAAGTAACTAACTAACTAACTATAAACCTCAGGTCCTAATCCTCTCCCCAAGAAAGGATTAGAGTTAGAGACTAGAGAGTCAGCCAACAACTTCCAATTAAAATTAACACTTGAGTATTCCAACTCAAAGGTCTCCTTTTAATCAACCCCCAAGTCAAGTTAGGAGTTTACTCCATTGACATGAATATAACATTCACAAACATATAAGAAGAAGACATGATAAATTAAATAAAATAGGAATTGAAAATTAATTAAAAGTAAAAGTAGTTCTTTGCATTAATAAATCCCAAAATGCAACATACGTATCTGAACAGGGTCAATAAGTAATCAAAAGAGTAAAGGAATAAGAAAGCAAACTAGAATAATAACAGCTTCAACGGAGGTAGTGACTCTTCTCAAAATCCAAAGCAAAAGCATAAAACTATAAAACTATAAATATATGAATGTGTAGAAAACCTAGAGGAGGAGTGATTTCTCTCTAAGATTTAAAACTAAAACTAAAACTATGCGAATGAGAATGTCCGTTGAGTCTTTGCTTGTCCCCTGGCTCTAGTCTGTGTTTTTAGGCCAGAAACTGGGTCCAAACTCGGCCCAAAATCGCCCCCAGCGTTTTCTGCGATTTCTGCAGGTCGCGCATGTCACGCGTACGCGTCGCTGGTCAACTTCGTGTATCACGCATACGCATCAGGCACGCGGACGAGTCGCCGTGCAGACTCCAATTCACGTGCATGCGTCGTCCATGTGTGCGCGTCGCTTCTCGCTGGTTATCTCCTTTATTTCTTGTTCTCCTTCCATTTATGCAAGCTTCCCTTCCATCCTCTAAGCCATTCCTGCCCTATAAAGCCTGAAAATACTTAACGCACAGATCACGGCATCGAATGGTATAAAGGGGGAATTGAAATACACAATTTAAAGGTTTAGGAAGCAAGTTTTCAATTATGGAACAAAACTAGGAAGGAATTGTAAAATCATGCAATTCGTATGAATAAGTGTGCAAGGACTTGATAAAAACCACTCAATTGAGCACAAGATAAACCATAAAATAGTGGTTTATCAAACTCCCCACACTTAAACATTAGCATCTCTTCATGCTAAGCTCAAGGAGATAGAAAGAATGAATAGGAGAAAGTAAGACTCATGAGATGCAACCTATGAATGCAACTATATGCTAAGATAATTCTGTCTACTTGGTCAAAAGCAAATAAGTCCTCCAAGACAACCATAAATCAGATTCCACTAATTCAAACCACACAATAAAAGACAAGTAAATTTGTAAGAAGATAGCTCATGAAAACAGGGAACATAGAAATAAGCATTAAACCCTCACTGGTAGTGTATATGCACTCTAATCTCTCAAGTGTCTAGGGTTAATCACTCTACTCTTCTCTAGTCATGCTTTCTAGACTTTGTTCTTCATCTAACCAATCAACAAAAAATTTAGTATACCAATGCAAACATCATGAGGTCTTTTCAAGGTTGTAATGGGGCTAAGGTAAGGGTGAGGATATATGTATGGCCAAGTGAGCTATAATATGAATCTTTGACTAACCTAAGCTCTTACCTAACATACACACACTCTATATGCTTTTGCATCACATACTCATGTATTAACTTTCCTTTAATTTCACCACATATTCATTGATCTTCTATTAAACTTAGCATTGGGGTAATTTTGTCCCCTTATTTATTTATTTACTTAATTATTTGAATATTTTTGGTTTTTTTTTATTCATAAAAGCAAACATAACATATCAATGCACATGAGTTTTTTAATTTTCATTTTTTTGTCTCACATGAGTATGCACCCAAATTCCCAATATTTTGTCAATAAAATACTACACACTTTCATCAACCCAAGTTCCCACAATTCCCCACACTTAATTGATACACAATCTCTAACTTAAGCTAACCAAAGATTCACTTGGGATAATTAATTGTTTTTCCGCTTAAGGCTAGTGATGTGGTAAAATATAGAACGAAACAGGATTAAAAGGCTCAAAGTGGCAAACAAAGGTAATTGAAAGGGTAGCCTATTTGGGATGAGTGAGCTAATAACAAATAATGGCCTCAATCATATGCAAGCATGTAAATACACTAAACAATGGACATATAGAATGGAACCAAATATAGATTGCAATTATAGAGAAGAAAACACACAAGAATAAAATATTATGGTTAAATAATGTAACCATGTAATTAGCTCAAATCTCACGGGTTGTGTGTTCTTAGCTATAATTCATGTTTCAATTTACAGTCCTCAAACAAGTTTATCAAAAAAAATAAATTTTCAATTTAAATTAGTGAAATATTGTAAAACAGGGTCTTGAGAAGAAACTCATTACTTTAAGCAAGCAAAACATACATGCAAACAATTATTAACATGAAATCTATCCTATCTAACAAAAGAAAAAGTCAAATGTTGGTGTTAAGAGAGAGAAAAGTTACCTCCGGAAGTCAAGGACTGACCTCCCCACACTTAAAGCTTGGCACGGTCCTCCGTGCCATCAGTAAGGATCAAGGGAGGGCTGGAAGCGTCGCCTCCAATGTCTGGTTCGCCTTGGCTGCCTATGCTACTGGATGAAGGGGATTCCGGGGTGTCCTTTGGTTCTGGAGGTGGGTGTGTACCAACTATGAGGTCCTTCAAGTAGTTGTATCGGCGCTTGTTACGGCGCTCCATTTGCTCCATTCGCCGGTCTTGCTGGTCGAACCTCTCAAGGATCTGAAGGAACATCTGATGGATGGATGGTGCCTGTGGTGTAGATGATGGTGGAGTAGAAGAAGGAGGAGTATCCAAAGATGAACCTGCAGGCCGGCTCGCAGAGGGAACTGGCGGCCGGATGTACTTCCCATTCGGGACATACTGGTCAGATCTAGGGATCATGTCCTTCGTGTCTCCTGCCCGATATGACACGCCTGCTGTAGGGACTAAATCTAAAACCAAGCCGGGGAAAGGCAGATAACCCGTAATCTGTACATGTCCCATGGCAGCCTGGATGTGTCGGGGCAGGTTAAGGGGTTGCTCTGTCAAGATGCACCAGATAAGGACAGCCATGTCTGCTGTGAAGGTCGACTCATGAGTGCTCAGAAAGACATAGTGGGACATAATTTGTGCCCACACGCGAGCCTCTAGGGTGAGTGACTGGGCTGAGATGCTCTTGGGTTTTGAACGATGCTGCCCGTAGATCCACTTGCTGCCAGGTTAGGCTATAACTCCAAGTACGCTATCCCAGTCGAACTGGTATGTCTGGCGCTTGAAAGAGGCCTCTTGATAGGCGTCCCATCCCTCTGGGCTAGGTGGAAGATCCAGTGCTCCCTGTATGGCACTCTCGGAGACAGGGAATTGCTGATGACGAACGTAGACAGTCTGCAGAGTAGGCAAGTAGAAGTTTGAGTAGAATTCAACTACCCATGATAAGTTGGCCTCTCGTGGCTGTCTTCTCAAAAATCTCCACTGTCTCCTCTCAAATCGGGGCTCCACAAAATAAACAAAATGTGTTGGGACAATGAGCAGATGCTCATTGTTGTAGTTCCTCTCGGCTAGGATGGGGAACATCTGTTCGCAATAACGGTTAGCAAACCGTGTAGAGTCTCAGGCGGGAAAAGCTTTTTCTAATTCATCAACTTTAATAATCCTCTTCACCCGCTTTGTTGGTGGATTGACACTGGTAGATGGAAGTGCTTTTGCTAGTGTTCTCTTGGTTCCTCTCCTTGCTGGTGTCTTGTCAGTGGCTTTCTCTTTTCCTTTCTTGGTACCCATGTCTAAAGAAGAAAGAAAAGGAAGAATATTAAAGATAGATAACTAAAGAACCGGAGGGGAGAAAATTCCAAGTGATAATGAATGCCAAGGGAAAGATGTTAGCTCAAATACATGGTAGCTACAACATGTAAGTAAGACATCAATTAAGATCAAAAAGGCAATTCATAATAATTAGATGCAAGAGATTGAAAGCATGCAAAAATGGCATGAGAGGCATAACTCAAGCATCAAGTAGTAAATGTGCCAAATTAAAGAGCATGTGTAATGATGACAATTGTGAATGATAATCCCAAATACATGTGGGGTGCAAGAGTTGTGAAAAAGAGGCATTCAAGTAAAAGAGTAAAACAAAATAGAGTTCAAGATGCCATAAGGGCTTTTTCACAAACACTTGTTGAGCAAGATAGAATAGGAATGAAAATAATATAATTCAAATGTATATGAGAGCCAAATTAAAGTATCAATTGTCAAATCACTCCATATAATAACCACAAGCTTCAAGATAATAAGGTAATACCCAAATAAAACTCCAATACCAACATAAGAATGCATGAAAAAGAAAAGAAAAAAGAAACCATAAAGAAGTAAGCTAAAAGAAAGATAGAGAAGAAAGAAACATAAATAAATGCAATAATGAAAGAGTAGATTAGAGGAAGAAAATAACCTTGATGAAAAAGATGAAAAAGGAAACAAGAAAGGAATAGAAAGTAAGAAAGAATAAGGAAGAAGAAAGAAAGAAGAAATAGTTAGGATTGAAAGAATTAGGATTTGGGGAGAAGAGATTTGAAATCAGGCGCTGAAGTGGATAAATTGTGCGTCGCATGCGACACGTACGCGTAGGGCACGCGTACGCGTGGGTCACGCGATTTCCAAGCGACGCGTAAGCGTCAGGGACGCATACGCGTGACATGGGTTGTGCAATTGGCACGAAGGCAGCCCCGCACGCGCACAACTCTCTGTTTGATATGCATTAGAGCCAAAAATGCACATGACGTGTGCGCGTCAGGGACGGGCATGCGTGGATGGCCTGGTTGGGAAAACAACGCGTACGCGTCAGTAATGCGTACGTGTGATGGAGGTTGTGCTCCCAGCACATTTCCAGCTCCACACCATCATGACTCTCTGGCCATACACCCATTTACGCCAATTTGCAGGGTCACGCGTACGCGTGAGGGACGCGTTCGCGTGAGGGGCCAAAATCGCAAGCGACGTGTATGCGTGAGGGACGCGTATGCGTGAGGGACGCATATGCGTGGTCTTCCCCCTTCTTGGAGCTTGAAGGATGACTCAGGTGAAAGACTCCGTATGGCTCTGCCTTCTCTACTCTGTAGAGACCTTCCCATCTTGATCTCAGCTTGCCTGGCATGAGCCTCAGCCTTGAGTTGTAAAGGAGAACTAGCTCCCCAAGTCTGAACTCTCTTCTCTTGATATGCTTGTCATGCACAACCTTCACCTTCTCCTTATATAGCCTGGAGTTGTCATATGCTTCCAGTCGAAGGGTCTCCAGTTCTGATAGTTGCAGCTTCCTTTCAGCACCAGCCTTCTCAAATCCCATGTTGCATTCCCTTACTACCTAGAAAGCCTTGTGTTCCACCTCTATTGGGAGGTGACAAGCCTTTCCATAAACCAGGCGAAAGGGGCTCAACCCGATTGGTGTCTTGTATGCTGTCCGATATGCCCAAAGCGCATCTTGTAGCCTGGTACTCCAGTCCTTCCAATGAGGCTTGATGATCTTCTCCAGGATACGCTTTATCTCTCTGTTCGACACCTCGGCTTGTCCATTAGTCTGGGGTGGTAAGCAGTCGCCACCTTGTGAACAATGTCGTGTTTTTTCAGTAGACCTGCTAATCTCCTATTACAAAAGTGAGTGCCTTGATCACTCACGATTGCTCGTGGTGATCTAAAGTGACAGATAATATGGTTTCTAACAAAGGAGACAACAGTGTTAGCATCATCAGTATGGGTAGAAATTGCTTCCACCCATTTAGAAACATAATCTACAGCTAACAATACATATGAGAAACCATTAGAGTTTGAGAATGGACCCATGAAGTCAATGCCCTAAACATCAAAAATCTCACAGAACAACATAATTTGTTGGGGCATCCCATCCCTCTTGGATATATTACTAAACCTCTGGCATGGGGAACAAGATTTACAGAAGGCAGTAGCATCTTTAAAAAGAGTAGGCCACCAGAATCTACGGTCTAAAATTTTTCTAGCTGTTCTTTGAGGACCAAAATGTCCACCACTCTCAGAAGAGTGGCAGGCTTTTAAAATGGACTGGAATTCTGATTGAGGCACACACCTTCTAATTATCTAGTTAGCACCAAACCTCCATAAATATATGTCATCCCATATATAATATTTGGACTCGCTTTTTAGCTTATCCTTTTGATGCTTAGTAAAGTTGTGAGGGAGGGTATAACTGACTAGATAATTAGCTATAGGCGCATACCAAGGAACTACTTCAGATATTGCATGCAAGCTATCAAATGAAAAAGCATCATTGATAGGAGTGGAGTCAGCCTTAATGTGCTCAAGGCGACTCAAGTGGTCTGCCACTAAATTCTGGGAACCACTCCTATCTTGATTTCTAAATCAAATTCTTGCAACAGCAATATCCAATGTATTAGCCTTAGTTTGGACTCTTTTTTAGCTAATAAATATTTTAGAGCTGCATGGTCTGAGTACACTACCACCTTAGTACCAAGTGAATAGGCTCAGAATTTATCCAGAGCAAAAACAATAGCCAGAAGCTTTTTTTCAGTGGTAGTGTAATTAGACTGAGCAGCGTCTAAGGTCTTAGAGGCATATGCAATTATAAAAGGATCCTTACCTTCGCGCTAAGTCAGCGCCGCTCCTACTGCATGGTTGGAGGCATCACACATAATCTCAAAAGGCTGGCTCCAGTCTGGTCCTCTCACAATCGGAGCTTGAGTCAAGGCAAGCTTCAGCTTATCAAACTCCTCCTTGCAATCCACACTCAACTCGAACTCAACATCTTTCTGCAGCAGTCTGGATAAAGGCAATGCTACCTTACTGAAGTCCTTGATAAATCTCCAGTAAAAACCTGCATGGCCAAGGAATGAACGGACTTCCCTCACGGAGGAGGGGTAAGGTAAACTAGAAATTACATCTACCTTTGCTGGATCTACAGAAATACCATTATTAGAAACAACATGTCCTAGTACAATACCTTGTTTTACCATAAAGTGACATTTTTCAAAATTTAATATAAGGTTTGAACTAACACACATGTCTAATACTCTAGCTAAACTATTCAAGCAAAGGCTAAATGAATCACCATAAATGCTAAAATCATCCATGAAAACTTCCATACAGTTCTCAATAAGATCTGAGAAATACTCATCATGCACCTTTGGAAAGTAGCCGGTGCATTACATAAGCCAAAAGGCATCTTGTATGCATACGTTCCAAAGGGACATGTAAAAGTAGTCTTCTCCTGATCCTCAGGAGCTATATGAAATTGAAAGTAGCATGTATAACCATCTAAAAACCAGTAATGTGATTTACCTGACAGGCGATCCAGCATCTGATCAATGAATGGCAGGGGGTAATGATCCTTGCGAGTAGCCTGGTTGAGGTGCCTGTAATCAATGCAAACTCTCCAGGCATTCTGTACTCTAGTTGTCAAGAGCTCTCCATGCTTATTGTTCACTGTTGTGACTCCAGACTTCTTGGGCACCACTTGTACTGGACTGACCCATTCACTATCTGAGATGGGGTAGATGATATCAGCTTTAAGAAGTCTGGTCACTTCCTTCTTGATAACTTCTAAGATGGTGGGGTTCAGCCGCCTCTGAGGTTGACGGACAGGCCTTGCTCCCTCTTCTAAAAATATTCTATGCTCACAAACTTGAGGGATGATGCCTACTATATCTGCCAAGCTCCACCCAATTGCTTTATTGTGTCTTCGCAACACACTAAGCAACTGCTCCTCCTGTTGGGAAGTGAGTTCCCTTGCAATGATAATTGGGAACTTCTGGTGATCCTCAAGGTAAGCATACTTGAGGTAGGGTGGAAGGGGCTTTAACTCCACTTTCTGTTCATGGCTAGGCACTTGATCATCTGGGGCTGGTGATGGTGGCAAGGTATCTTCAGTAAGCTCAGGGGGTGTCCCCACACTTTCCTCTTACTCCATGTGCTTCTCTTCTACTTCCTCCTGGTGAACTACAGCTACAGTCTCATCAATGATGTCGCATTGGAAAATGGAATGATCTTCCGGAGGGTGCTTCATGGCTTCATCCAAGTTGAAGCTCACTACTCTGCCATCTATCTCAAAGGAGTAAGTTCCTGAGAATGCATCCAACTTGAACTTTGAAGTCTTCAGAAAGGGTCTTCCAAGCAGGATGGATGATGGTCTTCCGGAGTCATTAGGGGGCATCTCCAAGATATAGAAGTCAATAGAAAATGTGAGCCCCTTAATGCTTGATGAGTATTTTGGTGAAAAATAAATTTCTCCCAAAACACACGAATCTAACCGGCAAGTGCACCGGGTCGCATCAAGTAATAAAACTCACGGGAGTGAGGTCGATCCCACAGGGATTGATGGATCAAGCAATTTTAGTGGGTGATTAGTTTAGTCAAGCTGACATTCAGTGAATTGTGTGAAATGTAGCCAACAGAAAGTAAATTGCAATGAATCTTAAAGATGCAGAAAGTAAAATTGCAAGTAAGTTAAAGAACAAGAAAGTAAAATAGCTGAAACTTAAATTGCAAGAAAAGTAAATTGCAAGAAAAGTAAAGGGGCTGGGGTGTTGGAAATTAAAAAGAGCAATAGATCACGCAACTGGAAATTTAAATTGCAGGAAGAATAAAGAAAATTGGATGCTGGGAATCAAAACAGAATTGAAATTTTGAAGTGCAGTGAATTAAAAGCAGCAAGAAAAACAAAGAGAAATCTCAGAGGGAGAATGAAACAGAACACCTTCAATTCTCCACCCAAGATTCAAAACAAAGAAAATTAAAGAGAGAGCTCTCAAATTCTAGTGCTCCCTCGTGGAGCCAGCCTCCACACAAATATGAAAATGATGCCTTATATAGGCTTTACAAAATGGAAATGAAAATGAAATTAAAAACAAATTACAATTAAATGAAATTCCTATTTTATCTATTTCTTGTGCCTTTGAGTGATGATCATTTGGGCCCTTGCTCTTGATGGAATTGGGTTGATAAAGGCCTTGGTTGATTGCTCTTGGAGTTTGAAGAGGAACCGAATTGAACCGGGTTGAGTTTGCAAAAGTTGGACCAAAAGTTGGAGCTAAAGTTAGGGGTTTAACTTTGGCTCCAACTTTTCATAGCAGCCCACAAAACTTGCTGGTATGAACGTTGGTGCCAACGTTAGGGGTCTATCTTTGACCCTAATGTTGGCCTCCCTTATGCACATTTATGGCGCCAACTTTGTCCTCTTGTCATGTTGCCATTTTTATGCCCAATATAGACTATCATATATGGTTGGAAAGCTCTGAATGTCAGCTTTCTAACCCACTTGGAATCACTTCAATTGGACATCCACAACTCAAGTTATGATCATTTGAAGAGGGCATGGTCGCTGGCTTTGGTGTGCAGCGTTTGAGGTAACGTTTGCCTCAAACGTTGGCGAAAACGCCAGTTCTGGAGGCTCAAACGTATTGTCCACCCATACTATTATACATTGTTGGAAAGCCCTGGATGTCTACTTTCCAATGCCGTTGGGAGCACATTATTTGGAGCTCTAGAGCTCGAGTTATACTCCATTGAAGGTGCAGAGGTCAGTTGGCCTCACTGCATGTTGCCACCATGTTCGTTTATGCACATTGCGGGGCATTTTTCTCCCTCAATTTTAGTGTCCACCATGCAGTGCCATATATGCTTGGAAAGCTCTTGATTCCTACTTTCCAATGCTTCTTGAATCACCTCATTTGGAGCTCTGTAGCTCAAGTTATTCTTGTTGGAAGTATACCCCTTCAAGCTGTTGTGTGGCGCCAACGTTAGCCTCAAAGTTAGGGGGCTAACGTTGGCGCAAACTTTTGCTCCTCCCCTTGTGAATTTCATGTGCCAACGTTAGCCACCAAGTTAGGGGGCTAACGTTGGCGCAAACTTTTGGTGCCCAGGGAGGTTCTCTTCATGCCAACGTTAGCCTCAAAGTTAGGGGGCTAACGTTGGCGCAGACTTTTGGTGCCCAGGGGTGAATTTCATGTGCCAACGTTAGCCTCCAAGTTAGGGGTCTAACTTTTAGGCTAACTTTTCACCCAAAAGATTTTGCTTCCTGGTTCAACTTATTCCATTGTCCTCTCTTTACTCCTAGCCATTCCTTCTTGCTTCACCCTTTCTCCAAGCCTTCTTCACCTATCATTAATCAACCAAACACATCAAAGCTATGCTCAAAATCATGAGATATTCATTCTTTCATAATATGTGTCAATTTTAGCATAAAACCTCATGAAATAGCATGAATTTATACATGGTTGATTAAATCAAAGGAAGCATGAAAATCTACCCACTTGGCTTGCTTATGGCTCAAAAAAGTGCATAAAACCTATTGAAAACAAAGGAAAAAGGCATAGAAAAACATGACATGATGACATGTCATCACAACACCAAACTTAAACCTTGCTTGTCCCCAAGCAAGAAAAGAATCATGCAATAAAGATTGACAATCCAAGGTAAGAAGAATAGCAACTCAATGTTCATGGTAAGCTAGTTTTCTAAGCATGCTATAATCACAAAAGAAATGTAAATGATTGATGCTTCCATCTAGCTCAATTTATGAAATCTTTCTTTTATATTTCTTCCTTGAAACAAGCTTTTGAATTTTTTTATTTAGCTTCTCCTTTTGGGTGCTTTGCCCCATGAGTTGATAACAAAGCTACGACTTCTAAATGCTTTGTTTTCAAGTATTACCACTTGATACATAAGCACCACAAGCATTTGATTAGAGGACTTCATTAAGCTCATTTTTTCTTTTCTTTTCTTAACTCTCTAATCATTGATGCTCAGAGCCTTGAGCTTTGAGGGAGTGCTTTTGCACTTTGAGCCTAGCCTTGACTTCTAAGTGTTTTGTTTTCAAGCATTTGGCTTGATACATAAACACCACAAGTACTTAGCAAATAAATTGCCATTGGTACTCAGAGCCTTCAGCTTTCTCACTCTTTCCCTTTTTCTTTTCTTGCTTTATTTTTGCATTTGCTTCTTCAAGGTTTTCATGATTTTCAAAAGATTTCACAAAATGTCCTAGATGAAAACTTCAATTAAATAAAATCTAATGCAATTAAGCAACAATCAAACATACTAGCTTACCAATACTTTTATGCACATGCTAAAATCTTCTTTAATGCCTTGTTTGTTTATGATCATGATACTTTGTTGCTTTTGAATTCACAAAACTCAAGTTGGTATTCATAATGACACAGCACCATGTTGCAAATTAAAAATCAACTATGCCTTTTCATACACACATGCATACAGAGAAGGTAAAGACAATCATGCAGTTTATAGTGCTTGAAACAAATGAGAGGAAAAAGAACTTTACAACCTTGTAGTTCATCTTCTCTATTGTTGTCATTTTCCTCCCATTCTCCTCCTTCCATACCAAACTCAGAATGCTTGCTCATCCTCAAGCAACTATTGGAACCGTGGCTATGGGGCTAAGATGGATCATGAATGTCTTACACAAGAAATGTTAGTAGTACATGTGTTTCAAGCAAGCAAAATTAAAGATAATAATCAAGGCACAAGAGACAGAGACATTGTGATTGCAAGCTTAAGAAGGTGAGCATAATACTTTGCATAAAGAATAAGTGGCACACCAAACTTAATGTGACACTTTCACTTGGAATCAATGCAAGTATCCAGTAAAGATTTGAAGCAAACTGTGTTGCATAGCAACACCAAACTTAGAATGCAATCCTATGTCAATTTATTTGAACTAAAACTAAACAAAAGAAACTGTTATATGTTAAATACAATCACCAAATGAAGAGTCTGTTATGAATAAGGATGTCTTGGTGATGTATTAACAAAAACAGTTAATGAAGGAAAGCATTAAAAACAAGTAAATAAATGAAACAAAGGGAAAACAAAAATTATCCAACTAAGAAGAAAAATAACACTGTAAAAGGCAATATGATTATGCAGACAAGTGATGTTGCTGGATTGATTTGCATAGAAAAATAGGTGGCACACCAAACTTAGAATCTTGGTGTGTCACTTTCATGTAAAATTGATGCAATCATCCATGAAGATGGAAAACAGTTTGTTGCAGGGCAACACCAAACTTAGAATGTAACCATATGCCAATTTATTGAAATTTAAACAAAACAAGGAAAAGAAATGTACCTACTGTCTACCTGTTCTTTACTTTCTTCCTCTTCTTCCAATTTGTTAAGAGAAATGACTTCAAAGGAGGAGAAGTTTCAGCTACTATCCCTTGCCTTGGCTTTTCCTCAGCAAGCTTCCTTTTGCAAATGGCTTGATTGATCTTGCTTACTGGATTAGGGACAGGATTGGTGCTTTTGTTAGTTGCCTTCACTTCTTTGAATCCATGTTTTGGTGGTTGTGTGATTGTTGGAGTTTTGTCTTCATCAAGAGTCTCTTGCAATGGTGGTTCTGTGAATTCTTCCTTCATGTACTTCTTTGCCTCACTTGAGTTTGGAATTACTTCTTCACTTTCTTGCTCCTCCACTTCCTCTTTTACACCCAACATTTGTTTCAATCGCTCTATCATGGGGGAGGTTTGTCGATCTTCCCAACATTTCTTCATCTCCTCGTCATACCTTTCAATCATGGATTCAGATGTTGAGGCATTTTGGTCCAGGGAGGTTTGTGAGAGTTGAGTTTTCATGTTCTCTTGTCATCTCAAGTGCAGTTTCAGGTTCAACCACCTCATTCTTCATTGAAAGTTCATTTGATGCAGTGGCCTCCTTATCTTGCTCTTCCACTTTCTCACCCACACATTTGTCTTCATCCTCACTGGTTGATGGTTCTAAGTTTCCCCTTGTTTGCTCTAAGGACCCATTTATCTGCTCGAGGATGGTTTCTTCCCAAGATGGGGATTTTGTGTAAAATTCCACTAGTTTTCTCTGTATTTCAATGCCTTCACGGTATTCCTCATCTGTTAATTCAATGCCTTCAAGGTATTCCTCATCTTTTAATTCAAGAGATGAAGGTCGAGAGTAATTTTGGTGAAGTGAATGTGTTGTGGTGAAGTTGTGTTGAGGGGTGTGGAATGAGTTGTGTGATCGATGGGATGACTGGTATGGATTTTGGAGGAAACTTTGTGTTGAGGCATAATCAAGTGATGAAGAACTTTCAAATGAGAAACTGGGACGTGAGGGTGGATGCTTTTCCATTCTTTGGCGATGCTTCCATCTTCCATGAGGATAATGATATGAATCATTTTGTGGTGGTGGTTGGTATCCCATATGATTCTCTTGCTCATCTTGTGTTTCTGAAGCCAATCTCCATGAATTGGAGTGCTCAGGATTTGTAATTTGTTGGTGATATTCCCAACCACCATTAGAGATTGGTGATGGTGGGTGATATCCCATAAAATTTGTTTGACCATAAGATGAGTTGAACTCCATTTGAATTTTGTAAAACACACAACCAAGGAAAATTGAAATTACTCATATCAGAGATGAGAATTTCTTAGTGAGGCAAAAACTCAAACACCTTGGTTTCACTTTGAAACAGGAAACAAAAATAAAGAAAATGCTTAATCTAGACTTCTCACCCACTTAATCATTGTTGATCTAAATCAATCCCCGGCAACGGCGCCAAAAACTTGATGAGTATTTTGGTGAAAAATAAATTTCTCCTAAAACACACGAATCTAACCGGCAAGTGCACCGGGTCGCATCAAGTAATAAAACTCACGGGAGTGAGGTCGATCCCACAGGGATTGATGGATCAAGCAATTTTAGTGGGTGATTAGTTTAGTCAAGTTGACATTCAGTGAATTGTGTGAAATGTAGCCAACAGAAAGTAAATTGCAATGAATCTTAAAGATGTAGAAAGTAAAATTGCAAGTAAGTTAAAGAACAAGAAAGTAAAATAGCTGAAACTTAAATTGCAAGAAAAGTAAATTGCATGAAAAGTAAAGGGGCTGGGGTGTTGGAAATTAAAAAGAGCAATAGATCACGCAACTGGAAATTTAAATTGCAGGAAGAATAAAGGAAATTGGATGCTGGGAATCAAAACAGAATTGAAATTTTGAAGTGCAGTGAATTAAAAGCAGCAAGAAAAACAAAGAGAAATCTCAGAGGGAGAATGAAACAGAACACCTTCAATTCTCCACCCAAGATTCAAAACAAAGAAAATTAAAGAGAGAGCTCTCAAATTCTAGTGCTCCCTTGTGGAGCCAGCCTCCACACAAATATGAAAATGATGCCTTATATAGGCTTTACAAAATGGAAATGAAAATGAAATTAAAAACAAATTACAATTAAATGAAATTCCTATTTTATCTATTTCTTGTGCCTTTGAGTGATGATCATTTGGGCCCTTGCTCTTGATGGAATTGGGTTGATAAAGGCCTTGGTTGATTGCTCTTGGAGTTTGAAGAGGAACCGAATTGAACCGGGTTGAGTTTGCAAAAGTTGGACCAAAAGTTGGAGCTAAAGTTAGGGGTCTAACTTTGGCTCCAACTTTTCATAGCAGCCCACAAAACTTGCTGGTATGAACGTTGGTGCCAACGTTAGGGGTCTAACTTTGACCCTAACGTTGGCCTCCCTTATGCACATTTATGGCGCCAACTTTGTCCTCTTGTCATGTTGCCAATTTTATGCCCAATATAGACTATCATATATGGTTGGAAAGCTCTGAATGTCAGCTTTCTAACCCACTTAGAATCACTTCAATTGGACATCCACAACTCAAGTTATGATCATTTGAAGAGGGCATGGTCGCTGGCTTTGGTGTGCAGCGTTTGAGGTAACGTTTGCCTCAAACGTTGGCGAAAACGCCGGTTCTGGAGCCTCAAACGTATTGTCCACCCATACTATTATACATTGTTGGAAAGCCCTGGATGTCTACTTTCCAATGCCGTTGGGAGCACATTATTTGGAGCTCTAGAGCTCGAGTTATACTCCATTGAAGGTGCAGAGGTCAGTTGGCCTCACTGCATGTTGCCACCATGTTCGTTTATGCACATTGCGGGGCATTTTTCTCCCTCAATTTTAGTGTCCACCATGCAGTGCCATATATGCTTGGAAAGCTCTTGATTCCTACTTTCCAATGCTTCTTGAATCACCTCATTTGGAGCTCTGTAGCTCAAGTTATTCTTGTTGGAAGTATACCCCTTCAAGCTGTTGTGTGGCGCCAACGTTAGCCTCAAAGTTAGGGGGCTAACGTTGGCGCAAACTTTTGCTCCTCCCCTTGTGAATTTCATGTGCCAACGTTAGCCACCAAGTTAGGGGGCTAACGTTGGCGCAAACTTTTGGTGCCCAGGGAGGTTCTCTTCATGCCAACATTAGCCTCAAAGTTAGGGGGCTAACGTTGGCGCAAACTTTTGGTGCCCAGGGGTGAATTTCATGTGCCAACGTTAGCCTCCAAGTTAGGGGTCTAACTTTTAGGCTAACTTTTCACCCAAAAGATTTTGCTTCCT
The DNA here is from genome assembly GCF_003086295.3 of Arachis hypogaea. Lineage (NCBI taxonomy): Eukaryota > Viridiplantae > Streptophyta > Magnoliopsida > Fabales > Fabaceae > Arachis > Arachis hypogaea. The sequence goes on along the minus strand of NC_092050.1, from coordinate 99,910,808 downwards.
GGTTCAACTTATTCCATTGTCCTCTCTTTACTCCTAGCCATTCCTTCTTGCTTCACCCTTTCTCCAAGCCTTCTTCACCTATCATTAATCAACCAAACACATCAAAGCTATGCTCAAAATCATGAGATATTCATTCTTTCATAATATGTGACAATTTTAGCATAAAACCTCATGAAATAGCATGAATTCATACATGGTTGATTAAATCAAAGGAAGCATGAAAATCTACCCACTTGGCTTGCTTATGGCTCAAAAAAGTGCATAAAACCTATTGAAAACAAAGGAAAAAGGCATAGAAAAACATGACATGATGACATGTCATCAATGCTCACCAGCACGTCCTCAGCAATTCCAACCACAGAGATAATGCTTTTATCTGCCAAAATAAAATGTGCTGCCGACCTTTTTAAGGGAGGGAGCCTCAAAGCATCATATACAGATAATGGCATTATACTAACACACGCACCTAAATCACATATGCAGTCAGAAAATTTCACACCATCTATAGTAATAGTAATTGTTCACACCCTGGGTCGAGCTATCCGATTCGGGATGTTCAGTAATAAAGCGACCGACCTCCTCAGGTTAGGTTATCCGACCTCTTCTAAAAGAGGTCGGTCAAATTGATAGGAAAGCCCAATAAGGGGCCCAAATAGGGGAACACGACCCAAATCCAAAGGCAGTCCAAGCCTATAGAGATAAGGGCGGTTCCCTTGAAAATAAGCTGACCTCAACTCAAAGATAAGATAAGATAAGATAACTAACTTATCTTATCTAAAAAGGTCACTCTACACCATTATAAATACACTGGAGCACCCAGGAATAACTCATACTCTAATTCTACTAAAAAACCTGTTTAATACCCATGCTAACGTAAGCATCGGAGTCTCTTGCAGGTACCCCCCACCTTCCGGTGATCAAGGATCAGTAGTGCAGCCAGTCCAACAAGTCGGACATGACAGCTCCGGCTGCCACCCATCAGCCGGATACGTCATCTCCGACCCGTACAAAAGATATCGTCCGAGATCGACCTACAGTTTCAGGTAACCCTCGGAACATTGGCGCCGTTGCCGGGGAACTTGGAAGTCATCCCATCACCATGGCGGACGATCATGACAACGACCACAATTCAGATCTAGAGGATAGAACTCCGCACAAAAATGCGGGCAATACACTAAAGGATACCCCGGAGTCTAACGGGGACAAAAACTCATCAAATCCGGGAGTGATAGAAGCACTTCAAGATTGTTTAAAGCAACTTGAAAAAAGAAACCCAGCACCAACGAGAAGTCGGAAAGGATCTACAAAGAGAGGTAAGGCGACGTCGAGAATTAGAAGATAAACTTCTAAAACTCAAAGCCGATCTCAAAGCAAAAGCTACTCGGGCCACCCCTGAGGACAACTCACGGAAAGATCAAGATCCATTCACTAGGGAAATCATGAAGACCAAAATTCCTAAGGACTTAAAACTTTCGGATATGACTTTGTACGATGGCACTACAGATCCCAACCATCACCTCAGCAACTTCAGAAGTAGGATGTACCTCACTAACGCCTCGGATGCGGTTCGCTTCAAAAAGCTTTTACAACAACTCTCACGAAGACAGCAATCAGATGGTTCGACAACCTACCTCCGAAGTCCATCTCAAGCTTTGATGACGTAGCCAAAAAATTCCTGGCCAGATTCTCCATCCAAAAAGACAAGGCTAAGCATGCCCCCAGTCTACTAAGAATCAAGCAAGGAGATCGGGAAAGTCTCCGCAACTACATGGAATGATTCAACAAAACATGCCTAGACATACAAAGCTTGCCAACAGAGGCCGCCATCATGGGCCTCATCAATGGCCTACAAGAGGGACCTTTTAGCCAATCTATATCAAAGAAATACCCCACATCTCTGGATGAAGTGCAAGAGCGAGCGGAGAAATACATCAACATGGAAGAAAACTCTCGGCTAGGAGAAACCTCAAAGTCCGGATTCCCCTACCGAGACAAAGATAAAGAGTCCAAAAAGAAGGAAGATCGACAAGGGAAAAAAATTAAAAAATATCATAATTACACCCCCATTCGGGTGTCTCTCGTGGATGTGTACAAGGATGTCTGCCATACAGAAAAAATACCCCCAGCCCGACCACTCAAAGGCAAAAGACGAGGAGGAAATCGAAACGAGTATTGTGAATACCATCGTGTCCGTGGACATTCCACCAACGAATGCTTCGATCTAAAAAATGTCATAGAAAAGAAAGCGAGAGAAGGAAAACTAGATCGGTATTTGGCCACCCCAGACGATGAGCAAAGAAAAAGGAGGAGAGACGAGGAGGTCGGACGAACCGAGCGATCACCTCGTATGCCAGAAAGACATGTTCATATAATACACGGAGGATTTGCAGGAGGAGGAATCTCCAAATCATCCCGCAAAAGATATCTCAAAGAAGTATATCATATCGGAGGAAAGGAGGAAGCACCCGACATACCCGTGGTGTGCGAAATTGTGATCTAAATGTGAAATTGTTGTTCGAAATTGATTCCCTGGCAATGGCTCCAAAAGCGTGTGCACAATACCATGGTCCAAACATAACTTCACAACTTCGTGCAACTAACCAGCAAGTGCACTGGGTCGTCCAAGTAATACCTTACGTGAGTAATGGTCGAATCCCACGGAAATTATTGGTATGAAGCAAGCTATGGTCATCTCGTAAATCTCAGTCAGGCGGATTAAATTGTTTTAAGAAATTATAGTGGATGAAAATAAATAAAATATAAAATAGGATAGTGGTACTTATGTAATTCATTGGTGAGAATTTCAGATAAGCGTATAGAGATGCTTCCGTCCCTCTGAACCTCTGCTTTCCTACTGTCTTCATCCAATCCTTCATACTCCTTTCCATGGCAAGCTTTGTGTAGGGCATCACCGTTGTCAATGGCTACTTCCCATCCTCTCTGTGAAAACGGTCCGATGCGCTGTCACTGCATGGCTAATCATCTGGAGGTTCTCGATCATACTGGAATAGGATTCACCATCCTTTTGCGTCTGTCACTACGCCCAGCACTCGCGAGTTTGAGGCTCGTCACAGCCATCCCTTCCCGGATCCTACTCAGAATACCACAGAAAAGGTTTAGACTTTCCGGATCTCAAGAATGGCCATCCATGGGTTCTAACTTATACCACGAAGATTCTGATTAAGAAATCCAAGAGATACTCATTCAATCGAAGGTAGAACGAAAGTGGTTGTCAGGCACACATTCATAGGGAATGATGATGAGTGTCACGATTATCACATTCATGTTGAAGTGCGAATGAATATCTTAGAAGCGGAATAAGTTGAATTGAATAGAAAAACAGTAGTACTTTGTATTAATTCATGAGGAACAGCAGAGCTCTACACCTTAATCTATGGTGTGTAGAAACTCTACCGTTGAAAATACATAAGTGATGAAGGTTCAGGCATGGCCGAATGGCCAGCCCCCATGAAAGTCTAAGATAGCATAAAACTAATCAAAGATCCCTTACAAAGATAGCATAAAGTCCTATTTATACTAAACTAGTTACTAGGGTTTACAGAAAAATGAGTAAATGATGCCGAAATCCACTTTCGGGGCCCACTTGGTGTATGCTTGGGCTGAGCTTGAAGTTTACACGTGGAGAGATCATTCTTGGAGTTGAACGCCAGTTTGTAACATGTTTCTGGCGTTGAACTCCACTTTGCAACTTGTTTCTGGCGCTGAACGCCAGACTACAACATGGAACTGGCGTTCAACGCAAGCTTGTGTCATCTAAACTCAAACAAAGTATGGACTATTATATAGTGCTGGAAAGCCCTGAATGTCAATTTTCCAACGCAATTGAAATCGCGCCATTTGGAGTTCTGTAGCTCCAGAAAATTCACTTTGAGTGCAAGGAGGTCAGAATCTAACAGCATCTGCAGTCCTTCTTCAACCTCTGAATCTGATTTTTACTCAGGTCCCTCAATTTCAGCTAGAAAATACCTGAAATCACAGAAAAATACACAAACTTATAGTAAATTCCGGAAATGTGATTTTTAATTAAAACCAATAAAAATATACTAAAAACTAACTAAATCATACTGAAAACTATGTAAAAACAATGCCAAAAAGCGTATAAATTATCCGCTCATCACAACACCAAACTTAAATTGTTGCTTGTCCCCAAGCAACTGAAAATCAAATAGGATAAAAAGAAGAGAATATACTATAAATTCCAAACTATCAATGAAACATAGCTCCAATCAGATGAGCGGGACTTGTAGCTTTTTGCCTCTTGAATAGTTTTGGCATCTCACTTTATCCATTGAAGTTCAGAATGATTGGCATCTATAGGAACCCAGAGTTCAGATAGTGTTATTAATTCTCCTAGTTCAGTATGTTGATTATTGAACACAGCTACTTTATGAGTCTTGGCCGTGGCCCTAAGCACTTTGTTTTCTAGTATTACCACCGGATACATAAATGCCACAGACACATAACTGGGTGAACCTTTTCAGATTGTGACTCAGCTTTGCTAAAGTCCCCAATTAGAGGTGTCCAGGGTTCTTAAGCACACTCTGCTTTTGCTTTGGACCTTGACTTTAACCGCTCAGTCTCAGGTTTTCACTTGACACCTTCACGCCACAAGCACATGGTTAGGAACAGCTTAGTTTAGCCGCTTAGGCCAGGATTTTATTCCTTTAGGCCCTCCTGTCCACTGATGCTCAAAGCCTTGGATCCTTTTTATTTACCCTTGCCTTTTGGTTTTAAGGGCTACTGGCTTTTTGCTCTTGCCTTTTGGTTTTAAGAGCTTTTGGCTTTTTCTGCTTGCTTGTTCTTTTTCTCTTTTTTTTTCTTTTTTTTGCTATCATTTTTTTTTCTGCAAGCTTTGTATTCACTGCTTTTTCTTGCTTCAAGAATCATTTTTATGATTTTTCAGATTATCAAATAACATGTCTCCTTGTCATCATTCTTTCAAGAGCAAACATATTTAACATTCTTAAACATCAAATTCAAAAGACATATGCACTGTTCAAGCATTCATTCAGAAAACAAAAAGTATTGTCACCACATCAAAATAATTAAACTAGTTTCAAGGATGAATTCGAAACCATGTACTTCTTGTTCTTTTGTTTTTAAAACATTTTTCATTTAAGAGAGGTGATGGATTCATATTCACTACTTTAAGGCATAGAAACTTAGATACTAATGATCATGTAATAAGACACAAACATAAATAAACATTTAACATAAAAAAAATGAAAAAATAGAAAATTTAAGAACAAGGAATGAGTCCACCTTAGTGATGGTGGCGTTTTCTCCTTGAGGAACCAATGATGTCCTTGAGCTCTTCTATGTCTCTTCCTTGTCTTTGTTGCTCCTCTGTCATTGCTCTTTGATCTTCTCTAATTTCATGGAGGATGATGGAGTGCTCTTGATGTTCCACCCTTAGTTGTCCCATGTTGGAACTTAATTCTCCTAGGGAGGTGTTGATTTGCTCCCAAAAATTCTGTGGAGGAAAGTGCATCCCTTGAGGCATCGCAGGGATTTCTTGGTGATGAGCTTCTTCATGCGTCCCTTGAGATCCATGAATAGGCTCTCTTGTTGGCTCCATTCTTTTCTTAGTGATGGGATTGTCCTCATCAATGAGGATATCTCCCTCTATGTCAATCCCAGCCGAATTGCATAGATGGCAAATGAGGTGAGGAAAGGCTAACCTTGCCAAAGTGGAGGACTTGTCAGCCACCTTGTAGAGTTCTTGAGGTATAATCTCATGAACTTCTACTTCCTCCCCAGTCATGATACTATGGATCATGATGGCCCGATCTACAGTAACTTCAGACCGGTTGCTAGTGGGAATGATTGAGCGTTGAATGAACTCCAACCATCCTCTAGCTACAGGCTTAAGGTCCAATCTTCTCAGTTGAACCGGTTTGCCTTTTGAGTCAATCTTCCATTGAGCTCGTTCCACACATATGTCCATGAGGACTTGGTCCAACCTTTGATCAAAGTTGACTCTTCTTGTGTAGGGGCGTGCGTTCTTTTCCATCATTGGCAAGTTAAACGCCAGCCTTACATTTTTCGGACTAAAATCTAAGTAATTCCCCCGAACCATGGTAAGATAATTCTTTGGGTTTGGGTTCTTACTTGGATCATGGTTCCTAGTGATCTACGCATTGGCATAGAACTCTTGAACCATTAGGATTCCGACTTGTTGAATGGGGTTGGTTAGGACTTCCCAACCTCTTCTTTGGATCTCATTTCGGATATCCGGATACTCATTTTTCTTGAGTTTGAAAGGGACCTCGGGAATCACCTTCTTCTTGGCCACAACATCATAAAAGTGGTCTTGATGGGCTTTGGAGATGAATCTTTCCATCTCCTATGACTCGGAGGTGGAAGCTTTTGTCTTCCCTTTCCCTTTTCTAGAGGTTTCTCCGGTCTTAGTTGCCATCAACAGTAATGGAAAAACAAAAAGCTTATGCTTTTACCACACTAAACTTAGAATATTGCTCACCCTCGAGCAAGAGAAGAAAGAAAAGAAGAAGAAGAAGAAGAAGAGAAAATATGGAGGAGAGGGAAGGGGGGTGTATTCGGCCAAGGTAAAGAAGATAGGGTTGTGTTGTGTGAAAATGAAGGAGGGATTAAGGTGTATATATAGTGAGGGGAGAGGGAGTAGGTTCGGCCATATGGGGTGGGTTTTGGGTGGGAAAGTAATTTTGAATTTTGAAGGTAGGTGGGGTTTATGGGGAAGAGTGGATGGATGTAAGTGGTGAAGGGGTAATAGGGAAGAGAGATTGAGGTGATTGGTGAAGGGTTTTGGGGAAGGGTATTTATTGGGAATGGTGAGTGTTGAGAAGAGGGAAGAATATGAGTAGAGGTAGGTGGGAATCCTGTGGGGTCCACAAATGCTGAGATGATCCTGTGGGGTCCACAGATCCTGAGGTGTCAAGGATTTGCATTCCTGCACCAATTAGGCATGTAAAACGCCTTTGCATGCAATTTTGGCATTTAAACGCTGAATTGATGCTTGTTCTGGGCATTCAACGCCCAGATGCAGCATGTTTCTGGCGTTGAACGCCAGTTCTATGCTTGTTTCTGGCGTTCAGCGCCAGCTCTTCTCAGGGTGCATTCCTGGCATTTGAACGCCAGAATGTTGTTTGTTTCTGGCGTTCAACGCCAGATCCATGCTCTGTTCTGGCATTGAACGCCAGCCAGATGCTCCTTACTGGCGTTTAAATGCCAGTATGTTCTTCCTCCAGGGTGTGATTTTTCTTCTGCTGTTTTTGATTCTGTTTTTAATTTTTGTATTTATTTTGTGACTCCACATGATCATGAACCTAATAAAACATGAAAGAACAATAAAAATAAAATTAGATAAATAAAAATTGGGTTGCCTCCCAACAAGCGCTTCTTTAATGTCAATAGCTTGACAGTGGGCTCTCATGGAGCCACACAGGTGATCAGGTCAATTTTATAGACTCCCAACACCAAACTTAGAGTTTGGCTGAGGCCTCCCAACACCAAACTTAGAGTTTGACTGTGGGGGCTTTAGTTGACTCTGTACTGAGAGAAGCTTTCTATGCTTCCTCTCCATTGTTACAGAAGGAGATTCTTGAGTTTTAAACACAAGGTTGTCCTCATTCAGTTGACGGATCAATTCTCCTCTGTCTACATCAATCACAGCTCTTACTGTGGCTAGGAAGGGTCTTCTAAGGATGATGGATTCATCATCATCCTTCCCAGTGTCTAGGATTATGAAATCAGCAGGGATGTAAAGGCCTTCAACCCTTACTAGCACGTCCTCTACTAGTCCATAAGCCATCTTCATAGATTTGTCTGCCATCTCTAATGAGAAATTGGCAGCCTGTACCTCAAGAATTCCCAGTTTATCCATTACAGAGAGAGGCATGAGGTTTATCCCTGACCCAAGGTCGCATAGAGCCTTCTCAAAGGTCATGGTGCCTATGGTACAAGGTATTAGGAACTTTCCAGGATCCTGTTTCTTCTGAGGTAATGTCAGTTGATCCAGATCACTCAGTTCATTGATGAGCAAGGGAAGTTCATCTTCCCAAGTCTCATTACCAAATAATTTGGCATTTAGCTTCATGATTGCATCAAGGTACTTGCCAACTTGCTCTTTAGTAACATCCTCATTCTCTTCAGAAGAAGAATACTCATCAGAGCTCATGAAGGGCATAAGAAGGTTCATTGGAATCTCTATGGTCCCTAGATGAGCCTCAGATTCCTTTGGTTCCTCAAAGGGAAACTCCTTGTTGATCACTGGACGTCCCAGGAGGTCTTCCTTACTGGGATTCACGTCCTTTTCCTCCCCTGTAGGTTCGGCCATGATTGTTATATCAATGGCCTTGCACTCTCTCTTTGGATTCTCTTCTGTATTGCTTGGGAGAGTACTAGGAGGTGTTTCAGTGATTTTCTTACTTAGCTGGCCCACTTGTGCCTCCAAATTTCTTATGGAGGACCTTGTTTCATTCATGAAACTTAGAGTGGCCTTAGATAAATCAGAGACTAAATTTGCTAAGCTAGATGGATTCTGCTCAGAATTCTCTGTCTGTTGCTGAGTGGATGATGGAAAAGGTTTACTATTGTTAAAACTGTTTCTTCCACCATTAGTAAAGCCTTGTTAAGGCTTTTGTTGATCCTTCCATGAGAAATTTGGGTGATTTCTCCATGTGGGGTTATAGGTGTTTCCATAAGGTTCACCCATATAATTTACCTCTGCTATTGCAGGGTTCTCAGGATCATAAGCTTCTTCTTCAGAAGATGCCTCTTGAGTACTGTTGGATGCAGCTTGCATTCCATTCAGACTCTGAGAAATCATATTGACTTGCTGAGTCAATAGTTTGTTCTGAGCCAATATGGCATTCAGAGCATCAATTTCAAGAACTCCCTTCTTCTGAGGCGTCCCATTACTTACAGGATTCCTCTCAGAAGTGTACATGAACTGGTTATTAGCAACCATGTCAATGAGTTCTTGAGCTTTTGTAGGCATTTTCTTTAGGTGAATGGATCCACCTGCAGAATGGTCCAGTGACGTCTTGGAGAACTCAGACAAACCATAATAGAATATATCCAGAATGGTCCATTCTGAAAGCATGTCAGGAGGACACCTTTTGCTCATCTGCTTGTATCTTTCCCAAGCTTCATAGAGAGATTCACCATCTTTTTGCTTGAAGGTTTGAACATCCACTCTAAGCTTGCTCAGCTTTTGAGGGGGAAAGAACTTAGCCAAGAAGGCCGTGACCAGTTTATCCCAAGAGTTCAGGCTATCTTTAGGTTGTGAGTCCAACCATGTTCTAGCTCTGTCTCTTACAACAAAAGGGAAAAGCATGAGCCTGTAGACTTCAGGATCTACTCCATTAGTCTTAACAGTCTCACAGATCTGCAAGAACTCAATTAAAAACTGGTAGGGATCTTCTGATGGAAGTCCATGGAATTTGCAGTTCTGTTGCATTAGAGCAACTAATTGAGGTTTCAGCTCAAAATTGTTTGCTCCAATGGTGGGGATTGAGATGCTTCTTCCATCAAACTTGGAAGTAGGTGTAGTATAATCACCAAGCATTCTCCTTGCATTATTGTTATTTTCGGCTGCCATCTCCTCTTCCTTTTCGAAAATTCCTGTAAGGTTGTTTCTGGATTGTTGTATTTTAGCTTCTCTCAGTTTCCTCTTCAGAGTCCTTTCAGGTTCAGGGTCTGCTTCAACAAGAATGTTCTTGTCCTTGCTCCTGCTCATATGAAAAAGAAGGGAACAGAAAATAATAATAAGGATCCTTTTTACCACAGTATAGAGGTTCCCTTGTTGTTAGTAGAAGAAGAAAGGGAATAAGAGTGAAGAAGAATGGATAATCCAAACACAAGGGTGAGGATAGGAGCAGAGATATGAGATGAGGAGAAGTGTTAGTAAGTAATTAAATAAATAGAAGAAGATGAGAGAGAGGTGAGAGAATTTCAAAAATTAATTAAAATAAAAATTAAAAATTAAAGTTAAATTTCAAAAATCAAAGTTTGAAATTAAATTAAAAATTAAAATTTAAAATAATTAGTTAATTAAAAAGGAATTTTGAAAAAAAAGGAGGGATTTTCGAAAATTAAAGGTAGAAAGTTAGTTGGGCAGTTTTGAAAAAGATAAGAATCAAACAAAAAGTTAAGTGGTTAAGAGATTTTGAAAATCAAATTTTGGAAAGATAAGATTGAAAAAAGATGTGATTGAAACAAAAAGATAAGATTGATTGAAAAAGATTTGAAAGTCAAATTTTGAAAAGATAGGAAGTTAGAAAAGAAGTTAGAAAGGATTTTAATTTTCATTTCGAAAGAGATATGATTAAAATTGAAAAAGATATGATTGAAAATTATTTTGAAAAAGGTTTGAAAAAGAAATTTAAAAAGATTTGATTTTGAAAATTAAAGTTGATTACTTGACTAACAAGAAACAAAAAGATTTGATTTTAAAATTTAAAGATTGAACCTTTCTTATTAGGCAAGTAACAAACTTTACATTTTTGAATCAATCACATTAATTGTTAGTAATATTTTCGAAAATTATGAGATAGAATTAAGAAAAAGATTTTTGAAAAATATTTTTATAATTTTCTAAAATAAATAAGAAAAAATGAAAAAGATTTGATTTTTGAAAAAGATTTTGAAAAAGATAGGATTTTCAAATTGAAAATTTGATTTGACTCATAAGAAACAACTAAATTTTAAAAAGTTTTGAAAAAGTCAACTCAAATTTTCGAAAATTTATGAGTGAAAAAGGGAAAGATATTTTTTTTAATTTTGAATTTTTAATGATGAAAGAGAAAAACACAAAATTTACTCAATGCATGAAAATTTTTGGATCAAAACATGTGATGCATGCAAGAACACTATGAATATCAAGATGAACACCAAGAACACTTTGAATGTCAAGATGAACAACACCAAGAACTTATTTTTGAAAATTTTTAAGAAAAGATAAACATGCAAGACACCAAACTTAAAAATTTTTATTCTTTAGACATTAATAATTCAAGAATGCATATGAAAAACAAGGAAAGACACAAAACAAGAAAATATGAAGATCAAACAAGAAGACTGGCCAAGAACAACTTGAAGATCATGAAAAATGCAATGCATGAATTTTCGAAAATAATTTTTAGAAAATTAAAAAGATTCAATTGACACTAAACTTAAATCTTGACTCTAGACTCAAACAAGAAACATCAAATTATTTTTGATTTTATGATTTTGTTAATTTTTTTTTTATTTTTCGAAAACTAATTGGAAAAAAAAACGAAAAAGAAGAAATTATTTTTTTGTATTTTTTGAAAATAAGAAATAAAAAGCTTAAAATTAAAAAAAAATTACCTAATCTGAGCAACAAGATGAACTTTCAGTTGTCCAAACTCGAACAATCCCCGACAACGGCGCCAAAAATTTAGTGTGCGAAATTGTGATCTAGATGTGAAATTGTTGTTCGAAATTGATTCCCTGGCATTGGCTCCAAAAGCGTGTGCACAATACCATGGTCCAAACATAACTTCACAACTTCGCGCAACTAACCAGCAAGTGCACTGGGTCGTCCAAGTAATACCTTACGTGAGTAAGGGTCGAATCCCACGGAGATTGTTGGTATGAAGCAACCTATGGTCATCTTGTAAATCTCAGTCAGGCGGATTAAATTGTTTTAAGAAATTATAGTGGATGAAAATAAATAAAATATAAAATAGGATAGTGGTACTTATGTAATTCATTGGTGAGAATTTCGGATAAGCGTATAGAGATGCTTTTGTCCCTCTGAACCTCTGCTTTCCTGCTGTCTTCATCCAATCATTCCTACTCCTTTCCATGGCAAGCTTTCTGTAGGGCATCACCATTGTCAATGGCTACTTCCCATCCTCTCTGTGAAAATGGTCCGATGCACTATCACTGCATGGCTAATCATCTGGAGGTTCTCGATCATATTGGAATACGATTCACCATCCTTTTGCGTCTGTCACTACACCCAGCACTCGCGAGTTTGAGGCTCGTCACAGCCATCCCTTCCCGGATCCTACTCGGAATACCACAGACAAGGTTTAGACTTTTTGGATCTCAAGAATGGCCATCCATGGGTTCTAACTTATACCACGAAGATTCTGATTAAGAAATCCAAGAGATACTCATTCAATCGAAGGTAGAACGAAAGTGGTTAAGAAATCCAAGAGATACTGATGATGAGTGTCACGATTATCACATTCATGTTGAAGTGCGAATGAATATCTTAGAAGCGGAATAAGTTGAATTGAATAGAAAAACAGTAGTACTTTGTATTAATTCATGAGGAACAGCAGAGCTCCACACCTTAATCTATGATGTGTAGAAACTCTACCGTTGAAAATACATAAGTGATGAAGGTTCAGGCATGGCCGAATGGCCAGCCCCCATGAAAGTCTAAGATAGCATAAAACTAATCAAAGATCCCTTACAAAGATAGCATAAAGTCCTATTTATACTAAACTAGTTACTGGGGTTTACAGAAATGAGTAAATGATGCAGAAATCCACTTTCGGGGCCCACTTGGTGTGTGCTTGGGCTGAGCTTGAAGTTTACACGTGGAGAGGTCATTCTTGGAGTTGAACGCCAGTTTGTAATGTGTTTCTGGCGTTGAACTCCACTTTGCAACTTGTTTCTGGCGCTGAACGCTAGACTGCAACATGGAACTGGCGTTCAACGCCAGTTTGCATCATCTAAACTCAGGCAAAGTATGGACTATTATATATTGCTGGAAAGCCCTGGATGTCTACTTTCCAACTCAATTGGAAGCGCGCCAGTTGGAGTTCTGTAGCTCCAGAAAATCCACTTTGAGTGGGGAGGTCAGAATCCAACAGCATCTGTAGTCCTTCTTCAACCTCTGAATCTGATTTTTGCTCAGGTCCCTCAATTTCAGCCAGAAAATACCTAAAATCACAGAAAAATACACAAACTCATAGTAAAGTCCAGAAATGTGATTTTTAATTAAAAACCAATAAAAATATACTAAAAACTAACAAAATCATACTGAAAACTATGTAAAAACAATGCCAAAAAGCGTATAAATTATCCGCTCATCAACCCGCAATTACGTTTACCAAGGAAGATGCATCCGGCATCATCTCAGGACACGACAAACCCATGGTCATCACCATTATACTGGGAAATGCAAATCTCTACCGCACACTGATAGACCAAGGGAGCTCCGCCAACATCTTATTTAAAACTGCCTTCGACAAGCTCGGCCTGGAAGATAAAGAACTCAAAGCATATCCAAACAGCCTATTCGGACTGAGAGACACTCTAGTGCAACCACTGGAATACGTCCCGCTACACACAACCTTCGGAAAAGGAAACCAATCCAGGACACTCAAAATAGACTACATCGTGGTCGACGTGAGTTCAGCCTACAACGCCCTAATAGGTCAGACAACATTAAATCAACTCAGCGCAATAGTTTCAACTCCACATCAATGCATGAAATTCCTAACTACAGAAGGGATAGCTACGATAAAAGCAGATCAGAAGATGTCGTGCTGCTGTTATAACGAAAGTCTAAACCTCAGAGGCAGAGGAGAAGAATTCCACACAATCGAACTTGGTGGAGTTCAGAGGTGAGAAGAACTCTGTCCACAACCTGAAGGTGAAGTAGAAAAAGTCCAGATCGGAGACATCCCGGACAAAATAACCAATATTGGCACGATTCTAAAAGGAGACATAAAAGAATCACTCGTGCAATTCTTACGAGAAAACGCCGATCTCTTTGCATGGAAGGCTGCAGACATGCCAGGCATAGACCCCAAGTTAATGTGTCATAAGCTAGCAGTATACCCTGGATCTCGGCCAGTACAACAGAGGCGTAGAAAGCTCGGACCCGAACAATCCCAAGCTGTGGAAGAGCAGGTACAAGCTCTGCTGGAGGCAGGATTCATAAGAGAAGTCAAGTACCCACTATGGTTAGCTAATGTCGTCTTGGTAAAAAAAATCAAACGGGAAGTGGCAAATGTGTACCGACTATACAGATCTCAACAAAGCCTGCCCAAAAGACCCTTATCCACTCCCAAGTATCGACGCTCTGGTAGATGCCTCCTCCGGATATAAATACCTCTCGTTTATGGATCCATATTCCGGAAACAATCAAATCCCTATGTATCCACCAGATCAAGAAAAGACCTCGTTTTTAACACCAAAAGCAAATTATTGCTACATTGTGATGCCCTTTGGTCTCAAGAATGCGGGAGCTACTTATCAAAGGCTAATGAATAAAGTCTTTTCAGATCATATCGGAAAAGTCATGGAAGTCTACGTGGACGACATGTTAATAAAAACACAAAGTGAAGAGACATTATTGTCCGACCTGGTCTGAGTGTTCGATACTATAAGGAAGCATGGCATGCGACTCAATCCTGCAAAATGCACCTTTGCAGTAGAAGCAGGCAAGTTCTTAGGTTTTATGCTCACACAAAGAGGAATTGAGGCAAATCCGGATAAATGCCAGGCCATACTCAACATGAAAAGCCCAACTTGTGTCAAAGAGGTACAACAACTCAACGGGAGACTGGCAGCCTTATCCAGATTCCTAGCAGGATCAGCGATAATATCTCTTCCCTTCTATGCTACTCTAAGGAAATAAAAGAAGTTCGAATGGACAACGGAGTGCGAACAAGCCTTCCACGATTTCAAAAGGTTTCTAGGACGGCCACCTATCCTATCTCGGCCACGAGAAGGAGAACCACTCATATTATACCTCGTGGTAGGGAGTCGGGCAGTAGCCTCGGCACTAGTTCGAGAAGAAGACAGTGGGCAACAACCCGTATATTTCATCAGTAAAGCATTACAAGGATCCGAGCTGAACTACCAAAAAATAGAAAAGTTTGCCTATGCTCTCATACTAACATCTCGACGACTTCGCCCGTACTTCCAAGCTCACACCATTAAGGTTCGGACCAACTAGCCCATAAAAGGGATATTGCAGAAAACAGATCTAGCAGGCAGAATTCTACAATGGGCAGTCGAGTTATCCGAGTTCGGCCTTCAATACGAAGCTCGGAGAGCCATCAAATCACAATACTTAGCCGACTTTATTGCAGAATTTACAGACACTACGGAGACCCCATAGAATGGAATATTTGCGCGGACGGTTCCTCGAATAAAACTGGAAATGGCGTAGGTGTGATAATTGAAAGCAACCAAGGAACCCAAATTGAGCTTTCCCTCAAGTTCGGGTTACCTACCTCAAACAACCAGGCAGAATATGAAGCACTACTAGCTGGTTTGAAGCTGGCTAAGGAGGTTGGAGCCCAAAAACTCATCATCTTCAGCGACTCACAAGTAGTCACCTCACAAATAACAGGGAGCTACCAAGCCAAGGATCCCACCATGAAAAAGTATTTGGATAAAATCAGGGAACATCTCGAACAACTCGGGGAATATGAGATCCGCCACATACCCTGCGAACAAAATGCCCGAGCTGACGCACTCTCAAAACTAGCCAGCACCAAAACAGGGGGCAACAATAGAAGCCTCATCCAGGAAATGCTACAAAACCCGTCAATCTCGGAAGAGGAAAAAGTCCTAGCCATTACAGGTCAGGATCAAGGATGGATGACCCCCATAATTAACTACCTCAAAACAGAAACACTCCCCACAGATGAAAAGGAGGCAAAGAGGTTGAAACGGGAGGCACAATACTGCACTATCATAAACAACACCTTATACAAAAGAGGGATTTCAATACCATTATTAAAATGTGTGCCGACCTCCAACACAAGGGAAGCTTTAGAGGAAGTACACAGTGGCATTTGTGGCAATCATCTCGGAGCACAAGCTCTCACCAAAAAAGTACTTCGGGCGGGATTTTATTGGCCAACTCTACAAAAGGAAGCTACAGAATTTGTAAAGACATGTCCACCATGCCAGAAACATGCCAACTTTCACATCACCCCACCAGAAGAGCTCATCAGCGTAACCTCACCTTGGCCATTTGCAAAATGGGGACTCGATCTTCTCGGACCCTTTTCCCATGGATCGGGACAAGTTAAATTCCTCATAGTAGGGGTAGACTACTTCACAAAATGGATCGAGGCAGAGCCCCTAGCCAACGCCACCGCTCAAAGAAGCCGGAAATTCCTATATAAGAACATCGTCACAAGGTTCGGGGTTCCATACTCCATCACCACAGACAATGGCACCCAATTCACAGATGCAGGCTTCAGAAAGTTAATGGCCGACTTGAACATAAAACACCAGTTCACCTCCGTCGAACATCCCCAAGCCAATGGACAAGCCAAAGCGGTCAACAAAGTCATACTGGCTGAGCTAAAATAGAGATTACAAGATGCAAAGGGAGCTTGGGCCGAAGAACTCCTACAAGTCCTATGGGCATATCGAACAACGCCACATTCCACCACAAAGGAATCACCCTTCCGATTAACATACGGAACGGAGGCAATGATCCCAGTAGAGATCGAGGAAGGGTCGCTTAGAATGGTCTGTTACAATGAAGAAGCCAACTTCCAACTTCAAAGGGAAGAACTCGACCTACTTCCTGAGATCCAAGAAAGAGCTCGGATTAGGGAAGAAGCACTAAAACGTCGAATGGCTTCCAGATATAATCAAAAAGTAGTGCCAAGAGGTTTCGCTGAGAATGATCTCATCCTAATCCGAAATGACATCGGAACAACTCGACCCGGAGAAGGAAAGCTGGCAGTAAACTGGAAAGGACCCTACCGAGTCATAGAAGTACTTGGGAAGGGCTACTACAGGCTATCCGAACTCGACAGGCGAGAGCTTCCTAGATCGTGGCACGCCTGCAACCTAAGAAGGTACTATAGCTAGAGAAGGTAAAAGATCTCATCATAGGATGCACTCTTTTTCCTGAAAAGGTTTTTTAATGAGGCACCAAGTTGAGATCCAGAAATTGTCCGACTCAAAAAGATAAAAACTCTATATGTACATATTTTCATTCTCTTTTAAATAAAAAATATTAGACGTTCTACAAAGTTTTCAAGACGCATTAATCTGAAATATTCATCATCCGATTATAAAGCGACAGATTGGCAGAAAGTTAAAAACAAATTCACTGCACGATCACGATAAAGACCAACAGAGATGAAAACCAGATTCATCTAAAGGTCGACTAAATGAGGATTTAACCCGCCTTCTACAAATCGGCAAAGATGAAAACAGAATAATGCAAGAAGTTATCGAAAGTGATCCGGAGAAAGGACCTGACGAGGGCCTGATGGATTGCTAAATAATAACTTAAAAGACTGGCCGACGTTAAGAAGTCGGACCAAGTTAAACCAAGTTATAAGTAAACCCTGGAAAGAGGTCTGGCCAACCCTATAAAAGAGGATTACTTTAACTTAGAAGGGCTCGACATGACGAAGTCGGCCCAAACCTGAACAAGGTCCAAGAAAGAGGATTACAAAAATAACTTAGAAGGTCCCCGACATGACAAAGTAGGCCCAAAACATAAAGTTATAGAAGTAATCCATGAAAGAGACCTGAACAAGGTCCAAGAAAGAGGATTACAAAAATAACTTAGGAGGGCCCGACATGACAAATTCGGCCCAGAACATAAAGTTATAGAAGTAATCCCTGAAAGAGACCTAAACAAGGTCCAAGAAAGAGGATTACAAAAATAACTTAGGAGGGCCCGACATGACGAAGTCGGCCCAAAACATAAAGTTATAGAAGTAATCCCTGAAAGAGACCTGAACAAGGTCCAAGAAAGAGGATTACAAAAATAACTTAGAAGGGCCCGACATGACGAAGTCGGCCCAAAACATAAATTTATAGAAGTAATCCCTGAAAGAGACTTGAACAAAAGTCCAAGAAATAGGATTACGAAATAACTTGATCCGACATGACGAAGTCGGTCCACATAAGGAAGGACCCGACATGACGAAGTCGACCCACATAAAGTGCGAAGGCTACAAAAAGTAATACTTGGCAGAGACCTCACAAAAGGTCCAAACAAAACAGGATTTTTGTTTGTTGCCTCAAAGGAATCAAAGCCACAAGCACAAAAGCAACTCAAAAAGATCGAGCAACAAGGCTCTAGCACTACCAAAAGCCTAGAAAAAGTGCCTAGACGAGATAAAGATCGACATGATACTAAAGGCGCGAAGTTGTGATAAAAACAAATTCAAAGGTGCTACCCAAATCAGCCCCAAGAACTTGGAAGCTATTTTTTGTTTTTCAGCCTAAAGTTGCTAAACAAGCAACTAAACAAGTGTCAACAGTCAGTAAAATGAAATTTACAAAATAAAGAGTTTAAAAGCCCACAAGTCGGGCTATCTACACAATCAAGATAAAAAAGTTCAGTTAAACATCAGAAGCCTTCCCGGTAGCATCAGCACGGAGTGAAGGAGGGTGAGTTTGAATGGGCACAGCATCCACGGTCCCATCATCCCGATTCAGGATTTGACAGTCCGGATCGAATACGGGATGACCGATCTCAACTGAAGGAACTGTAGAAGTTGACACTTTGGCAGTAGGCGCAGGGGGAGGTTCGACATCATCATCATCCGGGTCATCAGGGACAATCTTACCATCCCTCACAACATTGTCTAGGCTGAAGAGAGAAAGGTTGACCTCGGGAGCCAGAATTCGAACTTGCTCTTTCAGGTTCTCATAAGCAGCATTCACGCTGCGACAAGATGACCCTGGAGCTCTGAGTAATCAGCTCGGGCAGATTCCAACTCCTCCCTCAGATGCATTACCTCCCGATAGGATGTAACGTAGCTGTCTTTATGCCTTAAAGTCATGTCCTCGGCTAACCTCACAGAAGCTGCCAAAGCAAGGGAGCTAGCCTTCTCGCTCTCCAGCTCCTTCTCCAGTTTGGTCACTTTCACTTCGAGCTCCTCCTTCAAGCCCTTCATCCGATCAAACTCCTGTTTAGCCTCCTCCATGAAGGCTTTAGTGGCATGAAGAGGAAGATTTTGGGCAGTTCGGTACAAGGCAGCTCCCATGTGCGCCATCTTAACACTACTCCGAGTTATAAAGTCCAAATGGCGAAGGAGTGATACATCATCCATAGGGAGGGCACAATAAGGACCGATCTGCTGATCTACGAACTCGACCGCGTCAAAATCAGGGGCATCAAGGTTGAAAGGCTCAATTATTTTTTGCTTTTTGTTGGGAGGAGCGCCAGAAGTGGCAACAGAGGCTTGGGAAGGATCAACCAAACGAACCCGGGGAGTCAGGATTACCTTCCTCGCCCTAGGTGAGCTTGGAACGGCCGGCTTTGACTGGGCCTGGGATGATCTCTCCCCAGCCGCCTTGGCCGAGACGTTTTGGGCTACGGTAGCTTTCCTCACCCTTTTAAAGGCCTTCATAGATTCATTATTCTTAATCATCTCTGCAAGTAAAACACAACAGTAAAGTATCAAGTCACAAATCGGAAAAGAGTTTGCAAATAATATAGGAGCAGACAAAAGAGGAAAATCAAAATACTACCCAGCTCAGTTTGGAGAAGAGAGGGATTGGTTAAAAATTTCTTTGTGTCGAGATGGGGAGGCTGGCCCCAGTGTTCTTCCAGAACAATCATGAAAGCTTGCTCAGCCTCATCCAACATTTCCCATGTATATCTGGATACTCTCACATCCTTTTGCCATTCCAAGGGAAAGGCAGGCTCATCATTTTCATCCAGAAAGAAGGGCCGAGCTCCTTCAACAGCTCGGACCTTAAAAAAGTAATTTTTAAAATCACAAAAAGATTCGTCAAACATGGAGAAGACCTTCTTTCCCTGGGAAGCTCGGAAAGAAACCCAAGCGGCTTTCTTCTTTACTACCCCAGGCTTCGTCAAAACAAAGAGATAGAAGAAAAGAGATTGTGAAGCAGGAATACCAAATCCATGACACAACAATTGAAAAATTTTTATGAAACCCCAGGAATTGGGGTGAAGTTGGGAAGGAGCAACATTACATGACCATAACAAGTTGGTCTCAAAATTGGTGAAAGGAAGAGTAATACTCATTTGACTAAAAAAGAAGTCGTAGGTGTAGAAAAAAGGGCGCTCTCCGGCAATTCGAGTAGAGAAATAGACCCTCTCCTCAGAACTCGGAGATACAAGTTCATAGTTCTTTTCATCACCACCACTACCACAGATCTTATGAAATTGTCTAAGTTGCTGACAGAACTCAGAGTCAACCAAAGAAATACACAACAAAATCATAGAATCCACCCAATCAGCCATGCCCTCATGGACTTGGGAAGACGTCTCAACAATATTTTTGCAAGAAGACATGAGGCCAACTAATCCTACAACAAGAAAAGAAGATCGGATTACTAAAAACCATCTCGGACGAAGGACAAAACAACTCGACTAATATGATTCAGATGACACAAACAACAAAAGGAAAATCCCAGAACCCGCACAGAAAGGTCCAGGGGCGTCCTTTGGAGGCAGTTAGGGAACAAGGATTTAGGAAAAACCTACAAAGCTAACGAGAAAAACTCTTTAAAGTGAAAAAGAAAGCAGCATGCATCCCAGAAAGCTACAAATCAGACAAAGCCAAAACAGCTATATTCCAAATTCATAGTCTTAGCTTATCAACAAACACAATGGCAAAGCATATCAAAGAAAAAGTCATCAAAGATGCCACCTTTTCCAAGAAAAAAAAAACCCCTAGAAAAAGCAAAATGACAGAATTCATCAGTATAAGCAATCAGCATGACAAAAGGAACAATCTTTCAAAGAAAACAAGCAACGTGAGCCCCAGGAATGCACAGGGACCATTTCAAAAGCAAAAAGAAAACTCTTAAGCAGCAAACAAGCAGGCACAATGCGAAAAGATTCATACTTCAAGAGAAAATCGAAACCCTATCAAAAATCGAAGGCAAAAATGACGAGAGAGGCACAAAGAAAGAAAAACCAACCTGAACAAATGGAGAAGCTTCGAGGAAGGTTGAAGATGGAAAGATGGAATCGCCCGCAAAATCGCTGAATGACGCCGCAACGCAAGAAAGGCAAAATGTAGGCAAAAAATAGAAAGCGAGAGAACGAAGGGAGAAGTTACAAAGAAAAATGAAAGAGAGAAACCGTTTCTGATTGCAAAAATTCAAAATAAAAGCCAAGGAAAACGGGGCAATTAATACCAATTAATGAAGGTATTAAACTCTCGCACGTTCCCAAGAACAAAGCGCTGATATAAAAGCGCGCGCTTTTAGAGGAAGACGTTCCACATTCAAAAAAAAGGTTCTACAAAGAAAGGAATCGACAAAATGCTCGAGTTCGGCTTCACTAGAGAAAGATCGAAGTCAAGGACTCGACCTCAAAGCAGAAGACCGAGCTCAAGCAGGGGCACTGTTCACATCCTGGGTCGAGCTATCCGATCCGGGATGTTCAGTAATAAAGCGACCGACCTCCTCAGGTCAGGTTATCCGACCTCTTCTCAAAGAGGTCGGTCAAATCGACAGGAAAGCCTAGTAAGGGGCCCAAATAGAGGAACACGACCCAAATCCAAAGGCAGTCCAATCCTATAGAGATAAGGGCGGTTCCCTTGAAAATAAGCTGACCTCAACTCAAAGATAAGATAAGATAAGATAACTAACTTATCTTATCTAAAAAGGTCACTCTACACCATTATAGATACACTGGAGCACCAAGGTATAACTCATACTCTGATTCTACTAAAAAACCTGTTTAATACCCATGCTAACTTAAGCATCGGAGTCTCTTGCAGGTACCCCCCACCTTCCGGTGATCAAGGATCAGTAGTGCAGCCAGTCTAACAAGTCGGACACGACAGCTCCGGCCACCACCCATCAGCTGGACACGTCATCTCCGACCCTACAGAAGATCTCATCCGAGATCGACTTACAGTTTCAGGTAACCCTTGGAACAGTAACCATGCATAGACCTGGGTCACTACATTTTTCAGGTATATCACCCACTAAAGCAGATAAGGAGCTACCTAGAGGAATAGTTTCTAATTCACTTAATTTATCTTTATGCATGCACAAATCTTTTAGAAACTTAGTATATCTAGGTACCTGCTGAATGGCATCAAAAAGTGGAATGGTTACCTCAACCTTTTTAAAAATTTCTACCATTTTAGGGTCTAGTTCCACCTGCTTTCTGGGCTTCCTAGCAAGGTGTGGAAATAGAATAGGAATGGTGCCACTCTGGCGCCACTCGCAGCTTCTGCGTCTCTTGGTGCTCCATTCCTAGATTGAGCTGCTTCTTCTTCAACCAAGT
The DNA here is from genome assembly GCF_003086295.3 of Arachis hypogaea. NCBI lineage: Eukaryota > Viridiplantae > Streptophyta > Magnoliopsida > Fabales > Fabaceae > Arachis > Arachis hypogaea. The sequence goes on along the minus strand of NC_092050.1, from coordinate 99,888,604 downwards.
CTTGTACTACATCTTCTTCTTTAGCATCCTCTACTTCCACAGTACTTTCAACTGGAGTGTCATCTTTTAAGCTTGGCTCCGCATGACTCCTCTCTGGTAGTGTAGTCCCGGACCTCAAAGTAATGGCGTTGATTCCTCCTTTAGGGTTGGGTATAGGCTGAGATAGAAGTGTACTGGAGCTTGCAGGTTGATTGTTGGAGGCAAATAGTGAATCCATCCGGGAGACGAGAGCTTGTAAAATAGCATTTAGACCGTTCATGGTAGAGTTAACTGTATTATGAATGTCTTGCATCATAGTGCGAAGCATCTCATCATTAGAAGAAGAAGGGGGGTAAGTGATTTGAGGGTGTTCTGAGGTGCTTGGGACTGCCTTTGGTAAGGTGCTCTGTAAGGCTGGTTCTAGTTCTGCTGTCTGTTGTTGTTGTTGTTGTTGTTCCACCTCTAATTTCCATTGTTGTCTCTGCCTCCTCTGTTGTAGTTGTCCCTCCATTCCTGGTTGGAATTATCTTTCCATCCATGGTTAGAGTTGTCTTGCCAACCTTGATTGTAGGTTCTACCTTGGTTATAATTGCCGCCTTGTTGATTGTATCCTTGATTCGAGCGGTCATAAAAATTATGAGTAGCTGCCAAGGTGTTGTCTTCTTGTTGGAGTTGCGGACACTCATCAGTGTAATGAGTATAATCAGCACATATTCCGCATACTCTTTGAGGAACCAACTGTTGACTTTGTTGTTGTGGGGGAGGCTGAGGTTGTTGTTGATTCAGCTGTATCTACTTCAGTAGGTTGGTCATCTCACATATAGCCTGTGTGAAAGCAGTAGTCTCATTGCTAGAGGAAACCTCTGCAACAGCCTTGGGATGGTTGTTCCTGTGCCTCCCGTTCCGAGTAGATTCTGCTAGATCAATGATCAGTTGTCACGCTTCATCCGCGGTCTTGTACTTTTTCAGAGAACCATTACTCGCACTATCCGATGTAGTTTTATCCTGAGGCTTCATGCTTTGTGTGAAGTAGCTGATCAACACCAACTTGTCAATCATGTGGTGAGGGCATGCGTCCAGAAGATTCCTGAAGCGCTCCCAATACTCATAGAGAGTCTCTGATTCGCCTTGAACAATGCAAGAAATCTCCTTCCTCAGTCTATCAGTAACTTCAGCTGGAAAGTATTTTTCCAGGAATTCTCTCCTGAGCATGTCCCAGTTAGTAACAACTGCTTTAGGTTGAGTGTAGTACCACTCCCTCACCTTTTCCTCAAGAGAAAATGGGAAGGCGGTTAGCAGAATAGAAGTCTCATCTGCACCATGACGCCTAACAGTAGAACAGGCTGTCTGAAAATCCCTGAGGTGCTTGATAGGCTCCTGAGCAGGTATGCCATGAAACTTAGGCATTAAGTTGATTAACACAGTCTTCAGTTCAAAATCTGTAGCCAGATTTAGGTGACGCGCTTGATACGGTTGCAGTGTAAAGTCTGGAGCTCTAACTTCCTGGAGAGTAATCCTCCTAGGCTGTGCCATGTTACCTACACATAAATCAATAGTATCAGTAGAAAAAGAGCTTGTTTCTTCCTTAGATAGCGCTTCAGATTTGCCCTCTGATGAGATTGGTGAATTGGCAAGAACCACTTCACCACCCTCAAAAGCTAACTGACGCCGAGCTCGCCTAATACGTGAAAGAATTCTTTCAATTTCAGGATCAAATGCGGCTAAGCTCGGGTCAGGCAGAGAACGCGTCATTCAATGAAAGAAACATACAGCTCATGGTAATAAAATAAAATAAAATATGCAAAAATTAAAAATATGTACAACAACTAATAATTTAGCACGCAATTGTAACTCCCCGGCAACGGCGCCAAAAATTGATGCGAGCGGAAATCAGCCTATTAAGAAATTATAGTAAGAACAGCATTGCAAGTACAATTCTTAACCAGCAAAAATCCGCTTATCAATTTAGAAAGGGTTGTCACAAACTTTAGAATAAAATACTGGGAGTATGAATCCCAGGTCGTCTCCCAACGAGTTGAGAAAAGAGTGCTATTTTATTAGTTAGGAGTTTTCCAAGAATTTTTAAGAGTTGAAGAACAGAAAAGTAAATGACTGTAAATTAAAGCAATGAGAATTAGCAAGAGAATTTATATAATCAATTAAAAAGCCTTGACCGGGGGAATGATTAATTGGAAGTTCTATCCTTGTTGGATTTTCCCAAGTGTAATATTAAGAGGTTATTGTTCTACTTAGTCATCCCTTACCTGATAAGGGAAAGTCAAGTAACTAACTAACCAACTATAAACCTCAGGTCCTAATCCTCTCTCCAAGGAAGGATTAGAGTTAGAGACTAGAGTCAGCCAACAACTTTCAATTAAAATTAACACTTGAGTATTCCAACTCAAGGGTCTCCTTTTAATCAACCCCCAAGTCAAGTTAGGAGTTTACTCCATTGACATGAATATAACGTTCACAAACATACAAGAAGAAGACATGATAAATTAAATAAAATAGGAATTGAAAATTAATTAAAAGTAAAAGTAGTCCTTTGCATTAATAAATCCCAAAATGCAACATACATATCTGAACAGGGTCAATAAGTAATCAAAAGAGTAAAGGAATAAGAAAGCAAACTAAAATAATAACAACTTCAACGGAGGTAGTGACTCTTCTCAAAATCCAAAGCAAAAGCATAAAACTATAAAACTAGAAATCTATGAATGTGTAAAAAACCTAGAGGAGGAGTGATTTCTCTCTAAGATTCAAAACTAAAACTAAAACTATGTGAATGAGAATGTCTGTTGAGTCTCTGCTTGTCCCCTGGCTCTAGTCTGTGTTTCTAGGCCGGAAACTGTGTCCAAACTCGGCTCAAAATTGCGCCCAGCATTTTCTGCAATTACTGCAGGTTGCGCATCTCACGCGTACGCGTCAGTCACGCGTACGCGTCGCTGGTCAACTTCGCGTATTACGCGTACGCGTCAAGCATGCGCATGCGTCACCTGCGGACTCCGATTCACGCGCACGCGTCGTCCATGCGTGCACGTCGCTTTTCGCTGGTTATCTCCTTTATTTCTTGTGGTACTTCCATTTATGCAAGCTTCCTCTCCATCCTCTAAGCCATTCCTGCCCTATAAAGCCTAAAAACACTTAACGCACAGATTACGGCATCGAATGGTATAAAGGGGGAATTAAAATACACAATTTAAAGGCTTAGGAAGCAAGTTTTCAATTATGGAACAAAACTAGGAAGGAATTGTAAAATCATGCAATTCGTATGAATAAGTGTGCAAGGACTTGATAAAAATCACTCAATTGAGCACAAGATAAACCATAAAATAGTGGTTTATCACCCAGCAAAGTGCACCTTCACGATAGAAGCTGGCAAATTCTTGGGCTTCATGCTCACCCAAAGAGGAATTGAAGCAAACCTAGATAAGTGCTAGACTATACTTCACATGAAAAGTCCGACCTATGTCAAAGACGTCCAGCAGCTTAATGGAAGACTAGCCGCTCTATCTAGATTCCTAGCCATATCAGCCCTAAGATCTCTCCCCTTCTTTGCAACCTTAAGGAAGGGACAGAGGTTCTAGTGGACCCCAGAATACGAACAAGCCTTCCAAGATTTCAAGAGTTTTCTGGGACAACCACCTGTCCTTACCCGACCTCGGGAAGGTGAAGAGCTCATATTATACCTCGCCATAGGAAATCAAGCAATAGCCTCAGCACTAGTTAGAGAGGACGAAAGTGGGCAACAACCCATCTACTTCATCAGTAAAGCTCTACAAGGGGTTAAACTAAACTATCAAAAGATAAAAAAGTTCGCCTACGCTCTCATATTAACTTCTCGACGCCTCTGTCCATACTTCCAAGCTCATGATGCCAGGGCATTTCGACCAGTTTCACTGACCTTTTCTTTATTGTTTTAGGGTAGTTTCATGCATTTTCTTAGGAATTAAGCAAGTTTTGGGTAGAATTTTACTTACATCTTGATTCAAGCAACATTGTGAATTTTATATGATTTCATGAGAATTATGCATGAATTTAATGACAAATTGGATGATGCATGACTCATAACTTGGATTAGAGCTTTGATGCACTTTATTTGCTTGATTTCAGGACAAAGGAAGCAAGGAAAAGCCACGTTAGTAGCCACGTTAGTAGCCACGTTAGTCTAACTAACGTGACCACTAACGTGGAATGGGATCTAGCTTGCAACGTTAATAAGAAAAGTGATCGCCAATAACGTCTTCGAAGCCATCATAGCCCACGTTAATTTCCACGTTAACTACATTAACGTGGCAGTTAACATGGAAGAAAAGGAAGCTCCAAGCATTAGTGGTAAAAGTAAGTGCCACTAACACTCCAAAAAGGCAATTGGCCACGTTAAGAGTCACGTTAACACAGCTAACGTGAACTCTAACGTGGAAGAGGAAGATAATGCCAACGTTAGTGACACTCACCTTTGTCACTAACGTTGGACTAAGCCCATATTGGCTACGTTAAGAGCCACGTTAACTTGGTTAACGTGAAATCTAACGTGGAAAGAGCAAGGAATCGCCAACGTTAGTGACACTCACCTTTGTCACTAACGTTAGACTAAGCCACTATGAGCCACGTTAGTTACCACGTTAAGTGTATTAACGTGGAAGCTAACGTGGAGGAAAGAATTGATGAGCCAACGTTAGTGACACTCACCTTTGTCACTAACGTTGGAGATGGCAATCACCACCACGTTAGTGGCCACGTTAAGACAATTAACGTGGGCACTAACGTGAGAAGGGGCGTTTGGAGCGTTAGTGACAAAGGTAAGTGTCACTAACGCTCTCGAGGCTAAGGTATGCCCACGGTAAGAGCCACGTTAGTTATACTAACGTGGACTCTAACGTGAGAAAAAGGGGCTAAGGGCAACATTATTGGCAAAGGTAAACGCCAATAACGCTCACAATGGACCAAGAGGCAACGTTAGTGGTCACGTTAGTGCCACTAACGTTGAAGTTAACGTAACTCATCTTGGGCTAGGAACGTTAGTGCAAAAGGTGATTGTCACTAACGTTCTCAAACCCACATTTTCAATTACGTTAACGCCACTAACGTCCAAGCCAAAGTCCATCCCTACTTCACACTTTCTCTGCAAGTAAAGCTGAGCCCACTGAAGATTCCAAACTGCTTCAACTCAAGATCTAAAGGCCCATATCCAAGACTTAAAGAGCCAACTGGAAGATCAGAAGAGTAGTATATATAGGAGTAGTTTTAAACTAGAGAAGGGCAGCTTTTGGATTGAGAGAACTACTCTCTGTATAATTTTACTTTCTCTGCAACTTCTAGTTTTACTTTCAGAATGCATTCTCCATCTTTGTTTTCCATTCCCAGAGCCATGAACAACTAAACCCCTTTCATTGGGTTAGGGAGCTCTGTTGTAATTTGATGGATCAATAATAGTTTTCATTATTCTTCTTCTTTCTTTTCTCTTGATTTTACTAGAAAGCTTTCAATCTTCATCCAATTGGGTAGTTGTCTTGGAAAAGAAGCTATTCATACTTGGATCTCTTCGGAACCTTGGAAGAGGAATGAAGAGATCATGCTAGAAATGCTTTCTCATGTTGGACCAAATTGGGGTTTGGATGGATATAGTGACATATAATCCTACCAACACTTTGATTTGGAAATACATGTGGTATAATCAGTGACCATACTTCATCTCTTCTCATGAGAAATTAGACCAAGGAATTGGCTATTGATCAAGATTTGAGAGATTGAATTACCAAGGAATTGGAGTTCAATCACTTAAGATTGCCAAGGAGATCAATGAATGCATTGATTGAGGAAGAGATGAAAATGAACTTGATCCGGAGAATGCAACATCTCCTAAGCCCAATGAATCCCCTATTTCTGATCTTACCTATTCTCTTTAATTTCTGCAATTTACGTTCATGCTAAATTCCCCATTCCCCATTTAAGATTCTGCAATTTACCTTCCGCCATTTACATTCAGCTCTTTATTTCCAGTATTTACATTTTCTGTTATTTACTTTTCCGCCATCTAATTTCCTGCAACTCTCACATTAAATTCTGCTTAGCGTAACTAGAACATTCCTCTAATTAAAGTTGATTGACCAATCAATCCCTGTGGGATTCGACCTCACTCTATTGTGAGTTTTTACTTGACGATAATTCGGTATACTTGCCGAGGGAAATTTGTTGATAGACAAGTTTCTGTGAATCAAGTTTATGGCGCCGTTGCCGGGGATTGATTTTGTATCAACAATGATTAAGTTGGTCGATAACTAGATTGAGTATTTTTTTTTTGTTTAATTTCATCTGAGTAATTTACTTTCAGTTTTAGTTATTTCCATCCCTTTACCCTTTACCCGTTTGTGGTGTTATCTGCACATTTTTTTTACTATTTAGTTCACTGACCCACTAACTATTTGATATATTGCATCACTCACACTAACAACATTTCTGCAGAGAATACTGTCTGCATCTATCTTTCTTGCTTGTGATTTGTGGGTTGTATGACAGGTAGAAGAAGCAGTGCTTTAACTTCCTTTGATTCTGAATCTGAGAGGACCTTCCTTAGATTGAGGAAGGAAGCAAGAGGAAAGAGAGTCGTTAGTGCTGAGGAAGAGGAAGAGTACTTTGAACCAGACATGGATGAGAATATGGAAAACCATCATGAAGAAAAGGCTCACAACCATGGCAGAGAAGGCCCAGTGCATCATGCTGGGTAAGAGAGAAGAGTTCTGGGATCTTACATCAATCCAAACCCAGGAAACTGTGGAAGTAGCATCCAAAAGCCAACCATACATGCCAACAACTTTGAACTAAAGCCACAGCTCATCACCCTTGTTCAGAACAACTGTTCATTCGGAGGAAGTGTGCAAGAAGAACCCAATCAACATCTAACCACCTTCCTGAGGATATGTGATACTGTGAAGTCTAATGGTGTTCATCCTGAAACCTACAGACTGCTTCTATTCCCCTTCTCACTCAAGGACAAGGCATCTAAATGGCTGGAATCCTTCCCGAAGGAAAGCTTAACAACCTGGGAAGATGTGGTGAACAAATTCTTGGCAAGATTCTATCCTCCTCAAAGAATCAACAGGTTGAGAGCTGAGGTTCAAACTTTCAGGCAACAAGATGGTGAGACTCTCTACGAAGCATGGGAGAGGTTTAAAGATCTGACAAGAAGATGCCCACCAGATATGTTCAATGAATGGGTACAGCTACACATTTTCTATGAAGGTCTTTCTTATGAATCAAAGAAGGCAGTAGACCACTCATCCGGGGATCTCTGAACAAGAAGAAGACCATTGAAGAAGCCATAGATGTCATTGAGACTGTAGCTGAGAATGACTACTTCTACGCTTCTAAAAGAGGCAACACTAGAGGAGTGATGGAGCTTAACAATGTGGATGCATTGATAGCTCAAAACAAGATGATTACCAAGCAGTTGGCTGACCTTACCAAGAAGATGGAGAGGAATCAAGTAGCAGCAATCACCACTTCAGCAGCAACTCAAGAAGGAGTGAATGAAGAAGCAGATGATAGTCAGGAGCAAGCCAACTACATTGAAAATTCACCTAGGCAGAACCATGACCCATACTCCAAAACGTATAATCCTAGTTGGAGGAACCACCCAAACTTTGGGTGGGGAAACCAACAAGACCAAGGCCAAGATCAGAGACGTCACAACCCCAACAACCATGCGGCTCACCAACATTCTCCACAGAGATCATATCAGCACCCACTTAACAACACACCTCAACATCCATACCAAAGCCAAAATGGCCCTTCTCATCCCTCCAATCTCAACTCACCATCATCGGAAGAAAGACTATCAAGAATTGAGACTCTACTTGAAGGCATATGTAAGGAAATCCAAGATAACAAAGTGTTCAAAGAGGAGGTGCGAGCCAATATCAAGAACCAGGGAGACATCATCAAGAGGTTGGAATTTCAAGTGGGATACCTCTCTAAGAAGATTCCCAAACCTACTCATAGCTTCCCAAGTGACACAGAGAAGAACCCGAGAGGTGAAGTAAAGAAGGTCAGATGGGAAGATTGCAAGATGGTCACTATAAGTGATGAGGGGACTGAAGAAGAGCCGAACAAACCATTAGAACAACCTGGAGATACATCAGTAGAGAAACAGGAAGAGGATCACCAAGAAACCAAAATTTCACAGAAGGAGCTGCTGAGACTCTATGCACCTTTTCCCCAAAAACTCAAGGGTGGTGTAGAAAAGAGAATATACTCAAGGTTTCTTGACATGTTTGCATCTCTCCATGTAAACATACCATTCATCAAGGCCCTCCAACAAATGCCCTCATACATTAAGTATATGAAGGAATTGCTGACCAGGAAAAGCTCACTCAAAGGAGGGCAAACAATAGTGATGAATAAGGAGTGCAGTGCTCTCATTCAACCAGAGTTGCCTATAAAAAGGAAAGACCCAGGGAGTTTTCACATCCCCTGTGCCATAGGAGAAACAATATTTGACAAAGGACTCTGTGATCTGGGAGCAAGCATCAACTTAATGCCTTTATCCCTTATGAAGAAGCTGCAGATCAATGAGCTAATGCCCACAGACGTAGTCATCAGGCTGGCTAACAAAACTAAAAAACAAGCAGTAGGAGTGGTGGAAAACGTGTTGGTAAAGGTTGGGAACTACTTCCTTTCTACAGACTTTGTCATATTGGAAATGGAAGAGAGTCACCTTCACCCAATCATATTGGGAAGACCATTCCTAGCTACAGCCAGAGCGCTCATAGATGTGGAGCGAGGAGAGCTAATATTGAGGATACATGACGAACAACTCGCATTCAATGTCTTCAAACTCTCACAAGAAACAGATCAGGAAAGCAAGGAACCAAGGAAAGAGCACGACAAAACACTGGTAGAAGAAACAAGCATTGAAGCACTGGGAATTCCTTTGGTTGATGAACAAGATAATCAGCAGCTGTCACAGCCCAAGGAAGATCAGGAGAAACCTAAACCACCTTAATCATATGAGACTAGCAACAAAATCTCCCTAGGAAAAGAGACCACAAAGAGCAGGGCAACAGCAAAAGAAACAAAGAAGAAGGCACCAAGGAGATGGAGGAACAAGAAGATCCCTACAGAGGATTTCTCTCCAGAGGATAAAGTAATCTCAGCTTACTTCATGGATATCCCACCTCATCTCCCCACTATCCCACCTCAGCTACCTAAGGTTTTCACCATCAACAAAGTTCTCTCCCTAGAACATGTAGAGATCCTTGATGAAGCCAATGGATATAGGTTTACTGCAAGAGGGGAAGATCTGAAGCATTACCAACCACCCTGACAAAGGCAGAACGTCAAGCTAGTGACGCTAAAGAAGCGCTTCATGGGAGGCAACCCATGTTTTACATGTTTTTAAAAGTAGTTAATAAAGCAAGGTTCATGAATTTCAAATCAACTTTGACATGCACTTGACTGAATCTTTCCTTTTTGCAAAACATAGTGAACAACAAGTTTGGTGTTCAAGGCACACTAAGAGAACATGAATGCAAGCCATATCATGTCACTCCTAGAACCTTGAACAATTTCTTTTTCATCACATGGCCACAAACTAAGTTTGGTGTCACCAATGTTGCATACATGGACGATCAATTAGTCAGTTGGTTTGTACTCATGAACAGCACTTAGTTAGTTGGAAACAAAAACTTTAAAAAGTAGTTATCCCAAATTTTTTTTAAATTCTGCCGCCACCTTCCACAATTTTATTAATCACACCACTTTTATTTTGTAGGAAAATTGATGGGACAATTGAAGGAGGAAGGGTACGGTCACTTCAGAAGGAGAGAACTATACACGTGTTTTCAAGGGGAATGCATTGGGAAATGTTGCCATGCAACATTGAAAGAATGACAGGCTTGGAAAGCGAACCAACCCCCCTCCATAAAGTTGATGATCATTGTGCCCATCCCATACTAAGCCCCATCCGTTCATCACACAACCACTCCATCAATCCACACCTTTCATTCACTCACCATCTCCCTATATAAAGTGGTTCTTATTCCATACCCCTTTCACATTCCAATTCCCACTCTTTGTACTTCACCCCATCCAAAAACACTCTCCTTCACTCCCTTCACTACACCCTATCTTAACCGGCCAAAGTCTATCACTGACCCCAACACCTTCACTTCTCAAAAAGTTACTCATGGCATCATCAAGCTCTAAAAGAAGAAAGGGGAAGGAGCCTATGGAGCAACTCCCTTTTGATGAAAAGAAGTTTAGAACCTTTCACCATGCACTTCAATTTGGATGGATGGCTGATAAGGAGATCATATATGAGCTAGGCTTTCAAGTCAAGAAAATTGAGTGCCCCGAAATCACAGAGAAGGTAGAAAAGAGAAGATGGGAGCTCCTCACCGATCCAGTCACCGCAAGAATAAATGCAACGCTCGTGAGAGAGTTCTACGCAAACGCAGTGAGGTATGATAGGAAAGAGGAATCTTATATAAGCTTTGTGAGAGGAGTAACGGTGGATTTTAGTCCCATGAACATCATGAGGGTGTTGGAGCTACGAACCATACCATTTGAGGAAGAGAGCTATCAATCTCGAATAGATGGTAGTCCTAATTATGACTAGATTGTGAAAGATATCTGCGTACAAGGAGCGAACTGGGTGAGAGATCCCAATGGAAAGCCCAAATTTATTAAAAGAGGTGATCTCACCCCTAAAGCAAAGGGGTGGTTCGAAATTGTAAGAAGATCCATCCTCCATGCCGGAAACAACTCAGAGGTGAATCTTAAGAGAGCAACAATGGTGCAATGTATACTTAAAGGGGGAGAGATCAAGGTGCACGAACTCATAGCCCAAGGCATTAGGAAGATGGCTGAGAAAAGTGATTCTGGAGGAAGGTTAGGCTATCTCAGCACCATTTTCCGCCTGTGCGACAGGGCTGGGGTGATGTTCAAAGATAAAAACCCCGAATGGATAAAAGTTGGTATTCCAATTACTGTCCGGCGTATGCATGCTGTTGCATCTCCCCTACCTCAATGAAGGATAAGAAAGAGAGTATCCCATCAAGCTGTAGAAGGGCAAAACCCAAAGGAGCAAGCCGCAGCCACCTTGAACATGCACCAATTACAAGAAGCCATTGATGGCTTATCTAGGCATTATTGGGAGAATCAAGAGGCACAGAAGGAGCTCCAACTACAAATGATGGATCGCCAAGAAAAATCATTCTCTAGATGGGTGAATCAATAGGGGGAGTGGCAAAAGCAGATGATGGAGCAGCAACTAGAACAAGGGAAATAATGGGGTGAATCCTTCCACAGGTTGGAACAAAGGCAGGATCAACAACAAGAGGCCATCCAAAAGCTAATCAACATCCAAGCACATCAAGGCGCACACATACATGAAATGCATCGGAAACAATTAGAATAGACAGAACTCTTTGACGAATACAGGGCATTTTCAGAAGGAGTTTACATGAACCAGACTGGACATCATGTGAACACTCAGGCCAGGCTCGGCTACTTAGTGGGACAACTGCCTATACTGCAACCGGAAATCACAAGGTATGAAGAAGTGAAGGATGAATTAGCGCGAGAAGAAAGAGAGAGGGTAGAAAAGAGTCATGAATCAGTAAGAAAGGCACTTGAGGATTGGAAAAAAGCTAGACTGGCACGAATGCAAGGAAACACAAGTGGACACAAAGAGGACAAACAAGAGGGAGAGCATGAGCAACCCCATGAGTAAAAGGTGGTGGAGTTCCCTCATTATCCCATCTATTGCCATTCGATGCCGTGATGTATTTGTTGAGTAATTCCAGGAATTATAGGGTAGGAATGACTTAGAAGAGAGGGAGAAAGCAGCATCGGCGCGCTCGCGCACTCCACGCACACGCGTGGATGGGATGGGCTGGAAGCGGCACGTAAGGATGGACGCATCCGCGCGAATCAGGAGATTCTTCTCTACGCGCACGCGCACTTGGCGCGCACGCGTAGATCGCAAGAGCAATCGGCGCGCGCGCACGCATGGCACGCACGCGTGGAAGGCTGCACGTGACCTCATTAAAAGAAATCGTGCCTGGCGATTTCTGAGGCTCATTAGGCCCAATTTCAAGCTGTTTCTGCATGGAAAAAGACCCAAGGATGCTAGGGGGAAAGGGGGGATCACTCAATTTTACACTAGGACATAATTTTTAGCTAGTTTTACGTTCTTTGTTGTTCTAGAGGGAGAAACCCTTGTTCCTCTCTAGACCTAGTTTTAATTTGATCTTCCCTTGTTGATTTGTGACTTGGATCTTGTTAATTACTAGTTTTAATTGTTCAATTTGAATTTCTTGTTACAATTTTGCTTATATCTTGTGATAGTTTATGAATTCTTATCAATTCTCATTTTATACCCATTTCATGAATGTTGTGAATCTTGACTTGTTGATGTTACATTGATGATTTCTATGTTTAGTCTAGTAGTTTGGATGATTGTATGTTGATAATTGTTAGTGGGTATTTGTAGAATTCAATTTAATTGCTATTTTGAACATGCCTTTTGTTAGTGCTTACCAAGTGTTTGATGAATTGTTTACTTTGATTATGGAGTAGTCTTTTTCACTCTTGGCCTAGGTCAAGGGAATTGGGTAAACTTGAGTCATTGGGTCTAATGGATTTGATGATTTGGGAGCCCTAGGTGGTCAATTTTATACTCATTGATGCCAACCCACTACTAATCTAATTAGTAGGTAGGTTGGGACTTATGGGTTGATGTGATCAGGGCCATTTGACGTACTTCAAGTCTAGGGGTAGATATCACGTACTTAAGACTTTGAGAGAAGACTTAATGAGCTTGGTTCCTTATAATTGTCAAGGTATAGTTGTTAGACAAGGATGGTGATCCCAATTCCCGAACCTAGCCAAGAGTTACCTTTATTGTTCATACTTGAAATCAACTTTCTCAACCAATTGCTTTAGTTGTAGTTTCTTATTTGGGTTACAATAGAATTAAGTGGAATGTTGTTTATTCATTGAAAGTGCTTATGTTTTGCTTAGTTGATTGAATTAATGATTGCATTTTAAGATTACTTGTTTGTTAAGATTCCCATTTATTTTCATGCTTATAACTCACAACCCCGGATTTCTAACCAATGTCGAAGCACATGATTGCCCATTCCTTGTGAGACGACCCGAGGTTTGAATACTTCGGTTATTTCTATTGGAGTTGAACTTGTGACAACCAAATCCCTCTTCTAAATTTGACCCCCGAGGATTGTTGTTGGTAGAGCTATACTTACAACGCGATTTTCTTAAAGAGAATCTTTACCAATACATCCTTGGTGCTTGCCTTGTCAAATTTTTGGCGTTGTTGCCGGGGAATGGTTGCAACGTATGCCTTGATATTGGTTATGTGAATATGTGAATATTGTAGATAGTCTACTCTTTTACTTACTTAGCCATAGTTTAGATTTTCTTTACATTTATGCTATGACTTTCAAGTTTGATGACTCGGTCTCAACCGAATTCTAGCTTGGCCAATTTTGATCTCGAGATCGAAAGGACTTTATTACACACTCGGCAAGCTTAGCGGCGGTTGGACTATACACCTAGTACTTTGGCCTCTCTTGAGGAAAACACCGAATCACTAGACGTTACCGAGAGTGACTTGGAGTCTGTTACTTCCTATTCTTCTATTCGCACTACTAATACATCTTTGCATCCTACAGGTGAGCCACACATGGCGGAGCCACGCTGGATCACTTTGCATGAGCAAGGAGCTCCGGATATCATACTTCAACCGTTGCAAGCAAGGTATCCTAACCTTGATCCGAACTTTGAGTTGAAGAGTAGCTTGATAAATCTACTTCCTAAGTATCATGGGTTGCCGGGTCAAGACCCCATCCGACATTTAAAGGATTTTCAAGTTGCTTGTTCTACGGCTCGAAGGCATGGAGCCGATGAGGTAGCTATCATAGTTTTTGCCTTTCCATTCTCTCTTGAAGCGCAAGCAAAAACATGGTTCTATTCGCTACCGGATGAGATTGTGACTAATTGGGATTTCTTGAGAAGAGAGTTTCTTGATAAATTCTTTCCATCGGAAAAGGCCGACTACATCTGGAAAGAGATTTTGGGCATAATGCAAAGGAACCAAGAGAGTTTGTACGAGTATTGGTCTCGGTTCAAGAGGTTATTAGAGTCATGTCCACACCACGGAATGACCACTAACTTGCTCATTAGCTACTTTACCGGAGGTCTTTGTACGGAGGATAGAAGATTGCTCACCGCTTCTAGTGGTGGCTCCCTTTCGAAAAACAAGACGGAGGGAGAAGCTTGGGATTTGATAAAGAATGTTGCCAAATCTACACAACACACAAGAGTGAGGAGTAATCCCCTTAAGGGTGTGGTAGAACCATCCCCTTCCGAATCAAGCTTAACCAAGGCACTTGGGGATATGACCACCATCCTTACACAAATTCAAAGGGATCAAAAGGAATACTACTCCATCAAAGCCGTCCAAGCCCCACCTCCAGTTGCTCAACTTGAAGGCCCTCCTAGAATTTGTGGTTTGTGCTCTAGCACCACACATTACACCGACCAATGCCATCAAATTCAAAAGGAACATGCTCTTGTGGTAGCCAATGTGAATTACAACAACCGTCCACCCTACCCTTCTCAAGGTCAAAACAATTACCATCAAGGTGGTAGTCAACATCAAGGGTGGAGAGATAATGCACAAGGAAGTAATCAAAACCAAAGATGGAATAACTCTCCTTCTCATCACAACAACAACCAATCTTCATCCCAATATCACCACAACAACACCAACTACCAAGCCAACCAAGGCCACTCCAACCAAAACCAAAACAACTACACCAAGTACTAAGCACCACACCATAGACAACAAAATCAAAACCCAACTCCTCCATCTCCCAACAATCAAGTTGAAGAGCTTAGATCCGTTATGGAAAAATGAGATGAGAGCAATAAGGCTCAATTTGATGCCTTGGGTACTCAATTGGCTAACCTCACCAACTTGCTTTCAAAGATGAACATGTCAAACCAACCACCAAACCCCAATAACAACATCAACCAACCCTCAAGTTCTTCTAACCTTCCATCCCAACCCCAACGAAACCCAAAGGCCGGTCTCAACGCCATCACTCTAAGGTCGGGGACTACATTAGAGGAGATACCTCCAAGGGGCATGGAGGATGTTCATGAGAAAGAGGTAGTTGTCAAAGCTCCACATGAAGAAGAGGTGGTAGACAAAAGGCATGAGGAAGAAGGAGTAAACCTCAAGGAACCCAAGAGGAAAGCTATAGTGGATGAGTCCGTTCCTATTCCATTCCCTTCCATGGTGAAGAAAGCAAAGAAGACACCGAAATTTGATTTGAACATGCTTCAAGTGTTCAAAAAGGTTGAGGTAACTATACCGCTCCTTGATGCTATTCAACAAATTCCAAAGTATGCAAAATTTTTGAAAGACTTATGTACACACAAGGATAGGATAGGAGAATTGGAGACATTATCTCTGGGTAGTTCAATTTCTTCCTTGATGGAACCTATTCCAAGAAAATGTGGTGACCCGGGACCATGTTTAGTGTCTTGTTGTATTGGTGGATACACTTTTCATGATTGTATGTGTGACTTGGGAGCTTGTGTTAGCATCATGCCGCTTTCTATCTATGTGCGATTGAATTTAGCTCCATTGAAGAAGTCGGCGGCGAGGTTTACCTTAGCCGATAAAAGTGTGATCACAGTGATGGGAATAGCAGAAGATGTACTTGTGGCAATTAAGGATTTGGTCTTTCCGGTCGACTTCTACATCCTCGAAATGCCTCCAACAGAAAATAGAAGCTCATCCTCTGTTTTACTTGGTAGACCCTTCCTCAAAACCTCCAAATTCAAGTTAGATGCCTTCACCGGTGTATATTCCTTTGGGGTTGGAGATAAGACTATCAAGTTCAATTAGAGGAAGCCATGAAACATCCCCCCGAAGAACATTCTATGCTCTGATGTGATGTAATTGATGAAGTGGTAGCGAAAGTGCAAGAGGAAGACCATGACAAGTCGTGCTACCCCACTGGTGAGGAGAAGGATGACCAAGAGGATGAACAAGAAGAAATTGTCAAGAATGAGTTCCATGAGCTTGATGAAAAGGAACCTCACCTTAAGGTAAAAAGTGAAGCCCCTTCCATCTCATTTGAAATATGCTTTCTTAGAGGACAACCAAAGGTTTCCGGTCATTATTGCTAGTGAGCTCTCAAGTGAAGAAGAAAGAAAGCTCCTAGACGTTCTAAGAAAGTACAAAAAAGCAATAGGATGGAGCCTAGCGGATATTGTGGGAATTAACCCCCGCAAGTGCATGCATAGGATATTTCTCCAAGATGGAGCCAAGCCGGTTAGGCAACCGCAAAGGAGGCTCAACCCAACCATCCTTGATGTAGTGAAGAAAGAGGTCACTCGATTACTGGATGCGGATATCATATACCTAATTTCCGACAGTGAGTGGGTGAGCCCGGTTTAGGTTGTTCCCAAGAAGTCAGGCATCACAACGGTCAAGAAGGACGACGGTGAAATGGTTACTAAAAGGGTACAAAATGCGTGGCGAGTATGTATTGACTACAGAAGATTGAACGCCGCCACACGGAAGGACCATTACCCCCTACCCTTCATTGATCAGATGCTAGACCACTTAGCAGGTAAATCTCACTACTGTTTTCTTGATGGATTAACTGGCTATTTTCAGATACATATTGCTCCTGAAGATCAGGAGAAAACCACGTTTACCTATCCGTTTGGCACCTTTGCCTATAAAAGGATGCCATTTGGACTATGTAACGCACCCGCTACCTTTCAGCAGTGCATGACGAGTGTCTTCTCCGATCTAATGGAGAATTGCCTGGAAATTTTCATGGACGACTTCAGCGTTTATGGTATCTCATTCGATTGTTGTTTAGAGAGCTTGGCCAAGGTCCTAGCTAGATGTGTTGACACCAACCTTGACTTAAATTTTGAAAAATGTCACTTTATGGTACGACAAGGCATAGTGTTAGGACATGTAGTCTCTCATGAAGGCATTTCTATGGACCCAGCCAAGGTCAATGTTATTACTACTTTACCTCACCCCCCATCCGTAAGGGAGGTCCACTTGTTTTTGGGACATGCAGGATTTTACAGGCGCTTTATCAAGGACTTCAGCAAGATCGCTTTGCCATTGTCGCGCCTACTCCAAAAAAATATGGATTTTGAGTTTGACAGTGAATGTGTAAAAGCTTTTAAAGAGCTAAGGAGAGTTCTCACCACGGCACCGATCGTGCGAGGCCCCAACTGGACGTTGCCATTTGAGATAATTTGCGATGTGTCAAACTATGTTGTAGGTGCCGCGCTTGCACAGCGCGATGGTAAACTCCCTTATGTCATTGTTTACTCTTCTAAGACACTAGATGCAGCACAATCCAACTATACCACTACCGAAAAAGAACTCTTAGCCATTGTTCATGCTTTAGATAAATTCATATCTTATTTGCTAGGTTCAAAGATAGTGGTATACACGGATCATGCAGCTTTAAAGTACTTATTGACAAAGAATGAGTCAAAGCCTAGACTCATACGTTGGATCTTGCTTTTGCAAGAATTTGACATTGAGATTAGGGACCGGAGTGGATCTCAAAACCTGGTTGCGGATCATTTAAGCCGCATTGAGAATTTAAAAACTTATCCATTTTCGATCAATGACTCATTCCCATTGGATAGTTTGCATGCTGTGTCGGATATCTTTCCTTGGTTTGCCCCGATGGCGAACTACTTGGTTGCAAGAATCTTCCCTCCCAACTTTTCGAAAAACCAAAGGGACAAGTTGAGGAGTGATATCAAATACTATATTTGGGATGACCCTCACCTGTGGAAGAGAGGCGTGGACCAAGTAATTCGAAGATGTGTCCCGGAATCTGAATTCCAACCGATCCTTGAAGCTTGTCATTCGTCTGAATGTGGTGTCCACTTTAGCCCACAAAGGACCGCTAAAAAAGTGTTGGATTGTGGATTCTAGTGGCCAACCTTATTCAAGGATGCTAATCGGTTATGTGTGTCTTGCCATCAGTGTCAGAAGTTAGGAAACGCATCCCAAAAGGATGAAATGCCTCAGCAACCTATGTTGTTCTGTGAGATATTTGATGTATAGGGCATTGACTTTATGGGACCATTTCCCAACTCTAGTGGGTATCTGTATATTCTGTTAGCGGTTGACTACGTGTCAAAGTGGGTAGAGGCCGTGCCTACCCGCCTTGACGACGCCAATACCGTTGTTTCTTTCATAAGGAATCACATTGTATGTCGTTATGGGTCGCCACGAGCAATCGTGAGCGACCAAGGATCCCACTTTTGTAACAGGAAGGTAGAAGCATTGCTCAAGCGCTATAGAGTGACACATAAGGTTGCTACTGCTTACCATCCGCAAACAAATGGGCAAGCGGAAGTGTCCAATCGGGAAATCAAGAGAATCTTGGAAAAAGTGGTCAATCCACAAAGAAAGGATTGGAGCCTCCGGTTAGGAGATGCATTATGGGCATATAGAACGGCCTACAAGACTCCGATAGGGATGAGCCCTTTCCGGATCGTCTATGGTAAGGCATGCCACCTTCCGGTGGAGATTGAGCATTGAGCCTATTGGGCGGTAAAGCAGTGCAACATGGATCTAGCCAAGGCAGGTGAAGCTAGGAAGCTACAACTAGAGGAGCTTGAATGCTTGAGGAATGAGTCATATGAGAATGCCCGAATCTACAAGGAAAAGACTAAAGCATTTCATGACCATCACATTTGGAAGAAGAACTTTCAAGAAGGAGATGAAGTCCTCCTCTACAACTCAAGGCTCCGATTTATGCCTGGCAAGCTACGCTCTAGATGGGAAGGACCTTTCAAGGTGAAGGAGATGAAGCCCTACGGAGTGGTGGAGTTGTTTGATCCCAAAAGTGAAGCGACTTTCAAGGTAAATGGACATAGAGTGAAGAAGTATCATGGTTGCAAGCCTCCAAGAGAGCTAGAAGTGTACATATTGGAGGATGCACCAAGAAGAGAGGAAGCTTAAGAAAAGGACCGTCCAACTTAAGGACGTTAAAGAAAAGTGTTTCGTGGGAGGCACCCCACCATGGTAAGATCTTCCTTGTTTATACCATCTTCTTAGTATTCTTAATTTCTCGTGAGTTTTGTGATCATTTGATGACTGATTGAGTGCATAGGAATGTTAGTTTTGCTGATTTTATTGGGTAGGAAGAATGTTCTTGTAAATAGGGTGTGCAAAAGTGAAGAAAACAAAAATTTGTTCTTTGAAAAAGGGCACCGACGCGCCAGCGCACAGTGCGCGTGCACGCCGGTAGCAAATCCCCACTCTTGGGCCAAATACCCGAGAGTTATGCCCACTTCGTGCCCAACTCGCGCCAGGCACTCACGCGTCTGCGTACGTGCCGCCTGCGCGCACTCTGGCAATTTAACCATCGACTCGCTAGCGCACGGTGCGCGCGCGCGCCAATGGCGAATATGACTTCTCTGGTACAAAAACCAGAGAGTTGTGCCACAATTGGGCCAACCTTGTGCCAAAACCCACGTGTCTGCGCCAGTGGCGAAACACCTCAAGCACGCGTCTGTGCGCCTACCTCACTGACTCACTCTGGTACAAAAACCAGAGACTTGTGCTAACTTTGTGCCACTTTTGTGCCTGAGGCACAACCTCTCTTGTGCGCACGCGCCACTGACGCGCCCGCACCATCTGCTAGCACTCTCACCGACGCGCCAGCGTACCTTGCGCGCGTGCGCCGGTTGCGCGAGTCAATTTAAGGCCTTCGCGCCTTGCCCAGTTTTCCTTTCTCTCAACCCCTTCTCTTCTTTAGTTTCTTTCTCTTCTCAATCCATCATTTCCCTTCTCTTCTTCTTCTTCCACAATCCACCACCATTGTCTCCGGCCACTCACCAGTGACAACCACTCTTTCTGGTAGCACTACACTTCTCCTATTTTCCCTCTCATCCTCACAAAAGAAGGTTCATCTTTGTTCCTTTATACTCATCAAGGTTTTGTTTCTTCTTTTCCTTTACTTCCATTTTCCCTTACATTATTTCTTCTAGTTAGTTGCTCCTTATTGCTTTACTTTAGTCTCTCTTTTACTTGCATGACGATGTTTCTTGCTTTTTGTTTGCTTATTTTCCTTTTCTTTTCTTTATTTCTCCATGGATGTTGAATTTGAGCTTAGTTGCATTACTAGATCTTTTGTCACTCTTTTACCATTATGTGATGTCTATGTAATGATTGATGTTCCATTTTGGGCTTTGAATTGGTTTAGTATCTCATAATTGCTCATTGCTTGACTATTGCATGCTAAGTGTTCGAGGAAATGCACATATACCATTTTGGCTCAAATTAGCCATATATTTCTCCATTTGGTGCTCCTTCCTCATTCACTTACTTTCCCTTAAATGCATTGAGTCTAACTTGTGTGCTTAGAGTTGATACTTGCCAATTAGATATCATTGAATATGACTTGCTTTTTATTATGGATGCTTGAGACCACTCTTCTCATGCCATTGCATGCATTACTCCCTCTTGCATCCCATGCCAAGTGTTATGACCCTTGCTTTTACATCTACCACGGGCATTACAATTCACTTGCATGTCTTTTGTAAAATTGATTCTTGGGTTTAATGTTTTCCTTCTTTCTCTCCCTTTTTAGGATGGCCACCAAGAAAGGCAAGGAGATAGCTCCAAGGAAACCGGCCGCAAAGAGGGCACCCCAAAAATCAAATTCTAAGGCGCGTTCTTCAATAGGAGCCAAACCCCTATCGAAGAAAGGAAAGACACCCGCTCCTATTGATGAGAATGACAAGGGCAAGCTGGCAAAAGATCCTTCAAGGTTCCCTAACCGCTTCTGTGAACTTATGTTCCCCTCCATAGCGGTAAGGAACTATCACCCCGAGCATCTACTCGCTCCGCTGGACAAGGTTGCTCCTTATATTTTGCCCTGCATTGAACAGCGAGGATGGGAGTTTCTTTTGTGAAAACCAAGAGAAATCAACCTCTCTTGGGTGGAAGAACTTTATACCAACTACCATCTTCCCTCTCTTCAATCGGTGTACATGCGCCGGAAGCAAGTCTCAGTTTTAGAAGAGGCTATTCAGCAAGTGCTTAATGTCCTACCAGTGCCAAGTGACATGGATGGCTACCAAGAAGTCTTACGTCAGCGTGAGAAGTATGGATTCAACTGGGACTCGATTCTCCGTGTCATTACTGAACCAGAAGGATTTTGGATCCATGGTCAACTCCGGATGAGGCCCAAGAGCATTGACGCTCGCTTCCTCACTGTGGAAGCTAGAGCTTGGGCCCAAATCCTATCCCACTATGTGCTGCCTAGCACCCACAAGTCGTCCATCATGGCGGACCTTGCCTTGCTTGTTTGGTGTGTTCTCACGGAGAAGCCGGTGAACATTCTGCCTCTTGTCAAGCAAGCGATGAGTCAAGTTCACGACCGGGGTAATTTTCCATTTCCAGCATTAGTGTCTGACTTAGTTGCTGCTGTGGGTGTTTCTTGGGAAGCCAAGGATAAGAAGATTATGGTTCCGGCTAAGGGCGATGTGGTCCCAAGCGGAAAATACCTACATCTTCCCATGAACAAACCAAGCCTCGACATGGCCCCGCCACTTCTTTTTCCTTCTAGCTCATCATCACCACCACTGAGATCCACACATCAAAGGGTAGAAGATCTTCACCGGAAGCTTGATAGATATGAGCGGCGCAACCACCGCCGATATACTTACATCAAGACGCTTCTGGGTTTTGTTACCCCTAGCATGGAGGAACCCGAAATATTCACATCCACCTCAGACCCGAGTGATGGGAGCTCTGATGAAGGGGATAGTGAAGGCTCCGGTCCCGACCGTCCCTTGCATATTATTCGTAGCACGGAGGACCGTGCTAATTTCTAAAGTGTGGGGAGGTCGTCCGACCGATCTCCATGGGTAACATTCTCTTCCTCTCAATACCCATGGATTTATTTTTCTTTTTATATATTGCATGTGTAGTTAGTTTTTCTTGTAAATACCCTTTGCATGATAGTTAGTTTCTATAGCGTTACTTAGTCAAAACAATAACTTTCTTTCCAAGAAACTGTGTTCTG
Source organism: Arachis hypogaea (assembly GCF_003086295.3). NCBI lineage: Eukaryota > Viridiplantae > Streptophyta > Magnoliopsida > Fabales > Fabaceae > Arachis > Arachis hypogaea. Next base: position 99,866,492 of record NC_092050.1, on the reverse strand, counting down.
GGTGACCTACCAAAATTTCTGAAAATTTTTGCAGTAAACTTGCTTTAAGAATGTATTTTGGAACATAGTAATTGAGCTAAGGACATAAGCATGAAAGTTTTGAGCCTATTGCATGGTTACATCTTTTAACCATTATTTCCATTCTTATGTGCATATCTCTCTTTCTATGAGTGTGATCCTTGCTTTGTCTGATTCTATATGTCCATTGCTTTGTGTATGAATGCATTTACATGATTGAGGCCATCAATTCAATAGTCACTTCTCCCAAATAGCCTTAACCCTCATATCTACCATTGCTAACCAATTTTGAGCTTTTGATAAACCCTTTTGTTCTTAAATAGAGCACATCAACAGCCCTAAGTGAAAAACCATGAATGTCCCTGAATTTGAATCCTTGATTGGCTTAGGTAAGTTAGGATGTGTAGCATTCAATTAGGAGGGTATACTTGGGAAATTCGGGTAGATATGTAGGTATATAATTGTAGTGCAATTGAAAAATTCTAGGATTTTGGGAACATGCTCATGTGGCAGATGATTAAACTGTATGCATTGACGCTTGGGTTTACAAAGAAACCCCAAGAAAGGAGGATGCTTAAAAAAAAAAAGAGAAGAAAGAAAGCAATGAAAGGGGACAAAGACGCCCCGAGATAGAGTAATAAAAATAATGCATATGGGTGTGAATTGAAAAGAATGCATGAGTATGCAAAAAGGGTAAAATTCAAAGGTAGCTAGGAATATATTGTAGTTGTTTAGGTTGTTCTATGTGTCTAGTGGATCCTAGGTTGATTAAGGACTCAAATTTTAAACCCACTTGACCATATACATCCTTACCTTCACCCTAGCCCCGTTACAACCCATGAATAAGACCTCATGATACTTGTAAACATGCATTAAGTAATTGTTGATTGTTAGATGAAAGACAAATCTTGGAAAGCATGATTAGGAGGAGATTGAGTGACGAACCCTAGACACTTGAGCGAATAGAGCGGATACACTTCTGGTGAGGGTTCGATGCTCAATGCTTGTTCCCAGCTTTCACAAGCGTTCGTTTAGCAAGTCATATGCACTCTTTAGTGATATTCAATTTGGTAGGATTCATAAATTGCATATTATTTTCACCCTATATGCTCACATGTATTCTTGAAGGATAGATTTACTCTTGACCAAGTAGATAGATGATCTTACATTAGTTGCATGCATCCACTTAGGTAGTTTGCATTTCATAAACCCTTTCTCACCATGATCTTTGGTCTTTTTATTTTAAGCATGAGGACATGCTTGGTTTAAGTGTGGGGAGATTTGATAAACCCCGATTTTGTGGTTTATCCTGTGCTTATTTTGAGGGATTTTATCAATATTTCTCACACTTATTCGCAAGAAATGCATGGCTTTGTGTTCACTTCCCAATATTGCTCTATGATGTAAAACATGCTTATTTTGCCTTAAAATTGCCATATTTTAATCCTCTTCTATTGCCATTCGATGCCGTGATGTATTTGTTGAGTAATTTTAGGAATTATAGGGTAGGAATGACTTAGAAGAAAGGGAGAAAGCATGTACAAAAGGGAGGGACATGAAGAATTGAGATCTTGGGAAAGCAGCATCGGCGCGCTCGCGCACTCCACGCGCACGCGTGGATGGGATGGGCTGGAAGTGGTGCGCAAGGATAGACGCATCCACGCGAATCAGGAGATTCTTATCGATGCACACGCGCACTTGGCGCGCACGCGTAGATCGCAAGAGCAATCGGCGCGCGCGCACGCATGGCACACACGCGTGGAAGGCTGCACGTGACCTCATTAAAGGAAATCGTGCCTGGCAATTTCTGAGGCTCATTAGGCCTAATTTCAAGCTGTTTCTGCATGGAAAAAGACCCAAGGATGCTAGGGGAAAGAGGGTATCACTCAATTTTACACTAGGACATAATTTTTAGCTAGTTCTAGGTTCTTTGTTGTTCTAGAGGGAGAAACCCTTGTTCCTCTCTAGACCTAGTTTTAATTTGATCTTCCCTTGTTGATTTGTGACTTGGATCTTGTTAATTACTAGTTTTAATTGTTCAATTTGAATTTCTTTTTACAATTTTGCTTATATCTTGTGATAGTTTATGAATTCTTGTCAATTCTCATTTTATACCCATTTCATGAATGTTGTAAATCTTGACTTGTTGATGTTACATTGATGATTTCTATGTTTAGTCTAGTAGTTTGGATGATTGTATGTTGATAATTGTTAGTGGGTATTTGTAGAATTCAATTTAATTGCTATTTTGAACATGCCTTTTGTTAGTGCTTACCAAGTGTTTGATGAATTGTTTACTTTGATTATGGAGTAGTCTTTTTCACTCTTGGCCTAGGTCAAGGGAATTGGGTAAACTTGAGTCATTGGGTCTAATGGATTTGATGATTTGGGAGCCCTAGGTGGTCAATTTTATACTCATTGACGCCAACCCACTACTAATCTAATTAGTAGGTAGGTTGGGACTTATGGGTTGATGTGATCAGGGCCATTTGACGTACTTCAAATCTAGGGGTAGATATCACGTACTTAAGACTTTGAGAGTAGACTTAATGAGCTTGGTTCCTTATAATTGTCAAGGTATAGTTGTTAGACAAGGATGGTGATCCCAATTCTCGAACCTAGCCAAGAGTTACCTTTATTATTCATACTTGAAATCAACTTTCTCAACCAATTGCTTTAGTTGTAGTTTCTTGTTTGGGTTACAATAGAATTAAGTGGAATGTTATTTATTCATTGAAAGTGCTTATGTTTTGCTTAGTTGATTGAATTAATTGTTGCATTTTAAGATTACTTGTTTGTTAAGATTCCCATTTATTTTCATGCTTATAACTCACAACCCCGGATTTCTAACCAATGTCGAAGCACATGATTGCCCATTCCTTATGAGAAGACCCGAGGTTTGAATACTTCGGTTATTTCTATTGGGGTTGAACTTGTGACAACCAAATCCCTCTTCTAAATTTGACCCCCGAGGATTGTTGTTGGTAGAGCTATACTTACAACGCGGTTTTCTTAAAGAGAATCTTTACCAATACATCCTTGGTGCTTGCCTTGTCATGTAGTAATCACTTAGCTAAGTTGGTTCACCAACAAGGTAGGAAGGCAACTATCTGTCCTGAATCATATGCTTGAAACACACCCCATGAGACTAGCTAAATAATAAGATCCCAATAAGAAAAAGAAAAAGAATAATAAGAGTTGAAAAAGAAAGAAAAGTAATAAAGAAAAAGGCTAGGCACCAAGGGATTGAATCTTGAGGGATGTGTCTGTGGTGCTCTTGTACCAAGGATCTGCTTGGATGAATAAGTTCTTAGGAGTGCTTCATCACTTGGTAACTTGGGTTAACAAACCCGGGATTATCAACTGAAAATCCACTATCAAGAGCAACCTTGCTACAGAACATTTAGTAACCAAAAGAGGTGCTAGACACCAAGGCCTCAAGAAAAGAAAATAACAAACCATGTGCCTGTGGTGTGCATGCATGGGGGAGAGAGACTTGAGGGAGTAAGTCCTTAGGGGTGTTTCAACACCTAGCACCTTGAACCAACTGGTTCGGGAGTGTTGGCTGAAAGCTTATTTTAAAGAGTCGCCCCCTTACAGAGCACTTAGCCTTAGGATGCAATAAACCTTGAAAAGACAAAGGGATCAATAAATAAAAGTCTCAAAGGGTGCAATCAAGTGAGTATTCCCGGGCATGATAAAGGTATGAAAGCCAGTAAAGGAATGAACCTAAGTTGCTATGCATGAAACCCCATAAAACCAAGGACATGACTTCCACAATAATGATTCATTCCTCTTGTCATTCCATTCATCATTCTCATGTTTCAGTACTTGCTTAGGGACAAGCAAGCTTTAAGTTTGGTGTTGTGATGCCAGGGCATTTCGGCCAGTTTCACTGACCTTTTCTTTACTGTTTTAGGGTAGTTTCATGCATTTTCTTAGGAATTAAGCAAGTTTTGGGTAGAATTTCACTTACATCTTGATTCAAGCAAACATTGTAAATTTTATATGATTTCATGAGAATTATGCATGAATCTAATGACAAATTGGATGATGCATGACTCATAACTTGGATTAGAGCTTTGATGCACTTTATTTGCTTGATTTCAGGACAAAGGAAGCAAGGAAAATCCATGTTAGTAGCCACGTTAGTCTAACTAACGTGACCACTAACATGGAATGGGAGCTAGCTTGCAACGTTAATAAGAAAAGTGATCGCCAATAACGTCTTCGAAGCCATCATAGCCCACGTTAATTACCACGTTAACTACATTAACATGGTAGTTAACGTGGAAGAAAAGGAAGCTCCAAGTGTTAGTGGTAAAAGTAAGTGCCACTAACGCTCCAAAAGGGCAATTGGCCACGTTAAGAGTCACGTTAACTCAGTTAAAGTGAACTCTAACGTGGAAGAGGAAGATAATGCCAACGTTAGTGACACTCACCTTTGTCACTAACATTGGACTAAGCCCATATTGGCTACGTTAAGAGCCACGTTAACTTGGTTAACATGAACTCTAACGTGGAAGGAGCAAGGAATCGCCAACGTTAGTGACACTCACCTTTGTCACTAACGTTGGACTAAGCCACTATGAGCCACGTTAGTTACCACGTTAAGTGTATTAACGTGGAAGCTAACGTGGAGGAAAGAATTGATGAGCCAACGTTAGCGACAATCACCTTTGTCACCAACGTTGGAGATGGCAATCACCACCACGTTAGTGGCCACGTTAAGACAATTAACGTGGGGCACTAACATGAGAAGGAGCGTTTGGAGCGTTAGTGACAAAGGTAAGTGTCACTAATGCTCTCGAGGATAAGGCATGCCCACGTTAAGAGCCACGGTAGTTATACTAACGTGGACTCTAACGTGAGAAAAAGGGGCTAAGGGCAACATTATTGGCAAAGGTAAACGCCAATAACGCTCGCGATGGACCATGAGGCAACGTTAGTAGTCACGTTAGTGCCACGAACGTTGAAGTTAACGTAACTCATCTTGGGCTAGGAACGTTAGTGCAAAAGGTGATTGTCACTGACGTTCTCGAACCCACATTTTCACTTACGTTAACGCCACTAACGTCCAAGCCAAAGTCCATCCCTACTTCACACTTTCTCTGCAAGAAAAGCTGAGCCCACTGAAGATTCCAAACTGCTTCAACTCAAGATCCAAAGGCCCATATCCAAGACTTAAAGAGCCAACTGGAAGATCAGAAGAGTAGTATATATAGGAGTAGTTTTAAACTAGAGAAGGGCAGCTTTTGGATTGAGAGAACTACTCTCTGTATAATTTTATTTTCTCTACAACTTCTAGTTTTACTTTCAGAATGCATTCTCCATCTTTGTTTTCCATTCTCAGAGCCATGAACAACTAAACCCCTTTCGTTGGGTTAGGGAGCTCTGTTGTAATTTGATAGATCAATAATAGTTTTCATTATTCTTCTTCTTTCTTTTCTCTTGATTTTACTAGAAAGCTTTCAATCTTCATCCAATTGGGTAGTTGTCTTGGAAAAGAAGCTATTCATACTTGGATCTCTTCGGAACCTTGGAAGAGGAATGAAGAGATCATGCTAGAAATGCTTTCTCATGTTGGACCAAATTGGGGTTTGGATGGATATAGTGACATATAATCCTACCAACACTTTGATTTAGAAATACATGTGGTATAATCAGTGACCATACTTCATCTCTTCTCATGAGAAATTAGACCAAGGAATTGGCTATTGATCAAGATTTGAGAGATTGAATTACCAAGGAATTGGAGTTCAATCACTTAAGATTGCCAAGGAGATCAATGAATGCATTGATTGAGGAAGAGATGAAAATGAACTTGATCCAGAGAATGCAACATCTCCTAAGCCCAATAAATCCCCTATTTATGATCTTACCTATTCTCTTTAATTTCTGCAATTTACGTTCATGCTAAATTCCCCATTCCCCATTTAAGATTCTGCAATTTACCTTTCGCCATTTACATTCAGCTCTTTATTTCCAGTATTTACATTTTCTGTTATTTACTTTCCCGCCATCTAATTTCCTGTAACTCTCACATTAAATTCTGCTTAGCTCAACTAGAACATTCCTCTAATTAAAGTTGATTGACCAAACAATCCCTGTGGGATTCGACCTCACTCTATTGTGAGTTTTTACTTGACGACAATTCGGTATACTTGCCGAGGGAAATTTGTAGAGAGACAAGTTTCCGTGGATCAACTCACACCATCAAGGTTCGGACCAACCAGCCCATAAAAGGCATCCTATAGAAGACAGACCTAGCTGGAAGAATTCTGCAGTGGGCGGTCGAGTTAACCGAGTTTGATCTTCAATATGAAGCTCGGACAGCCATCAAATCACAGTATCTGGTCGACTTCATTGCTGAATACACTGATGCCCCGGGAATCCCCACAAAATAGAATCTCTATGTAGACGGTTCTTCAAACAAAACCGGGAGTGACGCAGGTGTGATAATAGAAAGCGATCAAAGAACCCAAATCGAACTCTCCCTAAAGTTCAAATTTCCTGCTTCAAATAATCAAGATGAATATGAGGTATTACTGGCTAGTTTGAAGCTGGCCAAGGAGGTAGGAGTTTAAAAGCTCACCATCTTCAGTGATTCACAGGTAGTTACCTCACAAATAGAAGGGAGCTACCAAGCTAAGGACCCTACCATGAAGAAATATCTCGACAAAACTAGAGAACAGCTCGGACAGATCGAGGAATACGAGGTCCAACATATACCTCGGGAATAGAATGCTCGAGCTGATGCACTCTCAAAACTAGCTAGCACCAAGCCAGGGGGCAATAATAGGAGCCTCATCCAAGAAACATTACAAAGCCCATCAATCACAGAGGAAGAAAAGGTCCTAACCATATCTGGGCAGGATCAAGGGTGGATGACCCCCATTATCAACTACCTCAAGACAGAGACAATCCCCACAGATAAGAAGGAGGCAAAGAGGTTGATACGAGAAGCACAGTACTACACTATGGTGGGCGACATCTTATATAGGAGAGGGATATCAACACCCCTCCTAAAATACGTACCGACTTCCAATACAAGGGAAGTCCTGGAAGAAGTACACAGTGGCATGTGTGGCAACCACTTGGGGGCACGAGCTCTTTCCAAAAAGGTACTCCGAGCTGGATTCTTCTGGCCAACCTTGCACAAAGAAGCAATAGAGTTCATCAAGACATGTCCACCATGTCAGAAGCATGCTAACTTCTACATCGCTCCACCAGAAGAGCTCATCAGTGTAACGTCACCCTGGCCGTTCACAAAATGGGGGCTAAACCTCCTCGAACCCTTTCCCCAAGGATCGGGACAAGTCAAGTTTCTCATTATAGGAGTGGACTATTTCACAAAATGAATTGAGGCAGAGCCCCTAGCAAATGCCACCGCTCAAAGAAGTCAGAAATTTCTATACAGGAACATTATTACAAGGTTTGGGGTCCTCTACTCTATCACTACAGATAATGGCACTGAATCCACTGATAAAGGTTTCAAGAACTTGGTAGATGACTTAAAAATAAAACACCAGTTCACATCCGTAGAACACCCACAAGCTAACGGATAGGCAGAAGCTGCCAACAAAGTGATACTAGCCGAGTTAAAATGGAGACTACAGGATGTAAAGGGAGCTTGGGCCGAAGAGTTCCCACAAGTTCTATGGGCATATCGGACAACTCCGCACTCTACCACAGGAGAATCACTCTTCCGACTTGCTTATGGAATGGAGGCAATGATCCCAGTGGAGATAGAGGAAGGATCACCCAGAATGATCCTCCATAATGAAGAGACCAACTCCCAAAATCAAAAGGAAGAGCTTGACCTACTTCCAGAAGTCCGGGAAAGAGCTTGGATTAGAGAGAAAGCATTAAAGCTTCGAATGGCTTCAAGGTACAACCGAAAGGTAGTTCAGTAAAGTTTCGCCATCAACGATCTCATCCTAATCCAAAATGACATCGGAGCAGGACGATCAGGAGAAGGGAAGCTAGCAGCTAACTGGAAAGGGCCTTACCGAGTTATAGAAGTATTGGGAAAAGGCTACTAGAAGGTGTCCGACCTCGAGGGGCGAGAGCTACCAAGGTCATGGCATGCCTGTAACCTAAGAAGGTACTATAGTTAGAAAGAGATAAAGATCTTAGGTTGAGGTGCACTGATAAACCACTATTTTATGGTTTATATTGTGTTTAATTGTATGGTTTTATCATTATCTTTACCTACTTATTCGTTAAATAAGCATGCATTTATAATTCCTTCCTAAAGTTATTGCATGATTGAAAACTTTCTTCCTAGAGACTTTTAATTATGTATTTTATTTCTCTTTTATTCCATTCGATACCGTGATCTGTGTGTTAAGTGTTTCAGGCTTTATAGGGCATCAATGAGTTGGAGATTGGAGAGGAAGCTTGCAAAAATAGAAGGAACACAAGAAATTGAGGAGATGACCAGCGAGAAGTGACGCGGACGCATGGATGACGCGACCGCGCGAAAGAGAAGAGCCGCATGGATGATGCGACCGCGTGGCAAAACAGAAAGCCGAATGACGCGGCCGCATGGATGACACGACCGCGTCACATGCGCGATCTGCATAATCTGCAGAATCGCTGGGGGAAATTTCGGGCCCTATTTTGACCCAGTTTTTGGCCCAGAAAAGCAGACTAGAGCCAGAGAACATGCAGAAACCGATAACAACATTCATTCCGCATAGTTTTAGTTTTTAGATCTAGTGTTTCTCTCCTCTAGGTTTTCTCTCTACACATTCATAGTTTTTAGGATTTGTTATGTTCATTATTTTGCATTGGGATATTGAGAAGAGTTATTGCCTCATCAAGACTTCGACATTCTAGTTCGTTCTCTTTACTTGTCTCTTACTCTTCCATGTTCCTTAATTTACTTAATTTTACTATTGGATTATTTTAGCATTTATCAATACAAGAATTACTTTTATTTTTAATTAATCTTTTGATCATTATTTATCATGTCTTTCTTTAATTCCCTTTCTTATGTTATGAATTCTTCATTCACAATGAGCTAGTAGTTCCCTAACTTGATGGGGAGTTGATTGAAAGAAACCCTTGAGTTGGGATGCTCAAGATAAAGATTGTAATTGGGTTCATTGTTGGATTGCTCTCTAGTCACTCACACCAATCCTCCCAAGAGCGGATTGGAACTTGTGGATAGAATAGCATTCCAACTTGTTTAACTTTCCCTTACTTAGTGAGGGACAACTAAACATAATAACCCCCAATTATCAATTAATCTTGAGAGTACTGCAACAAGAATAGGGCTTCCAGCTAATCAACTCCCAGTCAAGGCTTTTATTTAAATTTATATAAATTCTCTAATTTAATTTTCTGCCATTCAACTCAAATCTTTTTGAAAACATCTGATTAATAAAATAGCACACTTTTCTGCAACTCGTTGGGAGACGACCTGGGATTCATACTCCCAGTATTTTCATTTTAATTTCTGTGACACCTTTCTAAATTGATAAGTGGATTTCTGGTTGGTTGAGAACTATACTTGCAACGCATATTTTATAATCATTCTTAACTCGCCAATTTCCGCCCGCATCAATTTTTGGCGCCGTTGCCGGGGAGTTGCAATAGAGTGCTAAAGTTATTAATTGGAATTTATTTATTTACATTTTATTTTATTTTGCTACTATGAGCTGCTTGTTTCTTTCGTTAGATGACACGTTCGCTTCCTGATCCAAGCTTGCTAGTATTCGATCCTGAGATTGAAAGAACTATTTCACGAATAAGGCAAGCTCGGCGTCAGTTAGTCCTCTCTGAGGGCGAATCTGAAACGTCATTTGAGAAAGAAACTAGCCCCCGTTCTACTGATTTGGTTGTTTCACGCGCAGGTAACATGGCAGCAGCCAGGAGAGTTACTATCCAGGAGGCTGGAGCCCCTGATTTTACAATGCAACCATTTCAAGCGCATCACCCAGCGGTAGCTACAGATTTTGAGATAAAGACCGCATTGCTCAATTTGATGCCCAAGTTTCATGGCTTACCTGCTCAAGAGCCTATCAAGCACCTGAGAGATTTTCAGGCAGCCTGTTCTACTGTCAAGCATGAGGGTGCAGATGAAACTTCAATTTTGCTGAAAGCTTTCCCATTTTCTCTTGAGGAAAACGCATATTTTACATATCCAAATTCTTCATCACTTGAGCATTTCTCAGCACAAAATTCCTTCTCAAATTCATACAATTCATTTCACTATCCACAAGACTCATTCCACTACACACAAGAGTCATACCACTACCAACACTCCAACCAAAGACTCTATCAGCCCACACAAAACACATACTCCCAGCCACCATATCACAGCCAAGATAATCAACCTCATCAACCCAATCCGAACCAATCACTTCATGATCAGTTAACCAGGATAGAAGGAATGCTTGCAACTATGGGCAGAGATGTGGCCGATTTGAAAAGCTTTAAGGAAGAAGTGATATCCAACTTACAAAATCAAGGTGCTGCCATTCAAAAGCTAGAAGCACAAATTGGATATCTATCAAAGCAAATCCCTACCCACAATTCTTCTAGTGATACCATGGCAAACCCAAGGGAGGAATCAGAAGAACAAGAAAGGGAAAAAGTCAATCAAGGGAGATCACACTCCAATGAAACAGAGAGTTGCAAAGAGGAAGGGTTCATTGAACCACAAATTCAGGAAGCTTTTGATGAACAGGATACTCCAACTGTCCAACAACAACCAAGTTCTGAGATCAAGGATGTGAAGGCAGTAGAAACAAGCACCAAAATGAGGATTGTGACCGAGAAACAAAGGACCATATCCATGAAGAAGAGAAGGTCGAAGAACAATCCAACTCCTGAGCCAACAAGCAAGTTCACTCAAGCCAATCACAAGGGAAAGCTTGCTGGAAAGAGGCATTCACAACAAGGGGCACTAACTAGCTCCTTTATCCACTTGAAGTCATTCCTCTTAACAAACTGGAGGAAGAGGAAGAAAGTCAGGAACAGCATGTCAAGCTAATGACAGTAAACGAGCGTTTGTTGGGAGGCAACCCAACCAAAGGTAGTTTTTCTTTTCTAGTTATTTCAATAAAAGAGTTAAGTAGATTTATCTGTATTGCAAGGAGCTAAGTTTGGTGTTGCACACCAAAACAATTCAAGGGTGAATGTGAGATTCTAAGTTTGGTGTTCCACCAAAAACTTCATTAAAAGCACATTTCTACCTCAGCATGACTAGTCACTAGCTCCAACCAATCAGGGAAACAACTTAAACAATAGTTTAATTTCTAGTTCATAGTTTCTTTTTCTAGTTCATAGTTATTTTCTTAATAAAAGCACATGAGGTTTTCTGCATATGATCCAAATTGCTGCATATGGCAAGGAACTAAGTTTGGTGTTCACACACCAATCTAAGTTCAGAGGCCTACAAACATACATGCATGCTAACCAATTCTCAAAGTGCTTGGGGAACAAGCAACTTCTAATAGCTTTGCAGGAAGACAATCAATCTCATGGAAGGAATATACATCATCATCAAAGAGAACACCAAGGCTAGGAAGGATGATGAACAACAAAGAAGATGCTAAAAGGTTGTATTGTCACTTAATTGCTTGTACTTTGAATTGCTGATATTGGAAGTTTGCATGCACCCCTGCTTTAAGTTTGAGTCATTGCAGTTTTTGTTTGTCTGTTTGTTTAATTTCCAAATAAGTGATAGTCTAAGTGTCTGGATAAACTTCACTTGCTTAAATGTATGCTTGCCATGCTTGTTCTGTTTCCAAAAATAAAAGAAAAGTTTGAACAAAAGTAACTTGGCTCAATTAGTGACAAATCAAGTAGAATTAAGTGGTGGTATGCATGCTTGATTGTTTAGTCAGATCACTGGAAATTGAGTGTAGAATTATCATTTTTTGTGTAGAATTTGAAAACTGTCTATGGATCTTGATGAATAAATGTCTTTGGCCATGAAAAAGAAAGAAAAAGAAGAAGAAAAAGCCACTGAAAAAGGGCAACCAAAAAAAGCAAAAAAATTGAGAAAATAAGCTAGGCACCAATGGTTTGAACTTCTGAGACAAATGCCTGTGGTGTTTATGTATTAAGGATATGCTTGGATGAATAGGTTCTGAGGAGTGTTTCAACACTTGGTAACTTGGGTTAACTAACCCGGGATTATCAACCAAAAGTCCATTATCAAGAGCAACCTAAATACAAAACATTTAGTCACACAAAGAGGTGCTGGGCACCAATGTCTCAAGAAGAAATGTGAACTAAAATGCCTGTAGTGGATATGTGTAGTGCACTGATAAGAAAAAGAAAATGCCAAAGGCTTGTGCAACACATGACACTGAGCAAACAAGGAGCAAAGGAGCTCTAAGGAAAAGAAAAACAAAGAAGAGAAAAGTGCCAAGGACATAAGAATAACAAGGGGCCATAGCAGTGTTTGATGGATGCAATGAAAAAGTGATAATCTTACTTGATAAGAATGAAAAAGTGATGCTGCAACTTTCTGCATAAAACCCTTCTGATGAACTTCAAGTGCTTACTAATATAGCCAATGTAATTGCTTTCTGTTTCATACTTTCTTCTCAAGTAACTCAGGACTTGCTTAGGGACAAGCAAGTATTAAGTTTGGTGTTGTGATGCCAAGGCATCTTAGGCTAGTTTCACTAGCAATTTTCTGTTATTTTTAGTTGTTTTATGCATTTTCTTGAGCCTTAAGTAATCATTTGGGCCAAATAGTCATGCTTGTCTTAAATCATTCAAACATGAAGATTTTGATGCAAATTCCATGAGTTTTTAGTTATATTCCTTGAATGCTATGAATGAAAGATTTCTCATGAAATTTTGTAAGACTTTGATGCAGTTGTTTGGATGATTTCAGGGAAGAAGAGGCTAGGCAAGGAAGCAACAAAATCAATAAAGGAAGCTTGAATATCACATGTGGAGTTTAAGTTCCAGTTTAAGCTTAAACTGGAGCTTAAACGCCAAAACCATGAGAGCTAAGGAAATGCTGAAAGTGGCGTTTAACCTCCAGTTTAACCTTAAACTGGAAGTTAAACGCCAGAATTAGAAATGCACCAGGGAGCATTTCCACGTTTAAGCTCCAGTTTAACCTTAAACTGGAGCTTAAACGTGTTCGACTATTTTTTCTCCTCCAGGGTTGCTTTCTCATTTCCACGTTTAAGCTTCAGTTTAACCTTAAACTGAAGCTTAAACGTGCTCGAGCTTGTGCCTCCAGGGAGTGCCAGCGTTTAAGCTGCAGTTTAAGCTTAAACTGGAGCTTAAACGTGTTATATGGAACAGCTTGACCATGCCTTCTTCAAACATAAATAACTTGAGCTACAAAACTCCAAATGAGGTGATTCAAAATGCATTGGAAAGAAGACATCTAGGGCTTTCCAAGAATATATGGCATGCATGGTGGATACTAAAAATTGAGGGAGAAAACAGCCCCGTAATGTGCATAGAAGAGCATAGTACCAACATGCAATCAGGCCAGCTGACCTCTTCACCTTCCATGGAGTATAACTCGAGTTGTAGAACTCCAAATGATGCGCTTCCAGTTGCATTGGAAAGTAGACATCCAGAGCTTTCCAACGATGTATAGAAGTATGGGGTGGACAATGCAACTGAGCTCCCAAAATTGGCATCTTCGAGCACGTTTAAGTGACTTAAACGTTGGCTTAAACGCTGTCAAACCAACCAGCAACCTTGTCACCTTCAATCAAGCATAACTTGAGCTATAGAGATCCAATTGAGGTGCTTCCAGTTGTGTTAGAAAGCTGACATCCATAGCTTTCCAACGAGGTATAATAGTCTATGTTTGGCATCAAATTGGCAAGGTTGACAAGAGAACAAAGTGACGACTCAAGAAAGGGGGGTGCAACGTTTGAGTGTAGTTTAATGGATCATTATCCTTTTTGGATCAATTATGTCACTCTACCCTTCAAGCAAGCAAGGCCCATCAACAACACCAAATCAAGGCCACAAGAATCATCTAGAATAGTTTATTTTCATTTGATTGTAATTTGCTTTGAATTTCATTTTCATTTTGTAATTTAGGGAGCCTATTTAAAGGCCTTAGTTTCTGCATTTGAGACGGGGGATTGAGGGGGAATCCAGCCCCTGAGGGGGAAGTTTTTACACACAGAAAATTTTGGATCATTTTCTTTTAGTTTTGTAATTGAATTCAGAGCTATGACTCACTAAACCCCTTTCATTGGGTTAGGGAGCTCTATTGTAATTCAATGAATCAATAATAGTTTTATCTTCTTCTTCAATCTTTTCTCTTGAATTTTGTTAGAAAGCTTCTCGATCTAATTCCATTGGGTAGTTGTCTTGGGAAAGAAACTACCCATAATTGGAATCCTTCGGAACCTTGGGAAAGGAATGGAGGATTCATGCTAGAGAAGCTTTCTCACAGTGAATTGGATTGGGGTTTGGATGGATATTGTGACATGTAATCCTACCAAATTGTGGTTCATGAAACTGTGTGGTATAATCAGTGATCGAGCATCATCTCTTCTTATGAACATTTAAACCAAGGGATTGGGAATTTGTTTGTTTTTAGAGAGAATTGATGAGCCAAGGGATTGGGATCCAATCATATAAGATTGCCAAGCAAAATTCAATGAACGCATTGGTTGAGGAAGAGATAAACATGTTTTGATTCGGAGATCTCAATATCTCCTATAACCCAATAAATTCCCCATTTCTGATTTTCCACTTTCTCTTTACATTCTGCAACTCAATTCATGCAATCACCCCCATTCCCTTTTAATTTCAGCAATTTAGCTTCTGCTCTTTAATTCATGCAATTTAAGATTCCGCCATTTCAATTTCTTGTCATTTACGTTTCCCGCCAATTTTACATTCTGCAATTCTCATCTAATTCTTGATTTCGCTCAACTAGACACACTTCTAATCCGAATTGCTCATTCAACCAATCCTTGTGGGATTCGACCTCACTCTATAGTGAGTTTTTACTTGACGATAACCGGTGCACTTGCCGGAAGGAATTTTGCCGATCGTGCAATTTCCTAAATCGTAGCATAACAAGTTTATGCGCATCAGACGCTTTATGAATATTGGGAGCGCTTCAATAATTTTCTGAAAGCTTGCCCCCACCATATGATTGACAAGATAGTGTTACTCAGTTATGTCACACAGGGAATGAGGCCCCAAGATAAGACCACATTGGAAAGTGCTAGCAATGGGTCTATGAAAAAGTACAAGACCACTAATGAGGCATGGCAATTGATCAGTGATTTAGCTGAATCTACTAGGAATCACAGGCAGAAACAAGGTCGTTCAAAAGCCGTTGCAAAAGTATCCTCTAGTAGAGAGACTACTGCTTTAACTCAGAGTATCTGTGAAATGACCAACTTGCTGAAGCAAATGCAATTGAATCAACAACAAGTTCAGCAAGCTCAACCTTCTCCAACACAGCAAAACCAACAGTTAGTCCCACAGAGAGTTTACAGAATCTGCACTGATTACAGCCATTATACTGATGAATGTCCACAGCTCCAGCAGGAAGACAACACCGTGGCAGCCACATATAACTTCTATGACCGCCCCAACCAAGGGTACAATCAAGGTGGCAACTACAGCCATGGATGGCAAGATAATTCTAACCAGAATTGGAGGGACAGCAACAACAGAGGAGGCAGAGATAATCAGGGAAATCAGAGGTGGAATAACAACAACAACAGGCAGCAGAATCAGAATCAGCCTTACAGAGCACCTCACCTAAGGCAATCCCAAGGACCACAGAATACCCAATAGCAGACCTCTCAATTTACCCATCCATCTTCATCTGCCAATGATGACTTACTACAATCTATTGATCGGAGACAACAGGCCATGGAAAATAACATTAATGCCACTCTAAATGGTCTGAATGCTACTTTGCAAGCTCTTGTCTCACAGATTGGCTCAATGAATAACTCCAATAATCAACCTTTGAGCTCCAGTGGGATTCTCTCTCAACCATTACCCAATCCCAAGGGTGGTATTAATGCCATCACCCTGAGATCCGGAACCACACTGTAGGAGAGAAATAAAGAGGAGCCAAACCCACCAGAACACGTCTCAGCTGAAGAGGTAGCGGAAATAGAAGACATTGAAGAAGAAGAGGACATACAGGACGTGGCTGAAGAAGAAGAGGTGCAACCACATGAGAAAGCACTAAAAGGCACAGACACTGCAGAAAACGCCACTCCCATCTCATTTCCACAACTTGCAAGGAAGCCCAGGAAGCAGCTGAAACCTGATCCAAGAATGGTAGAGATATTCAAAAAGGTTGAGGTAACCGTTCCTCTATTTGATGTTATTCAACAGGTACCTAAGTATGCAAAGTTTCTAAAAGATTTATATATCCATAAAGACAAAATTAATGAATTAGAAACTATTCCTTTAGGGAGTTCCATATCTGCTCTAATGGGAGGTTTACCTGAAAAGTGTAGTGACCCAGGTCCTTGTATAGTTAATTGTACTATTGGTGGTGTGATAATTTCTAAATGCATGTGTGATTTAGGAGCATGTGTAAGTATAATGCCCTTGTCTATATATGATGTTTTGAGGCTCCCTCCCTTAAAAAGGTCGGCAGCTCGTTTTGTGTTAGCAGATAAAAGCATTATTACAGTGGTTGGAGTTGCTGAAGATGTACTAGTAGGCATTAAGGGACTCACGTTCCCCACTGATTTTTATATCCTGGAAATTCCCCAAAATGACTCAGACAAGCCATCATCAATCCTACTCGGAAGACCATTCCTGAAGACCTCAAAGTTTAAATTAGATGCTTTTTCAAGAACATACTCTTTTGAAATAGATGGCCGAGTAGTGATCTTCAATCTGAATGGAGTTATAAAGCATCCTCTAGAGGATCACTCTATCCTCAAGTGTGACATTATAGATGAAACCGTGGCTGAAGTTCACCAGGAGGAATTTGAAGAGAAGCACACAGGACAAGGTCCAAGTGTGGGGACATTCTCGGAGGACAATGACAGTGCCTTACCGCTGTTACCAGCTCCAGACAACCCAGAGCCTGAACATAATCAGAAGTTAGAATTAAAACTCTTTCCTCCACACCTCAAATACGCTTACCTTGAAGACGGGTAAAAGTTCCGGGTTATCATTGCAAAGGAACTCACTTCTCAACAGGAAGAGCAGCTACTTGGTGTGCTGAGGAGGCACAAGAAGGAAATTGGTTGGAGTTTGGCAGACATAGTAGGCATCAGCCCTCAAGTCTGTGAGCATAGAATATTTTTAGAAGAAGGAGCAAGACCTGTCCGTCAACCCCAGAGAAGACTGAACCCCACTATCCTAGAGGTTGTCAAAAAAGAAGTGACTAGACTACTAGAGGCAGATATCATCTATCCCATCTCAGACAGTGAATGGGTAAGCCCAGTACAAGTGGTGCCAAAGAAGTCTGGAGTCACTGCAGTGAAGAATGAGCATGGAGAGCTCCTGACAACCAGAGTTCAGAATGCCTGGAGGGTCTGCATTGATTACAGACGCCTCAACCAAGCAACCCGTAAGGATCACTATCCTCTCCCATTCATTGATCAAATGCTGGATCGCCTGTCAGGTAAATCGCATTATTGCTTTTTAGATGGTTACACAGGTTATTTCCAGATTCATATAGCTCCTGAGGATCAGGAAAAGACCACTTTTACATGTCCTTTTGGGACTTATGCTTACAAGAGAATGCCCTTTGGCTTGTGCAATGCCCCAGCTACTTTCCAGAAGTGCATGATGAGTCTTTTCTCTGATCTTATTGAGGACTGTATGGAGGTTTTTATGGATGATTTTAGAGTTTATGGCGATTCTTTCAGCCTTTGCTTAGATGGATTATCTAGAGTGTTAGATAGATGTGTCAGTACAAATCTGGTATTAAATTTTGAAAAATGCCACTTTATGGTTAAAAAAGGGATTGTAGTAGGACATGTCGTGTCTAACACTGGCATTTCTGTAGATCCAGCAAAGGTGGATGTTATTTCTAGTTTACCTTACCCCTCTTCTGTGAGGGAGGTCTGTTCTTTCCTTGGCCATGCAGGTTTTTACAGGAGGTTAAGGACTTCAGTAAGGTAGCACTTCCCTTATCCAGACTACTGCAGAAAGATTTTGAGTTCGAGTTCAGTGAAAATTGCAAACAAGCGTTTGATAAGCTGAAGACCGCACTGACTCAAGCTCCAATTGTAAGAGGACCAGACTGGAGCCAACCATTTGAAATAATGTGTGATGCTTCCAACCATGCAGTAGGAGCAGCACTGGCTCTGCGTGAAGGTAAGGATCCTTTTGTTATTGCTTACGCGTCTAAAACCTTAGATGCCGCTCAGTCGAATTACACCACTACTGAGAAAGAGCTTCTTGCTATTGTTTTTGCTCTGGATAAATTTCGAGCCTATTTACTTGGTACTAAAGTAGTAGTGTATTCAGACCACGCAGCTCTAAAGTATTTATTATCTATAAAGGAGTCCAAACCAAGGCTTATACGTTGGATACTGCTATTACAAGAATTTGATTTAGAAATTAAGGATAAGAGTGGCAACCAGAATTTAGTGGCAGACCACTTGAGCTGCCTTGAGCACATTACAGATGATTCCACTCCTATAGCTGATAATTTCCCATTTGATAACCTGCAAGCAGTATCTGAGATAGTCCCTTGGTATACACCTGTAGCTAATTATCTAGTTAGCCGCATTTTTCCTCCGAACTTTTCTAAGCATCAAAGAGACAAGCTGAAAAGCGAGTCTAAATATTATATATGGGATGACCCATATTTATGGAGATGTGGCGCTGACCAGGTAATTAGACGGTGTGTGCCTCAATCAGAATTCCAGTCCATCTTAGAGGCCTGTCACTCATCTGAGAGTGGAGGACATTTTGGCCCTCAAAGAACTGCTAGAAAAATCTTAGACTGTGGATTCTGGTGGCCTACTCTTTTTAGCGATGCTGCTGAATTTTGTAAATCTTGTTTCCCATGCCAGAAATTTGGTAATATATCCAGGAGGGATGAGATGCCTCAACAAATTATGCTTTTTTGTGAAATTTTTTATGTTTGGGATATTGACTTCGTGGGTCCATTTCCAAATTCTAATGGTTATTTCTATATATTGTTAGCTGTGGATTACGTGTCCAAATGGGTGGAAGCAATTCCTACCTGCAATGATGATGCTAACACTGTTGTTTTCTTTGTGAGAAACCATATTATTTGTCGCTTTGGATCACCACGAGCAATCGTGAGCGATCAAGGCACCCATTTTTGTAACAGGAGACTAACAAGACTAATGAAGAAGCATGGGATAATTCATAAAGTTGCAACAGCCTACCATCCTCAGACTAATGGGCAAGCCGAGGTGTCAAATAGAGAGATAAAGCATTTCTTGCAGAAGATAGTCAAACCTCATAGAAGAGACTGGAGCACCAGGCTACAAGATGCACTCTGGGCATACAGAACAGCATACTGATGACATGTCAACATGTCATGTTTTTCTATGCTTTTTCATACAAGAAATTGATGATTTGTGCTTAAATATTGAATGCTTTTGTGCTTAAATGTTATATTTCTTTGATCTTTTGATTTGAAAAATTCTGTAGGAAATAAGAAGAAAAAGAAGCAAAAAGCACAAAATAAACTAAAAAGAAGAAAGAAAAGAGTTTTGGGGCACACTTTGAAGTTGGAGCACACTTTGGAGCCTTAGGCCACGCTTTTAAAAGCGTGGCCCATGACCAAATAAATGAGATTTGCAATCAGCACTCACAAAGCTCAGTTCACTAAGTGAACTTAGCTTTATCGTGAAAAAACTTAGCTTGGAAGCAAGAATTTTCGCCAAGTTAAAACTTGCGCGTTTACAGCATGACCATGCCTCCTTCAAAGGGCTATAATTTGAGCTACAGACGTCCAATTGATGTGCTTCTAGATGCATTAGAAAGCTGACATTCAGAGCTTTCCAACGATGTATGATAGTCCATATTTGGCATAAAATTGAGGCACAAGTGAAAGGTATCTTTAAGGACCAAAAATAAGCAAAAATAAACCAAAGTGGCTTCACCAAGGCTCGAAGGGGGAGACACAAGGAAAACAAGAAAAGCAAGGAAAGAGTGCTCAGTTCACTTTCCCAACTGAGCTTTATCGGGCTTCCACTCATGAAAATGCAAGAAAAAGGCTCACCAATTTGCTTCCACCAAGGTTCGAACACATGACCTCACACTCAAAAGTGGAGCACTACATAAGGAAAGAAGGGGAGCTCAGTTCATTCTCCCAACTGAGGGCTATCTTCCCCCCACTCTCCACACTTTGGCACGCTAGGAAGCACACCAAGGAGGCTGGGACGCACAAGTTGACACGGACAGCAACATTGGGGTGCTCAGTTTGGTTTTCCAACTGAGCCGTCCCTGGGAGGTGCAATATTGGGCCAAAATTCAATTAAAAATCAAATTGGATTCAATTATTCACCAAATTGAATCAAGGCCAACCAAATTCATCTCTCTTCAAATCCAAAGCAAGCAAATCCCACATCATCACTCAAAGGCACAAGAACAAGCTAGAATTAGGATTTTCATTTAATTTGTTTTTCATTTCAATTTCATTTTATTTTGTAAAAAGCCTATATAAAGGCATCACTCTCATTTTCAAAAGAGGAGCTCCATTGAGAAGGCTGGCTCCAATAGGGAGTTTTGCACTCTTTAGTTTTCATTTTGCTCTCTCTTTTAGTTTTCATTTCTGTTTTGAATCTTGGGTGGAGGATTGAAGAACTTCTGTTTCAATCTCACCTTGAGATCTTTTGTTTGCTTTCTGCATAATTCTAGAATTTAAATTTCAATTCTGTTTACTGCTTCCAACTTTCTTTTCTTCTGCAATTTACTTTTCCATTTTCAATTTGCAATTGTTCTTGTTGGATCAAGGAAGGATTTGAGATCTAGACTTGTTTTCTAGTCTCTTCCAACCCCTGAGATCTTCAACCTTCTTTTAAATTGCTGCAAATTAAGCACCAGTCTTTCTGTTTTCATCCTTCAAGCATTTTTACTTTCTGTTTCATTCCTCTTCAATTCCTTCTCCTGCATTCTGCACTTTACATTTGATGCTTGCTGTGAGCTTGATTTATATTTCCTGCAATTTACAATTCTTGCAATTTCTCTAAGTTCTTATTCACTGAAATTTTGCTTCTCTGTTTACATTGCTTCCAGCACCCCAGCCCCTTTATTTTTCATGCAATTTACATTTCTTGTCATTTAAGATTCTTGCAATTTACTTTTCTTGTTCTTTAAGTTTCTGCACATTTACTTTCTGCACTTTAAATTTCTTGTCATTTACATTCTGTTGGCTACAAATTCACACAATTCACTCAATGTTAGGTTGACTAAACTAATCACCCACTAAAATTACTTGATCCATCAATCCCTGTGGGATCGACCTCACTCCAAGTGAGTTTTACTACTTGATGCGACCCGGTACACTTGCCGGTGAGTTCAAGGTGTTTTGGAAATTCGTTTTTCCACAAAAACACCATCAAGTTTTTGGCGCCGTTACTGGGGATTGATTTAGATCAACAATGATTAAGTGGGTGAGAAGTCTAGATCAAGCATTTTCCTTTTTTTTGTTTTCTATTTTAAATTGAAACCAAGGTGTTTGAGTTTTTGCCTCACTAAGAAATTCTCATATCTGATATGAGTAATTTCAATTTTTCTTGGTGTTGTGTTTTCAAAAATTCCAATGGAGTTCAACTCATCTTATGATCAAACTAATTTTATGGGATATTACCCACCATCACCAATCTCTAATGGTGGCTGGGAATATCACCAAGAGAATACACATTCTGAGCACTCCAACTCATGAAGATGTGCTTCAAAGCCACAAGATGAGCAAGAGAATCATATGGAATACTTCCCACCACCACAAAATGATTCAAGTCATTATTCTAATGGTGGCTGGGAGTATCACCAAGGAATGAAAGAGCCTCCACCCTCACGTCCCAGTTTCTCATTTGAAAGTTCTTCATCACCTGATTATGCCTCAACACAAACCTCCACGAGCCAAAGACTCTCAAAACTTGAGTCCAAGATCAACAGAATGGCGGAGGAATATCAACAATCCCAGAGGGAACTAGAAATCCTTTCTCAGGAGACGGATAAGCAATTGGAGGACACAGATAAACTCTTAGAACTACTAAGCAAGGAAAATGAAGACCAATTGATGGATATGAGGGAGAAAGTGGAAGAGCAAGATGAGGAGGCTACTGCATCAAGTGAACTTTCAATGAAGAATGAGGTGGTTGAAAATGAAACTGCACTTGAGATGACAAGGGAACATGAAGACTCACAACTCTCACAAATGTCCCTGACCCAAAAACTCTCAACAATTGAATCTGTGATTGAAAAATATAAAGAGGAGATGAAGAAATGTTGGGAAGATCAACAAACCTCCTCAATGAAAAAGCTATTAAGTCAAATGTTGAGTGCAAGGGAGGAAGTGAAAGAGCAAGAAAGTAAGAAAGACAACCAAAGAATTCCAAACTCAAGTGAAGCAGAGAAGTACATAGAGGAAAAGCTCATGGAACCACCAATTCAAAAGGCTCAGGATGAAGACAAAACTCCAATAATCACACAGCAACCAAGTCTTGAATCCAAAGAAGTGAAGGCAACTAGCAAGAACACCAATTCTGTCCCAAATCCAGCAAGCAAGATCAATCAAGCCATTTGCAAAAGAAAGCTTGCTGAGGAAAGGCCAAGACAAGGGACACTAGCTGAATCTCTTCCTCCTTTAAGGTCATTCCTCTTAACAAACTGGAAGAAGAGGAAGAAAGTGAAGAACAACATGTCAAGCTAATGACACTAAAAGAGCACTTGTTGGGAGGTAACCCAACCGTAGGTAACATTTCTTTTCTGCTTTGTTTTCTTTCTTTGCTTTGTTTAAATTCAATAAATTGGCATATGGTTACATTCTAAGTTTGGTGTTGCCTTGCAACAAATTATTTTCAATCTTTCTGGATGATTGCATCAAATTAAAAATGAAAGTGACACACCAAGATTCTAAGTTTGGTGTGCCACTTATTTTCTATGCAATTCATTCAAGCACCACTACTTGTCTGCATAATCATAATGCCTCTGCAGTTTTATTTTTCTCTTTTGATTTGACACTTGTTGATTCCACTTGCTTTAGTCATTTTTCTGTTTTTAAGTGCTTTCATCTAGTTTGCCTATTAACTGTCTTTGTTAGTACATCACCAAGAGATCCTTATTCATGACAGATTCTTGACTTGGTGATTGTACTTAACAAATAACAGTTTCACTTGCTTAGTTTTAATTCAAATAAATTGATATATGATTGCATTCTAAGTTTGGTGTTGCTATGCAACAAAATTTGGTTCCAATTCTTACAAGATACTTGCATTAATTCCAAGTGAAAGTGTCACACTAAGTTTGGTGTGCCACTTATCTTTTATGCAATGTATTATGCTCACCTTCTTATTTTTGCAATCACAATGTCTCTGTTTCTTGTGCCTTGATATCTTTAATTTTGCTTGTTTAAAACACGTGTTACTAAGACTTCATTGTGTAAGACATTCATGACTCATGTTAGCCCCATAACCATTGTTCTAATTGTTGCTTGAGGATGAGCAAGCATTCTGAATTTGGCAAGGGAAAGAGGAAGAATAGAGGAAAAAGGACAACAATAATGAAGATAAACTACAAGGTTGTAAAGTTCTTTTTCCTCTCCTTTGTTTCCAGCACTTTATTTTGCATGATTGTCTTTATATTCTCTGTATGCATGTGTGGTATGAATAAGCATAGCTTGAATCTTGATTTGTAACATGTTGTTGTGGCATTATGACTACCGACTTGAGTTTTGTAAAGCTTAAAGCAGTAAAGTATCATGATCATAAACAAACAAGGCATTAAAGAAGAACTTAGCATGTGCATAAAAGTTTTGGAAAGCTAGTATGATTAATTGTTGCTCAATTGCATTGAATTTTATTTAATTGAAGTTTTCATCTAGGACATTTTGTGAAATCTTTTGAAAATCATGAAAACCTTGAAAAAAAAAGCAAAAAAAAAGGGCAAGAAAAGAAAAAGGGAAAGAATGAGAAAGCTGAAGGCTCTGAGTACCAATGGCAATTTATTTGTTAAGTACTTGTGGTGTTTATGTATCAAGTAAAATGCTTGAAAACAAAACACTTAGAAGTCAAGGCTAGGCTCAAGTGCACAAGCACTCCCTCAAAGCTCAAGGCTCTAAGCATCAATGATTAGAGAATAAAGAAAAAGAAACGAATGAGCTTAATGAAGTCCTCTAATTAAATGCTTGTGGTGCTTATGTATCAAGTGGTAATACTTGAAAACAAAGCATTTAGAGTCGTAGTTTTGTTATCAACTCATGGGGCAAAGCACCCAAAAGGAGAAGCTAATAAGAAAATAAAAAGCTTGTTTCAAGGAAGAAATATAAGGAGAAGATTTCATAAATTGAGCTAGATAGAAGCATCAATCATTTATATTTCTTTTGCGATTGTAGCATGCTTAGAAAACTAGCTTACCATGAACATTGAGTTGCTATTCTTCTTACCTTGGATTGTCAATCTTTATTGCATGATTCTTTTCTTGCTTGGGGACAAGCAAGGTTTAAGTTTGGTGTTGTGATGGCATGTCAACATGTCATGTTTTTCTATGCTTTTTCATACAAGAAATTGATGATTTGTGCTTAAATATTGAATGCTTTTGTGCATAAATGTTATATTTCTTTGATCTTTTGATTTGAAAAATTCTGTAGGAAATAAGAAGAAAAAGAAGCAAAAAGCACAAAATAAACTAAAAAGAAGAAAAAAAGAGTTTTGGGGCACACTTTGAAGTTGGAGCACACTTTGGAGCCTTAGGCCACGCATTTAAAAGCGTGGCCCATGACCAAATAAAGGAGATTTGCAATCAGCACTCACAAAGCTCAATTCACTAAGTGAACTTAGCTTTATCGTGAAAAAACTTAGCTTGGAAGCAAGAATTTTCGCTAAGTTAAAACTTGGGCGTTTACAGCATGACCATGCCTCCTTCAAAGGGCTATAATTTGAGCTACAGACGTCCAATTAATGTTCTTCTAGTTGCGTTGGAAAGCTGACATTCAGAGCTTTCCAACGATATATGATAGTCCATATTTGGCATAAAATTGAGGCACAAGTGAAAGGTATCTTTAAGGACCAAAAATAAGCAAAAATAAACCAAAGTGGCTTCACCAAGGCTCGAAGGGGGAGACACAAGGAAAACAAGAAAAGCAAGGAAAGAGTGCTCAGTTCACTTTCCCAACTGAGCTTTATCGGGCTTCCACTCATGAAAATGCAAGAAAAAGGCTCACCAATTTGCTTCCACCAAGGTTCGAACACATGACCTCACACTCAAAAGTGGAGCACTACATAAGGAAAGAAGGGGAGCTCAGTTCATTCTCCCAACTGAGGGCTATCTTCCCCCCACTCTCCACACTTTGGCACGCTAGGAAGCACACCAAGGAGGCTGGGACGCACAAGTTGACACGGACAGCAACATTGGGGTGCTCAGTTTGGTTTTCCAACTGAGCCGTCCCTGGGAGGTGCAATATTGGGCCAAAATTCAATTAAAAATCAAATTGGATTCAATTATTCACCAAATTGAATCAAGGCCAACCAAATTCATCTCTCTTCAAATCCAAAGCAAGCAAATCCCACATCATCACTCAAAGGCACAAGAACAAGCTAGAATTAGGATTTTCATTTAATTTGTTTTTCATTTCAATTTCATTTTATTTTGTAAAAAGCCTATATAAAGGCATCACTCTCATTTTCAAAAGAGGAGCTCCATTGAGAAGGCTGGCTCCAATAGGGAGTTTTGCACTCTTTAGTTTTCATTTTGCTCTCTCTTTTAGTTTTCATTTCTGTTTTGAATCTTGGGTGGAGGATTGAAGAACTTCTGTTTCAATCTCACCTTGAGATCTTTTGTTTGCTTTCTGCATAATTCTAGAATTTAAATTTCAATTCTGTTTACTGCTTCCAACTTTCTTTTCTTCTGCAATTTACTTTTCCATTTTCAATTTGCAATTGTTCTTGTTGGATCAAGGAAGGATTTGAGATCTAGACTTGTTTTCTAGTCTCTTCCAACCCCTGAGATCTTCAACCTTCTTTTAAATTGCTGCAAATTAAGCACCAGTCTTTCTGTTTTCATCCTTCAAGCATTTTTACTTTCTGTTTCATTCCTCTTCAATTCCTTCTCCTGCATTCTGCACTTTACATTTGATGCTTGCTGTGAGCTTGATTTATATTTTCTGCAATTTACAATTCTTGCAATTTCTCTAAGTTCTTATTCACTGAAATTTTGCTTCTCTGTTTACATTGCTTCCAGCACCCCAGCCCCTTTATTTTTCATGCAATTTACATTTCTTGTCATTTAAGATTCTTGCAATTTACTTTTCTTGTTCTTTAAGTTTCTGCACATTTACTTTCTGCACTTTAAATTTCTTGTCATTTACATTCTGTTGGCTACAAATTCACACAATTCACTCAATGTTGGCTTGACTAAACTAATCACCCACTAAAATTGCTTGATCCATCAATCCCTGTGGGATCGACCTCACTCCAACTGAGTTTTACTACTTGATGCGACCCGGTACACTTGCCGGTGAGTTCAAGGTGTTTTGGAAATTCGTTTTTCCACAAAAACACCATCACATACAAAACACCCATTAGGATGAGTCCTTTCCGCTTAGTTTATGGAAAAGCTTGTCATCTCCCTGTTGAAATAGAGCATAAAGCCTTTTGGGCAGTAAAGGAATGCAACATGGGAATTGGAAAAGCCGGAGCTGAAAGGAAGTTGCAACTGCAGGAACTGGAGAGCCTTTGCCTAGAAGCTTATGAGAACTCAAGACTATACAAGGAGAAGATGAAGGCTGCACATGATCAGCACATCAAGAGGAAAGAGTTTCAACCTGGGGACTTAGTCCTCCTTTACAAATCTCGACTGAGGCCATACCACACAAGTTAAGATCAAGATGGGAAGGTCCATATAGAGTAGAGAAGGCCGAACCATACGGAGTCTATCACCTAAGTCATCCTTCAAGCTCTGAACCTATCAAAGTTAATGGACATCGGTTAAAGCTGTACTATGGCGAGAAGCTGAAGAAGAACAAGGAGCTCGAGATCTTCCTCTTGGAAGATCCCCACATAGCCGAAGACTGAGCTAGTGGAGCGTCCAACTTACGGACGTTAAAGCAAAGTCCTAGGTGGGAGACAACCCACCATGGTATGATCGTTCCTTTCCTTATTTTTAATTTTCTTATTCAATAACTCTTCTCTTCATTAGTACATTTCGTGCATCTGCATTCACATATTTTTAATTAAAAAAATAAAAAAATAAAAAAACCACGCGACGCGACCGCCTCATTGACGCGTCCGCGTCGCAGGGAGCTGGGAGACAATAATAATATGAACAGAGAGTTACGCAGGAGCAGGGCTGGAGGCGTGCCAATGGCACAAATTGTCCCACGCGATCGCATCGCTGACGCGACCGCGTCATATGGGAATAATGGCCTCCCACGCGACCACGTGCCCCACGCGGCCGCGTGACCTGGATTTCGACGTAACAAGGGTGCACAGCCGAAAGTTGTGCTAGAGTGGTGCTGGACTGGCGCTGGACGCGCAGTCCCTCTCACGCGATCGCGTGCCCCATGCAACCGCGTCGTTTCCCAATAATTGCCCACTCACACGATCGCATGCCCCATGTGATCGCGTCACCCAAAATTTGGCACTAATATGATTTTGAACAGAGAGTTGTGCGAGTGTGAGGCTACCCTCGCACCATTAGCCTAAAACGGGTCACGCGACCGCGTGACCGACGCGACCGCGTCATTGAGTTTAAGCGCAAGTCGCGCGACCGCGTGCCCCATGCGACCGCGTCGCTTGGGCCGCACAGCCTCCCTAATATTGCCAATTATCATATCTTTTTCTCCCCAAATCCTATTTTCTCTTTTCCCTCCTTATTTCTTCCCCCTCCCTTCCTCCCTTCTTCCTTCTTTCTCACTTTTTACTCTCTCTCACCCCCATTAACAAGGTTCTTCTAGTTCTCCTTCCCTCCTTACTTTTCTATTATTCTTCTTATTTCTATATGTCATCTTTTTTTTTCTTTTTCCCTTCATTATTCATCTTTTCTTTTTTCTTTCTTTTCCTTTTTACTTGGTGTTATCAATTTATTTGAGTCACTATTTATTATTATATGCTTGTGGATTGTTGTAAATTTGTTTGAAAATTATATATTGCTTTTTAAGGGATTACTTGCATGTTCAAATTCTTATTTTCAAGAGTTTCTTCTATATGCATGCTATGTGTTTGTGAAAAAGCCCATATGGCATTATGAACTTCTCTACATTTTCTACTCTAATATTCAATGCTTGCTTTTCACAAATTCTCTTTACTATTTTATTAATTGAAATTAACTGTCAATACAAACGTGATGGTTTGTTACGAGTGATGCTTGATCTATGCTACTCATGCCCTTTGCCGGCATGCCAATAAACACCTTGCATTCACTTGTCATCATATGCACTAGCTATTTTCCATTAATGAGTTTTTGCATGTACTCATGAGCGTGTGTTAACATCTTTTACCTTTTAATGTGCATTTATAACCATCCTTTTCCGTTCTCTTCCTTGCTCTATCCCTTTAAATTTAATTTACTTCCTCTTCCCTTTTTCAAGATGGCCACCAAGAAAGGAAAAGAGAAAGCTACTCCCAAACAACCAGCAAGAAGAGGTACAAAAAGAGCATTAGTGGCAGAACCCTCTTCAACTGCGGCAAATCCCTCAGCAAAGAAAATTAAGAGGATTATAAAGGTTGATGATACAGAAAAAGCCTTCCCAGCAAAGGACACTGTGTGATTCCCCAATCGCTACTGTGAGCAGATGTTCTCCATCCTGGCTGAAAGGAGTTACAACAACGAATACCTTCTTCTCCTCCCGCCCAATATTGCTACCTTTGTTGAGCTACAAATTGCCCGAAGACAATGGGGTTTCCTACAGAGACAGCCAAGGCAGGTCAATCTTTCTTGGGTAGTCGAGTTCTACTCCAACTTCCACCTGCCGACCTTGCAGTCTGTCTATGTCCGTCAGAAGCAAGTCCCCATTACTGAAGAAGCCATTCAAAAAGTTCTAAGTCTTCCCCCTATTCCAGAAGGACTGGATGCCTTTCAAGAAGCCGCACTCAAGGGCCAGATGTACCAATTTGACTGGGACGCCGTTCTCAGAGTTATCGCACTACCTGGCAGCAGATGGATCTACGGATACCATCGTACCCGCCCTAAGGGAATTTCGGCTTCAGCACTTACCTTGGAGGCTCGCGTATAGGCACAGATTATGTCCCATTACGTCTTTTCGAGCACTCACGAGTCCTCCTTCACTGCGGACATGGCCGTTCTACTATGGTGCATCCTTACAGACCAATCTCTGAATCTACCAAGACATATCCGGAATGCCATGGGACACGTACAAATCGCAGGTAACTTACCTTTTCCCGCCTTGGTCTCAGATCTTGTCTCAGCAGCCGGAGTCTCCTACAGAGCTGGGGACACCAAAGCCATGCTTCCACGGGATGATCAGTTTGTCCCCAACGGGAAATATCTTAGACTTCCAACAGCCACTGTCAGCCAGCCTACTGAACCAGTTGAAGATATTCCTTCTTCAACACCACACGCACCTACAACAACCCAACTGCTCCAGCAGATACTTGAAAAGTTGGATCGGCAAGAACACAAAGCTAAGATGAGAGAGCGCCATAACAAGCGCCGATTCACATACCTCAAGGAGCTAATCATGGGAAAATTTAAGGACTCAGATACCCCGGACTCCACTTCTTTTACCAGCACAGGGAGCCATGATGGTTCTGACTATGGAGATACTGCTACCAGCCCACCTTTGTTCTTGACAGATGGCACCGAGGACGGTGCAAAGCCATAAGTGTGGGGAGGTCAGTCAGTACCTGACTTCCGGAGGTAATTTCTCTTCCCTAGAACCAACAAATTAGGATGTTTAGTTAGATTTTTCTTTTATAGAATAGGATAAATTGCATAGTAATAGATTAGTTGCATGCATGTTCTGCTTGATTGAAAAGACAATAAGTTTCTTCTAAGACTCTATCTTTGAAACAAAATTTCACTAATTTTAATTAAAACTTTTATGTTAAATTTGCTTGAAGTTGTATTTGGAACATGATTTTTGAGCTAAAGAACACACAACCTGTGAGAATTGAGCCTTTATGAATGGTTACATTATTTAACCATAATTATTTTATTCTTGTGTGTTTACTTCTCTATGATTGTAATCTACATTTTGTTTCATCCTATATGTCCAATGTTTATTATATTTATATGTTTTCACATGATTGAGGCCATTATTTGTTGAGCTTACTCATCCAAATTAAGCCTACCCTTTCAATTACCTTTGTTAGCCACTTTGAGCCTTTAAATCCCATTTGTTCTATATTTTACCACATTACTAGCCTTAAGTGGAAAAACAAGTATGGGAAATTGTGTGAGGCAATCAAGTATGGGAAATTGTGGGAACAAAGGATAATAAGGGAATGAGTCATGATAATATTATGGGAATTTGGATACCTACTCATGTGAAACTATAAGAATTAAAAATCTATGTGCATTGATAAGCTATGTTATTTTTATGTTTCTATGTTTATGAAAAAAATAAAAAATATAAAAAAAATAAAAAAAATCCAAAAATACTCAATAAATAAATAAGGGGACAAAATTACCCCAATGCTAAGTCAAGCATTCAAAGATCAATGCATGTATGATAAAATCAAATTAAAAGGTTGATACATGAGTATGGATGTGAAAGAGATTTCTGGGTAGCTAGGTATGAATTCTAAAGTTATATATATATATATATATATATATATATAGGTTATGTTAAAGCTTGGGTTAATTAGAGATTCAATTTATAAGCTTACTTAGCCATATATATATCCTCACCCTTACCTTGCCCCCATTACAACCTTGAAAAGACCTCATGATATTTGCATTGGTATATTAAATGTTGTTGATTGATTAGGAGAAGAAAAAAAATTAGAGAGCATGATTAGAGAAGGATAGAGTGATGACCCTATACACTAGAGAGACTAGAGTGTACATACATCATCAGTGAGGGTTCCATGCTTGAATTTCTATGTTCCCTGCTTTCATGAGCTATCTTCTTGCATTTTTATCTGTTCTTACTGTATAAGAATTGAGTTAGTGGAATTTGATTTGTAATTGTTTTGAAGAGCTTACTTACTTTTGATCAAGTGGACAAAAATCATATAGTTGCATTCATATATATAGGTTGCATTGCATTTCATAGGTTTTACATGTTCTTACTCATTCATTTTATCTCCTTCAACTAAGCATGAGGACATGCTAATGTTTAAGTGTGGGGAGGTTGATAAACCACTATTTTATGGTTTATATTGTGTTTAATTGTGTGGTTTTATCATTATCTTTACCTACTTATTCGTTAAATAAGCATGCATTTATAATTCCTTCCTAAAGTTATTGCATGATTAAAAACTTGCTTCCTAGAGACTTTTAATTATGTATTTTATTTCTCTTTTATTCCATTCGATGCCGTGATCTGTGTGTTAAGTGTTTCAGGCTTTATAAGGCATGAATGAGTTGGAGATTGGAGAGGAAGCTTGCAAAAATGGAAGGAACACAAGAAATTGAGGAGATGACCAGCGAGAAGTGACGCGGCCGCATGGATGACGCGACCGCACGAAAGAAAGGAAATCACAGTGACACGGCTGCATGAATGACGCGACCGCGCGGCATGGAATAGCACGAGTGACGCGGCCGCATGGATGACGCGACCGCGTGGCAAAACAGAAAGCCGAATGACGCGGCCGCATGGATGACGCGACCGCG
Source organism: Arachis hypogaea (assembly GCF_003086295.3). Classification (NCBI taxonomy): domain Eukaryota; kingdom Viridiplantae; phylum Streptophyta; class Magnoliopsida; order Fabales; family Fabaceae; genus Arachis; species Arachis hypogaea. Next base: position 99,834,578 of record NC_092050.1, on the reverse strand, counting down.
TAACATGTGCGATCTGCATAATCTGCAAAATCGCTGGGGGCAATTTCGGGCCCTATTTTGACCCAGATTTCGGCCCAGAAAAGCATACTAGAGCTAGAAAACATACAGAAACCGATAACAACATTCATTCCGCATAGTTTTAGTTTTTAGATCTAGTTTTTCTCTCCTCTAGGTTTTCTCTCTACACATTCATAGTTTTTAGGATTTGTTATGTTCATTGTTTTGCATTGGGATATTGAGAAGAGTTATTGCCTCATCAAGACTTCGACATTCTAGTTCGTTCTCTTTACTTGTCTCTTACTCTTCCATGTTCCTTAATTTACTTAATTTTACTATTGGATTATTTTAGCATTTATCAATACAAGAATTACTTTTATTTTTAATTAATCTTTTGATCATTATTTATCATGTCTTTCTTTAATTCCCTTTCTTATGTGATGAATTCTTCATTCACAATGAGCGAGTAGTTTCCTAACTTGATGGAGAGTTGATTGAAAGAAATCCTTGAGTTGGGATGCTCAAGAGAAAGATTGTAATTGGGTTCATTATTGGATTGCTCTCTAGTCACTCACACCAATCTTCCCAAGGGCAGATTGGAACTTGTGGATAGAATAGCATTCCAACTTGTTTAACTTCCCTTACTTAGTGAGGGACAACTAAACATAATAACCCCCAATTATCAATTAATCTTGAGAGTACTGCAACAAGAATAGGGCTTTCAGCTAATCACCTCCCAGTCAAGGCTTTTATTTAAATTTATATAAATTCTCTAATTTAATTTTCTGCCATTCAACTCAAATCTTTTTGAAAACATCTGATTAATAAAATAGCACACTTTTCTGCAACTTGTTGGGAGACGACCTGGGATTCATACTCCCAGTATTTTCATTTTAATTTCTGTGACACCTTTCTAAATTGATAAGCGAATTTCTGGTTGGTTGAGAACTATACTTGCAACGCATATTTTATAATCATTCTTAACTCACCAATTTCTGCCTGCATCATGCACTCTTTTTCCTAAAAAGATTTTTTAATGAGGCGCCAGGCAAAGATCTACAAAATTGCCCGACTTAGAAGGGTAAGCACCTATATGTATATATTCTTGTCCATTTTATATTTCCTACTTGAATAAAGTTTTTCAGATTCCCTAAAAAAGTTTCCTACAAGACGCATTAATCTAAGTGCAAGAATTCACCGCCCGATGACAACAAGGTCGGCAAGATGAATACCAAATTCATCACCCGATCACGACAAGGTCGGCAAGATGAATACCAAATTCATCGCCCGATCATGACAAAGTCGGCAGAATGAAAATCACATTCATCGCCCGATTACAAAGAAGTCGGCAAGGTGAAAGCAATAAAAACAGATTAATGCAAAAAGTTATAAAAAGTAATCCATAAAAAGTAGCCTGACGAGGTCTGACTAAAAATGGACTACTAAAAATAAATTAAGATCGACAAAGAAAAAGTCGGACCAAGCTAATCGACGCAAAAAGTTATAAAAAGTAATCCATAAAAAGTGGCCTGACAAGGTCTGACTAAAAATGGACTACTAAAAAATAACTTAAGAAAGACCGACAAAGAAGAAGTCGGACCAAACCGATCAATGCAAAAAGTTATAAAAAGTAATCCATAAAAAGTGGCCTGATGAGGTCTGACTAAAAATGGATTACTAAAAATAACTTGGGAAAGATCGACAAGAGAAGTCGGACCAACGAGAAACGTGTTCTAAAAGGGACACAGGTTTGCCCAAAAAGCCACGACTCCACGACAAGGCTATTAAAATCGTTCAAGCTAACTAAAAAGGTTCCAAGAGAACACTAAAATTTTGCTGGACAAATTAGCCCCAACGATCGCCTCGACCAACCAAGAGGACATAACAAGATCTGAGCAAAAAGAGGTCGGACAGCAAAGTACCAACACTCTATAAAAGATCTACAAAAGTTGCAAAGGTATCCAAAGTATATTAGAGAAATATGCCCATCAAAATAAAAAAATTTAAAAGACTCAAAAGGCCACCTAAGAGGTATCCTCCAGAGTTTAAAAGCGTTTTTGTTTCCAAAATAAAGTTGCATAAAAGCAACTAAAAGTCAAGAAAACCAAACCATAAACAAGATACAAAAAACAGAGTTCAAAAGCCCACAAATTGGGCTATACAGATAACACAAAGAAATCATAAGGGGTTCAAAGTTTTCCCAGTATTAGCATCGGTGGCTGGAGGAGGAGGAATGATCTTCATGGGAGTAGCATCCACAGTCCCATCCTCCCGATTAAGAATTTGACAATCAGGATCAAGTTCAGAATGGTCGACCTCAGCAGAAGGATTTGAAGAAGTTGTGGCTGCAGAAGCTTTGGCTGGCGGAGCAGGAGGAGGCTCGTCATCTTCATCATCTGGAGCAGGCACTATCTTACCATCCTCCACCACATTATCCAGGCTGAAAAGAGTCAAGTCGAGTTTAGGAGCAAGAACTCGGACTTGTGCCTTCAAATTTTCATAAGCACCCATCACAGTGTCTACCAGATGACCCTGAAGATTGGCGTAATCCACGCGGGGAGACTCAAGCCTCTCCCTCAACTCCAATACCTTGGCATAAGTACGAGTGTAACTCTCCTTGTGTTTTTTCACCGTTTCCTCTGCCAAATTTGCAGCCGCCTCAGCTCTGGTAGCCCGTGACTTTTTCTTCTCCAAGTCCAACTCCAGCTTAATTATCCTGGCATCAAGCTCATCCTTCACTCCCTTGATTCTATCAAATTCTGACTTAGCATCTTCCAGAAAAGCCTTGGTCGCATGGACTGGGGAATCCTGAACAGTACAGAATAAGGATGCACCCATATGGGCCATTCGAATACTACTACTGGTGATAAAATTCAAGTGGTGAAGAATGGACACATCATCCATTGGAAGTCAACCATAAGGAGCAATTTGATTATCAACAAACCCCACAGCATCAAAATCTGGGGCATCCAAGTCATAAGGTTCAACAGTCTTTTATTTTTTAGGAGGAGGACCAGCAGAAGGAGAGGAGGCAGCACCAAAAGATGGTCGAACCGGGTCAAAGGGGACAATCCGGACCTAAGGGGTTGGAATAACCTTCCTCGGCCCAGAAGCACCCGGTGTTGGTTTCTCGGGAGGCACCTGAGAAGATTCTCCCTCTGCAGCCTTAGCCAAGATGTTTTGAGCAGCAGTCGCCTTCTTTGCCCTACGGAAGTGCTTCATAGAATCCGTGGACTTCATCATCTCTGAAAAAAGAAAAACAACGAAATCAAGTTGCAAGTAAGAAAGGGATAGATTGGCAAACAAGCAAACATATAAAGAAAAGCCAAAAAAGAAGTCGGCAACTACCCAGTTCGGTCCTAAGAAGGGAAGGATCTCCTAGGAACTTCTTCGTGTCGAGATGGGGAGGCTCTCCCCAATTTTCCTCCAACACATGCACAAAGGCCTGCTCGACCTCATCTAGACTTTCCCAAGAATACTTAGACACTATCACATTCTTTTGCCAGCACATAGGGAAGGTAGATTCATCATTTTCATCCAAAAAGAAGGGCCGAGCTCCCTCAACAGCTCGAACCTTGAAATAGTAGTTCTTAAAGTCCCTAAAGGACTCATCATACATAGAGAACACTTTCTTTCCTTGGGTAGCTCAGAAAGAAATCCAGGAAGCTTTCTTCTTAGCTGCCCCAGGTTTCGTTAGCACAAAAAGATAAAGAAAAAGAGTTTGAGTAGGTCGGATATCCAGTTCCTGACACAATAATTGGAAGATTTTTACGAAGCCCCAAGAGTTCAGGTGGAGCTGAGAAGGAGCTACATTGTAGGACCATAACAACTCGGTCTTAAAAGGGGTAAAAAGAATGGTAATATTCAATTGACTAAAGAAATAGTCATAAGCATAGAAAAAGGGATGTTCCCCTTGAGTCAGAGAAGGAAAACTAACCCTCTCCTCAGGGTCAGGTGACCCTAACTCATTATTTTTCTCTTGATCCCTATCACTACAAATCCTATGGTGCCTCCTAAGTCATACACAATACTCTGGGTCAGCAACTATAACACACATTAAAACTATGGAGTCCAGCCAGTCAGACATGCCGTCCAAGATCTTAGTAGACATCTCAACAATGTTTTTGCAGAAAGACATAGGTCAACTATTCCTACAGGAAGAAAAAAGAAAAAATGGGTTACTACCAAACAACTTGGACAAACATGAAAATAATTCGGACAATAACATATGAACGTCAAAGAGTCAGAAACGGCAGTAAAAGGAAACCCCAGGATTCATACTAAAGTCCAGGGGCACCCTTTGGAGGCAGTAAACAAAATAAGATCCAGGAAGGAAGGAAATCGATGGTCTATGCCCTAAACATCTTGCAACAAGAAAACAACAATCCTTCCATGACAACGACACTCCACAGCAAGAAACTTATCATTACCAACTAAAAACATCAAAGTTGCAACCTTCCCTACTGACAGTTTATCATCAAAGCCACAAAAATTTCTCAAAATTATAAACCTCCAATCTACCCACAAATCCACAAAAGCCAAGACTTTGATCAGGGGGATACAACCAAAAGAGACAGAAATCATGACAAAACCCTAAGGAAGCAAAAACTACCAGGCACACGCATCACAACAAAAGAGTGCAGAGATCACCACAAAGATGTAAGCTTACTCAGAAAATCGTAAAACCAAAATGTCGAAAGGAAAAGATACAATCTTTTGTCAAAGGCATCAAGATTCTCAAAAACGAAATCAGTAAAAATCACATGCAACAGTGAAGACATATAAAAAGGCAACAGAAGCATAAAAGGAAAAGAAAACACCAACCTGTAGAGGAAGAAGGAGCAAGTGTGAGGGAAGGATCCGGAAGAAACAACGACAAAGAGACACCAACAATCACTTTCGGAGCAAGGAAACGAGGAAGCACGGAGAACGCGAAAAATAGAGGGTCGAGAAAGCAAAAGCGAAAAGAAAGGAGAAGAGAAACTGAAAGATGAGGCTTTAAAATTCGAAATGAAATGAAAAGAGGGAAAGAAGGAAACAGCAAAAGAGGAGTCAATGAGCATTTAACCCTCACACATTCCCAAGGAAGCACAACGCACGCGGTAATTAAAACAAGGAAAAAAGAAAAAATGCTCCGCATTCAAAGGAGTCCAACAGGAGTTATATAGAGATCGACAAAAAGGCAAAATACTCGAGTTCGACTTCTCCAGAAGGGTCAAAGTCTGAACACATAACCCTAAAAAGTAAAGATCGAGCTCAAGCAGGGGCACTGTTTATACCTTGGGTCGAGCTATCCGACCTGGGCTGATTGAAGACAAAGCGACCGACCTCTTCGGGTCAGGACCCCCGACCTCTTTTTTAAAAGAGTTCGGCCAAATCGCTACAAGAAGCCCAAGAAGGCCCAAACAAATGGACATAGCCCAATCTAAAGGCAGTTAAAGCCTAGAAAGATAAGGGCGATTCCCCTTGGAGAAAAGATGACGTCACTTAAAGATAAGATAAGATAACTAACTTATCTTATCTAGAAAGGTCAGCCCACACTACTATAAATACACTGGAGCACCCAGGTATAACTCATACTCTGATTCTACACAATAAACCTGCTTAAAGCTCATGCTAACTTAAGCATCGAAGTCTCTTGCAGGTACCACCACCATCCGGTGATCAAGGATCAGCAGCACCACCAGATCTAACAAGTCGGACGCGACAGCTCCGGCTATCACAGCAGATCTCATCCGAGATCGACCTTCAGTTTCAGGTAAGCCTCGGAACAATTAGGAAGACAAATTGGTAATGCTCAGTTTCTAGTATGATCATGACATACCAGAAATTGGGTCGTTACAATTTGGTATCAGAGCAGTTCGTTTCTAGTAGAGCCTGGAGAGTGGACTGATTATGCTTTACTGCATACTCTGCTTGTGTGTCACATGCCGTTAGGGTATAAGATACATTTGGCATGAATGTCTATAAGCACTCATTTTGGGAATGTTCTTGCTTAAGTTGAGACGTTAAGACTGATCACCTTAATGTTGATTGTTTGGTGTAGATAAGACCTCAATGACTGTGAATAGGCATAGTTTAATCGAGCTCCGAACGACGAATCGATGTGAGGCACAACTATCTTCAAAGCTATTATGATGTCCATGGCTATGACTATGTGAGATTCGGGTGCTGTATGGAACGGACCGATCTCTTCGTCAGGATGACTTAAAGGAAATAGATCGCTTGAAGATGGATTCTTGCACGTGGCTGAAATTTTGAGGGCAAAATTTTCTTTTTGGAGGGTAGAATGTAACAATCCCATTTTTCGAGTACGCGAGATCTTTTCTGAAAGTACGGATTTCTCTGGAAGATCAGTAAAGAGAGAACCTCTGCTATATCATTGAGCATCTCAACCCTCAATGTCATTATATTATCTTTAACTCAGGACCTTAGTTGAGACAAGCCCGACAACGCAATTGCGAAGAACCTAGTTTTTTAACCGTATCGGTTAGGAGTTTTGATTTTAGTTTTCGTAAATAGTCTCAGTTTGACGAACCGGACTCGATTCATGAGAGAAGAGAGATAATAGTATAATATTATCATTATATTGGTATTAGAAGCTGCTTGAATGATATTATAAGGTTACCTGGTCTGTTTTAGTTAAAAACAGGAAATCGGTTTAACCGGGTTCACAGTTTACTGGTGCAGCTTATCACCAGCACTCTCTGATGACTTTAGCAATGCTAATGCCTCATCATACATGTTCTATTCTCATATTAAATATTTTACTAGTGTCATTTATGCTAGTAGCTCAGAAAATAATTTTTTAGTAGTTATACACCTGAGATATTTTAATATTATTTTAATCCACCTTCAAGCCAACCAATCACAGCTCACCTTACACTCCCAAGACCTCCAAGGCTGTCTCATTTGCTCCCTTTAGCCAAAATTGAAAAGAGAGAAAAGAGAGAAAACTTTCATGACACTTAAATCTTCAAAGCTTGATTTCTTCTAAACTAAAACTCAAATCAAAACTCTGATTACACCAAAATGACCCTCTCTTCTTCCTCTACATAACCATGTATCTTATCAAGGCTGGATCATGAAATGTTATCAACTGCTTGAGATATATTTATGCATGGTTGTTTATAATTGTTTTATCTGTTATTATTTGTGAACTGATTATGAATGATTCTGTTTATTAATCTAAACGTTTTCAAAAAAAAACCTCGAAAAATAACTATGCCTTTAACAACGAATCAGGCTCATATAATAAATAATAGATAATAATTAGGAAAACAAATTGGTAGCGCTCAGTTTCTAGTATGATCATGACATACCAGAAATTAGGCCATTACATCATTAATATGTGATATTCATTCGTAATATATGACGAGCATTGATAATCATAAAGCCCAAGTCGATGATTGATCGAAGGCTATTAATTGTTGAGATGAAGCGATATTTAGCTAACTTAGAGGAGTGGCTTGGTTCTTGAAGGATAAAAATTAGAATGACGCAGTGGAAGCAGGGTGGAGTATACCTAAGGAATTGGAACTGTCGAGAGCTATGCGGAGTTACCGTTTGAAATCAAGTGACGTTAAGACTTTGAGGAAGGGGAATAGAGTGGATTCAACCTTTAGTTACTAATTGATTAAGAGACGAGTAAAGGAGAGACCAAATTCCTATACGAGAGAGTTTTTGAGACCATTTCTTGAAGATGTACCAGAATTTCCACCTTAGAGAGAATGTGAGTTTGTGATAGACTTAGTGACGAAAGCCGGATCAGTGTTGATTGCACCACAAGTGAAGACATCATTATAATCAGTAGAACTCAAGACCAATTTGAAGGGAGTACTGGAAGAGAGAATCGTCTAACTAAGTGTTTCTTTGCGAGAGCGTGCCAACTAATCTTCGCGACTTAATCTAACCTTTCTCTTATAGCTTACATTGAAAACTCTATCTTGAATCTTTTCCTGTAAAATCCCAATTCATCGTTCTTCTTATTTTATTCCTTACTCGTATAAAGCTTGTCTCTTTTGGAATAAGCCTAGACTCATCCTAATATAATCACATAATCTTTGAATCCTGGAGACCTGCGGTGCGTGGAGTTGCTCTCTTATGGAAAATCGCATTCCTTTAAAGCCAACTAGAACCTATTTAATTCGACATGCCTTTCTCTTTTTATTCAAGCTTTGATTCGAACTTCTCCCCTGAGATGCAACTAGGTCTGTCTTTTTGTGCACTCCATTAGTTCTGTACAACTCTGGCTAACTGTATGCAAGAATCTCTTTTGATTTCTTGTGAACATCATTCTTGTTACTCATTCGTCTCTTTGAGCATAAGATTTCTATGAAAAATCAACTCGTACTGGATTTTGCGTCACGCATAACTCTTAGATGCAACTAATAGAGTGTCAATCCTTTAGAGCAAGACTTTTGAACATGAAAATGAACTAGGGACACTACTAGGGAATTTAGAGCCTTAATCCTCGCCGATCATATCGCTCGTGACTAAATAGAAGTAATGAGGTGCACTATGTGAATGAAATGCCAGGATACGATGGAAGCCTTCCAGCCATAGAAAGAAGATTGATCTTTATGCCAATGCTTGTATCACTTGAGCCTAATGAACCATTTAGGGAATTACTACGATGCATTATTGGAGAACTTAAGATCCATGCTGATTGATGAGTCCAATTCACACCCCCATTCAAAAAATTCAAAAAATGGTGAATTAGTTCTTTTGGCAAGCGCACCAAAATTATCATCAAGTAATAACCGACAATGGAGTGGGATCGTATCCACAAAGATTGGCAAATTTGAGCAGTTTTAATCAATTGATGAATTAGTCAAGCGGATCAGATAGATTGTGATTTGCAGAATTATAAATTACAGAAATGTAAATGGCTAGAAGGTAAAGGGAAGCAATAAAGTGCAGAAATGAAAATGACAGAATGTAAAGTGCAGAATCATAAATGACTTGAATGTAAATGGGAATGGGGAATTGCTGAATGTAAAAGTAAGCTATAAAGAAAGGGATAGATAAGAATGGGGAAATTCATTGAGATCGGGAGATGTTGTCTCTTTGGATCAATTTCAGCTTATATCCTCTTCAATCATGCAACTCATTGACCTCTTGGCAATCATGATTGATTGAGCCCCAATCCCTTGGTGCTCAATCTCTCAGATTTTGATCAATAGCCAATTCCTTGGTCTAATTGTTCATGAAGAGAGATATGCTTGGTCCCTGATTATACCACACATCATCATAGGTCCAGGTAGAGGGAGGATTATATGTCACCATATTCAAACACCAAAACTCAGATCCTACTCAAGTGTGAGAAGGGATTTCAAGCATGGTTTCATGTTTTCTTTTCCAAGGTTCCCATGAAATCCATTTTGCATTCAATCTCCTTTCCACGATAATTGAACACTAAGCATTAGAAACGAAATTCTTTCTAGCAAATCAAAGAGAAGATGAAGAGACGAAGAATTTCACTATTATTAATCCATTAAGTACAACAGAGCTCCCTCTCTCAATGAGAGGGAATTTAGCTACTCATAGCTCAAAGAAAAGTACTCAAAAGTAAAGAAGATGATGAAGTGTAAAAGTGAATCTAAAACTACTATCCCTCACTGCTTAACTCCCTCTTCAGTACTTCTTGCGGGTATTTATACTACTCTTAGCAAAAATAAAAGAATTACAAAAGTGAAAAAGAAAAATTACATTTTGGAGGGAAAAGAAACTCAATAAGCATGACTTCCCAGCTGGCGTGTGGTTGGCGCTCCAGTAGCGTGTCACGTGCTCCCTCAATTCAGGCTTGGGGTGCCACGCCCAGTCCCTCAAGTGGCACGCTCGTCTTCATAACAACCTTGGCATGCCACGCCTTCGAGCTCAAGTGGCACGCCTAGCCTTTTTCCACTTCTCTTTGCCTCTGGAAACTTGAACTAGCGTGGCACGCCCAGGGTCTGGCGTGCCACGCCCCTTTGTGAACAAGTGACTCTTCTGTTTGGCATGCCACGCCACAAATTCAAGTGGCACGCTTAAGTGAGGAATAGTGGATGGCGTGCCACGCCTTCGACACCAAGTGGCACGCCCCATGTATTTGGCCTCCTTCACTCTCTCTGGAAACTTATACCAGCGTGCCACGCCTAGAGGCTGGCATGCCACGCCCATGATATTGCCTGGGTTCCAGTAGCTGGCGTGCCACGCCCAGTACTCAAGTGGCACGCCATAGTAAGATTCTTGGGTTGGCGTGTCACGCCTTCGACATCAAGTGGCACACCCATCCCTTGCTTTGGCCTCTTTGTGCATTGGCGTGCCACGCCTGGTCGCTCAAGTGGCACGCCTAAGTGAGATTGAGAGCCTGGCGTGCCACGCCTTCGACCTCAAGTGGCACGCCCAGTGTTCAATTGCCTTCAGCCCCTTCTCTGAATTTTTGTACGAGCGTGCCACGCCATGCTGTTCAAGTGGCACGCACATATATTTGTGGACTCTTCAAGCTTGGCGTGCCACGTCTGGATCCTCAAGTGGCACGCCCAAGTGACTTTTTGGAGTTGGCGTGCCACGCCTTCGATACCAAGTGGCACGCCATAGTGAAGGTTCCTCCTGGAGTGATGAGTTGGCGTGCCATGCCCCTTGGCTCAAGTGGCACGCCCATAGTAGCTGATAGGTTAGGCGTGCCATGCCCAACATGGCGTGCCACGACCCTTTTGTGTCCTCTATTATTGCTCTCTGGAACTTTGTACTAGCGTGCCACGCCCAGTCCCTGGCGTGCCACGCCCATATGCATGCTTGAACTTCTCCTCTGGAATTTAGTACTAGCGTGCCACGCCTAGCTCCTGGCGTGCCACACCAGTGCATTTTTGTGGCGTTTGCTCCAAGTGGCACGCCAGTTTCACATGCCCAGCTTCTTTGTTGCTTTCTTCCTATTTTTTATGCCTTTTTCACTTGAAATTCAGCACAACTCATCTCAAAGTAGTGTACCATCATATTCATCAAATAATGCATGAATTGTACTGATCAAATGAGATTTATGCTCTTTTATGTTCCTCTTTTTGCAAGAAAGAAGGGTAGATGATGCAAGTCATCACAACACCAAACTTAAGCTTTGCTTGTCCCAAGCAAATCAATGTGAGTAAGCCTTTATAACTTGAGGCCTTGACCTTGAATGAATGCAACATAACTAAGGATAGGATTAAGTGTTCAACACATGTATGAATGTTTGAATGTCATAGAGAACTTTTAGATCTTTGATGGTTCTGTCAAGAATAAGCTTCAGGGGTCCTTTCTATTGATTGTCACCTTGAAGTAGTAAGAGTTGTTTCACTTTCTCTTTGGTTGTGCTTTCTTGACCACAACTCTAAGTGTTTTATCTCAAGACAACCCTTTAATTAAGCTTTCAATTAGCACTCCCAAACCATTTGGTTTTAGGGTACTGGGTGTTGAAACACCCCTAAGAATCTACTTGCCCAAGCTTTTTCTTGACACATCTTCACCATAAGCATCTACTAGGATCCTTAACTCCTTTTTTTTAGCTTTTTAATGTTTCTTTCCCATCCAAGTAGTTGATGCTCAGAGCCTTGGGTCTTTATTGCTTACTACTTCTTGGTTCTATGGATATTCAAGGAACACCCTTTAACCTTTTCTTGTTATACCTTCTAAGACTAGTTGCTTTCCATGACTTATTTTCTTTTTAGTTCATTCAAGGTTCTACACTGAGTTTCTTATCCCTTAGTTTGTTGGATGATCTATCTTGGCATTGGTTTCTCTTACTTCCTGTTTTTGCACAACTCATAGTAACTCTTATGGAAATAAACTCTACTTTGTTTATGTTGAAGAAGACTTAAAATACATTGCATTTTCTTTCTTGTAATCTAAAGGACTCATAAAGACTTCAAACATGAAATAAAACTGAGCAGAAAACATAAACTATCCTAGCATGACTATTTATTTTGACAGAAAGTAAATCAACAAAAACTTAAACATGATTTCAGAAATTAGAGAGTGTCAAACATGGGACTCAACAACCTTGAGCAGCTTTATCTTCAGTTCATTGGCCCCTTTCCTTTGTCCTTCTTCTTGGAAAGGGAGGAGCCACCTTCATCTTGCTTGGAGGAACCTTCTTGTGCTTTCTTGTCTTTGGGCTTCCAGAATCTAGCCTCCTCATGTAGGATTTCACATTTTCCTTGTGCTGGTATGCTATTTATTCCTGCCTTGTGCTGAGTTCCTCTAATTTCTGCATATAGGTAGGGTATTTGGGGTTCATGTTAGCTACTGTATTGCACAGGTAGCTCAACTTTATTTGTGCATAGTAGTCATATTCTCCTCTAGCTATAGTTCTTGCTTCATAAAGATATCTGAACTCAGCTAGGCTCCCCATTTGATGTTGTTGGTGCTCCAGAATCATTCCTATGCTGCTTTGCATCTCTCTCCAGTTAAACTGTTCTTGCTGCTCCTTCCTCATATGCTCCCAATTCCCTTGGAATTGTTGTATGTTTTGGTTCACTTGGCTCCATTGTTGTTGCTGAGTCTCCTTGAGTTGATTGACATCTTCTCTTAGGTGGTGTAGGTCTCCCTTCATTTGGTGTACATCTCCTTGCAGTTGTTCCCAGTTGAATCCCTCTGAGAATTGTTGGTATTGGTAGTGTGGTGGTGGTGGTTGAAGTGCTAGAAAGTGAGGTTGCTCTTCTGCCTCTTCCTCTTCTTGTTGCTGTTGCACATGTGGCCCATGAGCATGAGCTCTTTGTTCTCTGGCCCTCTGAAGTGCGTTAACAGCACCGCTTTGGCTATCTTCTTGGCAGTTATGAATTTATCTTGCTTCACCATCACCTCATCAATGATCTTTTCAACTCCAGTTTCATCACATAACCTCTGTATGATACTGGAAAATGCCAACCTTGTGTTGTCACTAGTGCTTTTCAGCACTTTGTTAATGTTGTTGGCAATCATCTCCCCCACATTGACATTCTCACCTTTCATGATGCTGTATATGAGCACAGCTCTCTTCTTGGTCACCTCTGAAGTGTTGGATGTGGGGATTAGGGGCCTCCTCACAAATTCCAGCCACCCTCTATCTTGAGGGCTCAGATCACTTCTTCTCAATTAGTTAGGTATCCCATCCTTATCATTTATCCAATGCACATTCAGCACACAAATTTCGTTCAGAATTTCATCAAATTCAGGGTCTTGTTGCTTCATTCTTTCTTCATAGCTCCGGGTAGAGCTTGTCCTCTTCACCATTAGCATCCTCTCTATGCTGGAGGGGCTATAGTCAATGGACTTCCCCCTCACATAGCTAATGTAGCCATAGTGTTGTCCTGATTGAAGCACAGCGTTAGCATAAAACTCTCTCACCAAGCTTTCTACTACCTTCCTTGGTGGGTTGCATAGGAGTGACCAGCCCCTACTGTTGATCTCAATGTTGATTTCAGGATGCTCGTTCATCCCTAATTGGAACCCAACTTCTGGAATGATCTCCCTCTCACTCACCCAACCATAGAATTGATTATGGTTGAATGCGGAGAGAAACTTGTATTCGTTAAAAGAGCTTGAGGATCCAGAGGTTGGTTCCTTGGTTTTTCTTTTCTTTGAGGCTGAGCTTTTTGGTGGTGCCATTAGGTTGAGAGAGTGTGTTTGAGGTTGTAAAAAAAATTTTAGGGGAGGTTGCAAGAGAGGCAAGCAAAACAATGTTTTGCTCCAACACCAAACATAGGACTTGATTGTCCCAATCAAGAGAAAGGGAAAAGAAGTAGGGGAAGAGAGATAGTAGAAGACAAAAAGAGAAAGGGAGAAGAAGGGTGTATGGATTCTCTTTGTGTGTGATCAGGGGTTTGCAGTGGGAGAAGAGTTGGGAGTGTGAGGCTTTTATAAGGGGTAAGGATTGTAATTCGAATGGTGGGAAATAAAAAGGGGTTAAATGTTTTCCTACTTGGGGAGTGGCGCCTAACGTGGGAAGAGGCACCAACTCTTATCTCACTGTGCCTTCTGCATGTGTTGAGTTCTAAAGTGTAAGTACACTTTGACTTCCTTGTTTTGTGAGTTATTCACCACGTGGGTCCCATCTTTTCTCCTGAAATTAAAACTAAAAACCCATTAGTAATGACAAAAGAATCCTTCACATTCCTTCTTATCATGGTTAATTCGGATTGCAACTAATGAGTGTCCCTTAGGACACCAAACTTAATCCTTTAGCATCTTAATAAATTGGTTCCATCATTGTGTATTTAATGTGTTCATAAGGATGAAATAACTCCAATCTTTTCATTTTCTTTTGATTCCAACCTCCTCTGAACACATTAAACCACGTTCATGCTCTTGTCCAAAATATTAAGTGCTTTCAAATTGGGTAAACTTGGGCTTGCTAAGTGATCCTTGGTGGTGGCCACACCAAACTTAATCTCTGGGCTTACTCTTCAAAATTAAGCTATTAAAATGGTTGTAAGCCTAGATTAAGTGGGTGAGTGGCCACACCAAACTTAGCATTTTAGCTAGTTCTCAGCCCATTTACTCATCATTAGTAATGCATTCATCAAGTTGCAATTCCAGAATAAAAAGAAATAAAAGAGTGTAAGAGTATTCCAACTACCAAAGCTAGTATTAAACTTCCTAACCTACTATTGCAATCTAATTCTAATTGGTAATGTAACACAAATGTGAAACTGAAACTTAAACTATCTAAAGCAATGAATTTTTAAACTACTTCTAAGAAAAACAATAAATCAAAAAAGGATAAAGTGTTGGGGATCCTCCCAACTAGCGCTTCTTTATTGTCACTAGCTTGATACTCCTCCATCTTTAGTTGAGCTTGTAGCTCACTCTCTGCTCCTCTAAGGAGCCTCCCAAGTAGTGTTTGAGTCTATGGCCATTGACAGTAAAAGTTCTTTGAGTCTTGTCCTCCATGAGCTCTACATGACCATAGGAAAACACCTTGAGTATGGTGAAGGATCCTGACCATTGAGACTTAAGTTTCCCAGGGAAGAACTTGAGCCTTGAATTGTAAAGTAGGACCTTCTGTCCTTCAGTGAACTCCCTTCTTGCTATCTTGTGATCATGCCACCTTTTTGTGTTTTCTTTGTAGATTTTTGCATTCTCATATGCTTTATTCATAAATTCCTCCAGCTCATTGAGTTGCATTAATCTTCTTTCTCCAGCAGCTTGCTCATCATAGTTTGGCATTTTTAGAGCCCAAAAAGCTCTATGCTCAAGTTTAACTGGTAAGTGACAAGCCTTGCCATATACCAGTTGGTATGGAGACATCCCAATGGGTGTCTTGTAGGCTGTCCTGTAGGCCTATAATGCATCATCCAACTTCTTAGACCAATCCTTTCTTGAGCTTCCAACAGTTTTTTCAAGGATTCGTTTTAGCTCTCTGTTGGAAATTTCAGCTTGTCCGTTGGTCTGTGGGTGGTATGGAGTTGCCACCTTATGCTTGACTCCATACCTGAGAAGGAGTATCTCGAGTTGTTTGTTGCAGAAATGTGTCCCTCCATCACTAATGAGAACTCTAGGAACTCCAAATCTGCTGAAGATGTTTCTTCTCAAGAAGCCTATCACAACTTTGTTGTCATTTGTTACAGTGGCTATGGCTTCTACCCATCTTGAGACATAATCAACAGCCACCAATATGTAACTATTTGAATAGGAGGTTGGGAAGGGTCCCAGAAAATCAATCCCCCATACATCAAATAGTTCTAGCTCTAATATGAATTGCTGTGGCATCTCATTTCTCTTGGTTAGATTACCAGCTCTTTGGCACTCATCACATCTTGACACCAATTCCTTGGCATCTTTGAACATTGTTGGCCAGTAAAATCTGGATTGAAGCACTTTTGCTGCTGTTCTTTCTCCACTGAAGTGGCCTCCATATGCGGATCCATGGCACTGCCACAATACTTCCTGACCTTCTTCATGAGAGATACACCTTCTCAAGATCCCATCAGCATACTTTTTGAACAAATAGGGGTCATCCCAGATGTAGTGTTTGGCATCCTTGATTAGCTTTCTTCTCATGTGTTTGTTGATGTTGGTTGGTAGTTCCCCAATAGCCTTGAAGTTAGCTATGTCTGCAAACCAAGGGGCTAATCGGATCATCATCAACCGCTCATCAGGGAAGCTTTCATTTACTGCAACTTGGTGTGTCTCTTCTTCTTCTTGTGGAATCCTTGAGAGATGGTCAGCTACTTTGTTCTCTGCTCTGCTCCTATCTTTAATTTCAATGTCAAATTCTTAGAGCAGCAAAATCCATCTTATTAATCTGGGCTTAGATTCTTGTTTGGTAAGCAAGTATTTGAGTGCTGCATGATCAGTGAATACAATTACTTTAGAGCCAATAAGATATGATCTAAACTTATCAAAAGCAAAGACTATGGCTAAAAGTTCTTTCTCCGTGGTGGTATAGTTCCTTTGATTCTCATTAAGGACTTTGCTAGCATAGTAAATAACATGTACCAGCTTGTCTTTTCTCTGTCCTAGAACAGCATCAATAGCAAAATCAGATGCATCACACATTAATTCAAAGGGAAGATTCTAGCTTGGTGGTGCTATAATAGGTGCAGAGGAGAGTCTCTTCTTAAGCTCATCAAATGCTACCATGAACTCTTTATAAAAAACAAAGGGAGTATTTAAGACAAGTAAGTTGCTAAGGGGTTTTACAATCTTTGAAAAATCTTTGATAAACCTCCTATAGAACCCAGCATGTCCCAAAAAACTTCTGATTGCCTTGACATTGCATGGTGGAGGTAATTTCTCAATTACTTCCACCTTTGCCTTGTCTACTTCTATACCATTTTTTGAAATCTTGTGACCAAGAACCACCCCTTCAGTTACCATAAAATGGCACTTCTCCCAGTTCAGAACTAGGTTGGTTTCTTGGCACCTTTTTAGCACAAGAGCAAGATGGCATAGGCAATCAGAATATGAGTTTCCAAACATAGAAAAGTCGTCCATGAATACTTCTATGAACTTCTCAACCATGTTCGAAAAAATGGAGAGCATGCACCTTTGGAATGTTGCAGGTGCATTGCACAATCCAAAGGGCATTCTCCTATAAGCAAAAACACCATATGGACAAGTAAATGAAGTTTTTTCCTGATCCTTGGGGTCTACAACAATTTGATTGTAGCCCGAATACCCATCCAGGAAGTAATAATATTCATGTCCTGCCAATCTTTCAAGCATCTGGTCCATGAAGGGTAGGGAAAAGTGGTCCTTCCAGGTGGCTTCATTGAGTTTCCGATAGTCAATGCACATACGCCATCCGGTCACTGTCCTTGTGGGTATCAGTTCATTCTTCTCATTTGACACAATAGTGATCCCTCCCTTCTTAGGGACTACTTGCACCGGGCTTACCCAAGGGCTGTCTGAAATGGGGTAGATCACCCCTGCTTGCCACAATTTCAATACTTCTTTCTGAACCACTTCATTCATAGTTGGGTTCAGCCTCCTTTGTTGTTGCCTTGAAGGTTTGGAATCTTTTTCAAGTAGGATTTTGTGCATGCACATTGAAGGACTGATCCCTTTTAAATCTGCAAGTGTCCAGCCTATGGCATCCTTGTGTTGTCTCGGCACTTGGATAAGCTCCTCTTCTTGCTCTTCACTCAGACTTGAATTTATGATTACTGGGTGAGTGTTGTTGGCACCCAAATATGTATATTTCAAGCTGGGTGGTAAGGTTTTCAATTCTAGTTTTGGTGCCTCTGCTTCTTTGTTATCTGTGGTGGATGGTATGATTGGATTCTTCATGGTTTCTTGTGGTAGTTCTCCATTTAATGCTTGTTCCAGCTCAATAGTTCCTTCATATTGTTCTTCTTCCAAGACCCCTTGAACTATCTGTTCCATGGTATCTACCATCATGCATTCTCCTATGGATTCTTTGGGGTAACTCATTGCCTTAAAGACGTTGAAGACTATCTTCTCTTCATACAATCTCAAGACTAGTTCTCCTTTCTACACATCAATGATGGCTCCAGCAGTAGCTAAAAATGGCCTTCCTAGGATGATTGATGTGTTGGCCTCTTCTTCCATATCCAGCACAACAAAATCAGCTGGAAAAATTAATTCCCCCACTTTTACTAACAAGTCTTCCACCACCCCATGTGGAAACTTAAATGTTCTGTCAGCCAATTGGAGTGCCATTCTTGTTGGCTTGGCTTCCTCAATCTTCATCCTTCTCATCATGGTTAAGGACATGAGATTTATGCTAGCTCCCAAGTCACACACGGCTTTCTCAATAGTGAAATCTCCTATGATGCAGGGGATTTGGAAACTCCCTAGGTCCTTCATCTTCTAAGGTAGCTTCTTTTGTATGATGGCGCTACATTCCTCAGTTATTACTATGGTCTCCTTTGCCTCCCAGTTCCTTTTTCTTATTATAAGCTCTTTCAAGAATTTGGCATACAGTGGCATTTGTTCCAATGCCTCAGCAAATGGTATATTGATTTGGAGCTTCTTGAAGATCTCTAGGAACTTAGAGAATTGGCCATCCTTTCTATCTTTTCCCAGCCTTTGTGGGTATGGTGCCTTTGGCACATAGGGCTTCAGGACTGGTTTTGGTGAAGGTGGAGCAGGGGTCTCTTCTTCATTCCTAATCCCATGCTTGTCTGTAACTTCTTCTTCGTGGTTGTCTTTGCTTGGGGCTCCTTCCTCCACAACTTTTCCACTTCTTAGTGTAATGGCCTTGCATTTCTCTCTTGGGTTGGCCATGGTATCACTGGGAAATGTGTGTGTGGGCAGTGGGATTTGCTTGGATAAGATCCCCACTTATGCTTCCAACTTTGAGATTGCTGCGCCTTGATTTTTCAAATTTGACCTGTATTCTTCTTGATTGGCGTCTATCCTTCTTTCAGTCTGTGCTTGTCTCTCCATAAAGGTGGAGACTGCTCCTGTAATCTGTGATGACAGTTGTGCTATTGCAGCTTCCATCCTCTCAAAGTTGCTCTTGATTTCACATGGTTGCATAGTTGAGGGTGGTGTGTCTTGATGGAGGTTGTTGTGTATTGGTTAGTTGCCATGGTATGATGTGTTTTGTGAGTTATAGTAAGGTCTATGGCTGCCTGTTTGATGGTTGGGGTTGTGAGTGTTGTGTTGATTTGAGGGGTAAGGTTTGTTGTGGTCCTAGTTATGGTTTTGCTGGTTTCCCCACCCAAAATTTGGGTGGTTCTTCCAACCTGGGTTGTATGTCTTAGAGTTTGGATCATATGGTGGTATGAATGAATTGTTCACATAATTAGCTTGTTCCCAGTCACCTTCAGGTTCTGATGCGTTTCCTTCTTGTTGATGGGTTTGATCTTGTATGGCTGAGACTTGATTAGCCTCCATCTTCTTGGTTAAGGCTGCTATTTGTGCTACAATTGCCTTGTTTTGAGCTAACAAAGCATCTACAGAGTTGAGTTCTAGCACTCCTTTCTTCTGAGTTCTTTTTGAAGCATAGAAATATTCATTTTTAGCTACAGTCTCGATGACATCTATGGCTTCTTCAATGGTCTTCTTCTTGTTGAGTGAACCTCCTAAAGAATGATTCACGGCCTTCTTTGATTCATAGGATAACCCTTCATAGAAGATATGTAGTTGTACCCACTCATTAAACATTTCTGGTGGGCACCTTCTTGTCAAATCTTTGAATCTCTCCCAGGCCTCGTAGAGTGTTTCTCTATCTAGTTGTCTGAAAGTTTGCACCTCAGCTCTTAGCCTGTTGATTCTTTGTGGGGGGGTAAAATCTAGCAAGGAATCTGTTTACAACATCCTCCCATGTGGTTAGGCTCTCCTTGAAAAATGATTTCAGCCACTTTAGTGCCTTATCTATGAGTGAGAAAGGAAACAAGAGTAGCCTGTAGATGTCAGGGTGTACCCCGTTGGACTTCACAGTATCACATATCCTCAGGAATGTGTTGAGATGTTGATTAGGGTCTTCTTGGGCACTTCCTCTATATGAACAATTATTCTGAACAAGTGTAATGAGTTGAGGTTTCAACTCAAAGTTGTTAGCGTGGATTATTGGTTTGAGGATGCTGCTGCCACAGTTTCCAGGGTTTGGGTTGATATAGGAGCCTAAGACTCTCCTTTCTTGCCCAACATGATTGCCAGCTTCCTCTCTAACATGGTTGTGTGCTTCTTCTTCCATGGTGGTTTTTAGATCTTCCTCCACTTCTTCTTCTCCAACTATGCCTTTGCCTCTTGCTTCCCTCCTTAGTCTAAGGAAGGTCCTCTCAATTTTACAATCAAAGGGAGATGAAGTCTCTCCTCTTCTACCTGTCATACACTTGGCAAATAACCAGCAGAGAACAAGTGAAGTAAGAAAAATCTTGTTGAGATTAGTGGTTAGCTTTGTTGATGCAATTAATCGAATAGTTAGAAGAGTGGAAATATGGATGATGGGTAACTAAAATAATCAAAGAAAAAGAAATAAAACTCAGAGCAGAGATAAAAGAAAAATAAAAAGTACTAGAAGAATTAAAATAAAGTAAAATAACAAGGGAATTAAATTGCTTAATCTAGCTCTCCAATCAATTTAATCACTGTCAAATTTAAGCCAATCCCCGACAACGGCGCCATAAAAAACTTGATGAGTCTAATTCACACCCCCAGTCAAAAAATTCAAAAAATGGTGAATCAGTTCTTTTGGCAAGCGCACCAAAATTATCGTCAAGTAATAACCCACAATGGAGTGGGATTGTATCCACAGAGATTAGCAAATTTGAGCAATTTTAATCAATTGATGAATTAGTCAAGTGGATCAGATAGATTGTGATTTACAGAATTATAAATGATAGAAATGTAAATGGCTAGAAGGTAAAGGAAAGCAATAAAATGCAGAAATAGAAATGACAGAATGTAAAGTACAGAATCATAAATGACTTGAATGTAAATGGGAATGGGGAATTGCTGAATGTAAAAGTAAGCTATAAAGAAAGGGATAGATAAGAATGGGGAAATTCATTGAGATCGGGAGATGTTGTCTCTTTGGATCAATTTCAGCTTATATCCTCTTCAATCATGCAACTCATTGATCTCTTGGCAATCATGATTGATTGAGCCCCAATCCCTTGGTGACTCAATCTCTCAGATTTTGATCAATAGCCAATTCCTTGGTCTAATTGTTCATGAAGAGAGATATGCTTGGTCCCTGATTATACCACACATCATCATAGGTCCAAGTAGAGGGAAGGTTATATGTCACCATATCCAAACACCAAAACCCAGATCCTACTCAAGTGTGAGAAGGGATTTCAAGCATGGTTTCATGTTTCCTTTCCAAAAGTTCCCATGAAACCCATTTTGCATTCAATCTCTTTTCCAAGATAATTGAACACTAAGCATTAGAAACGAAATTCCTTCTAGCAAATCAAAGAGAAGATGAAGAGAAGAAGAATTTCACTATCATCAATTTATTAAGTACAACAGAGCTTCCTCTCTCAATGAGAGGGAATTTAGCTACTCATAGCTCAAAGAAAATTACTCAAAAGTAAAGAAGATGATGAAGTGTAAAAGTGAATCTAAAACTACTATCCCTCACTGCTTAACCCCCTCTTCAATACTTCTTTGGGGTATTTACACTACTCCTAGCAAAAATAAAAAGAATTACAAAAGTGAAAAAGGAAAATTACATTTTGGAGGGAAAAGAAACTCAATAAGCATGACTTCCCAGCTGGCGTGTGGTTGGCGCTCCAGTGGCGTGTCACGTGCTCCCTCAATTCAGGCTTGGCGTGCCACGCCCAGTCCCTCAAGTGGTACGCTCGTATTCATAACAACCTTGGCGTGCCACGCCTTCGAGCTCAAGTGGCACGCCTAGCCTTTTTTCACTTCTCTTTGCCTCTGGAAACTTGAACTAGCGTGGCACGCCCAGGGTCTGGCGTGCCACGCCCTTGCTGCATGCTTGACCAAGCTCTCTGGGAAGTTGATCTAGCATGGCACGCCTAGGGTCTGGCGTGCCACGCCCCTTTGTGAACAAGTGACTCTTCTGTTTGGAGTGCCACGCCACGAACTCAAGTGGCACGCTTAAGTGAGGAATAGTGGATGACGTGCCATGCCTTCGACACCAAGTGGCATGCCTCATGTATTTGGCCTCCTTCACTCTCTCTGGAAACTTATACCAGTGTGCCACGCCTAGAGGCTGGCGTGCCACGCTCATGATCTTGCCTTGGTTCTAGTAGCCGGCGTGCCACGCCCAGTACTCAAGTGGCACGCCATAGTTAGATTCTTGGGTTAACGTGCCACCCCTTCGACATCAAGTGGTACGCCCAGCCCTTGCTTTGGCCTCTTTGTGCATTGGCGTGCCACGCCTGGTCGCTCAAGTTGCACGCCTAAGTGAGATTGAGAGCCTGGCGTGCCACGCCTTCGACCTCAAGTGGCACGCCCAGTCTTCTATTGCCTTCAGTCCCTTCTCTAGATTTTTGTACCAACGTGCCACACCATGCTGTTCAAGTGGCATGCCCATATATTTGTGGACTCTTCAAGCTTAGCGTGCCATGCCTGGATCCTCAAGTGGCACGCCCAAGTGACTTTTTGGAGTTGGTGTGCCACGCCTTCGATACCAAGTGGCACGCCATAGTGAAGATTCCTCCTGGAGTGATGAGTTGGCATGCCACGCCCCTTGGCTCAAGTGGCACGCCCATAGTTGCTGATGGGTTTGGCGTGCCACGCCCCTTTTGTGTCCTCCATTGTTGCTCTCTGGAACTTTGTACTAGCGTGCCACCGCCAGTCCCTGGCGTGCCACGCCCATATGCATGCTTGAACTTCTCCTCTGGAATTTAGTACTGGTGTGCCACGCCTAGCTCCTAGCGTGCCACGCTAGTGCATTTTTGTGGTGTTTGCTCCAAGTGGCATGCCAGTTTCACATGCCCAGCTTCTTTGTTACTTTTCTTCCTATTTTTTATGCCTTTTTCACCTGAAATTTAGCACAACTCGTCTCAAAGTAGTGTACCATAATATTTATCAAATAATGCATGAATTGTACTGATCAAATGAGATTTATGCTCTTTTATGGTCCTCTTTATGCAAGAAAGAAGGGTAGATGATGCAAGTCATCACTGATGCGACATCGTGAGGTTGTAGTAGACGCCCTTAGAAAGAAGTTTCTAAAGTATTCTTGGACGTTAATTCCAAAAAAGAAAATGTTAAAAGAGTTAAAGTTCTAAGTTGGAGAGTGTAAGTGTGGTTGGAAGTGTCGGACTAAATCCATTGCTAGTTTACAACATGGTAACGATGGGATACGGGACGCATAACAAGACAATAAGGAGCCACCAAAGATATCAAAGTTTGGTAATCAAAAGGGAATTAAGAAGAGATTTATATGCCTATTGCTGAAATAGAGATCGCAAAATCAAGGACTAAGGGAGCGCAATAATGGTGATAAGGAGCTACTAAGAGTATTGAAGCCTGTTGAATCAAGAAGATACCAAGAGAGAGTTATGTGTCGAAATAGGAAGTTGAAATGTGAAACTATTGTCCGAAACTTACAAGAGAGGATTTTTGAATTTACCCTGAGATTACTAAAACGTATCACGACTCCAAGAAGATATTTTTGAGCAGCTAGAAGTGAAAAAAGAAGTAGCAATCTATGTGATTACATGTTTAATGCATGAGAAAGAAAAGAGAGACCATCAGAAGCCGTTCGAAATGCTACAACTGCCGAAGGTTTTACATTAAAGGTAAAAGAGAATAGCTATCGATTTCGTAACAGATTGCTAAGGTCTAGGACAAAAGGTGATGCTATTAAGGAATCGTGGATCAAGTGACCAAGTCCATTTTGCCCATCAGAGCAAACTACTTATTGGAGATATCAACGAGACTATACATCAGGGAGAAGGTGAGACTTCACAGTACGCTAAACACCTTTGAATTAATCAGAAACTGGAACGTCGATCGTCTTAGTTCCTGAATTTGATGGCCGAGACAACGAAGAAAAAGTTACGCAAATTTGAGTTAAGATTCTCATTATGAAAGCCGACAAAAGAGTTAGGCGGATCTAAGAATAAGACTTCTCAAGTTTGAAGGAAGAGGATACCTGTTTCTGAAGATTACTTCAACGAAGTGGAATCGGATGAGCAATCAAAAACTAAGAAGTTAAACCCCGCTAAGTTAGCCCATTTCAATTTTTAGAGAGTATTGATGATCAGTGGCATGCCAAATAGTTTTCTTCCGTACCTTTCGAACCTATTCGATGTACTCCATGTTTCGTAACTTCTGAAGCACGCTTCTAAACCAAATTCATGTCTTACAACCTAAGCCAGTTTAAATAAAAGAAGATGGACATTTCGAGTAACGAGGTCAGCTTCAAGAAACTCTGAACATTGCCGAAGGACTACCCACACCTCTTTTCAGATAATTGAATATGAATTTTGAGGGCAAAATTCCTAATTAGGTGGGTAGGAAGTAAACCCCGTAAAATTAGCGCATAATTAGTCAATAAATTAAATTTTAATAAAGGAAATTAAAAATGTGAATTTTATATTAAATTAGGATAGAGCTCATCAAAACGAGAATTTTGACACTAATTTCAAAGAATTTGGCCCAAGATTGGACCGAACGGGCCGAACCGGTAGAACCAGGTCCAAACCGAGCCCGTGGGCCCAACCGGACCCATTACTTAAATGAGCTTCAGTTCATCACTTACCTTCCATTCTTCATTTCATTCCAGCAGCCATGGAGAGAGGAAGGTAAAGACCAAAACCCTAACTCCCACTTCCATCCACCATAACTTCTTCATCCGAGCTCCGATCGTCGCACCGTTTGTAGCTACGCGTCCAGCACGTCGAGCTCTAGAATTCTATTGGAACAATTTCTTTGGTAAGCTACTCTAACACTCCAGCCTTTCTTTTCCCCTCAATTTTTGAAAAATTATGAGTGGTGTTGAATTTCTTTACTCTTTGATGTATTAGGATCCAATTAACTTGAGGAACACCTTCACTCTTGCTTATACAAAGCTCAGATAAGGTGAGGAAACCATAACCCTACCTAAATTCTGAATTTGTGCAATAGATATTGAGTTGGGTATATATATGTGTTGTATATTTGTATTAGGTGGTGTGTTTGTAATTGGAACTTGATATTGTGGACATTGGAGGCCTTGGATTGGTGTCAAGTCTTGGTGATTTTGTGAATTGAGGAGCTGTGTATGTGTGGCTTAAGTGTTGCTTTGGACAATAAGTAAAAGCAGCCAAGGTATGGTTTAGGTTTCGCGCATTTAATATGTAATGCTCTGTGAAAACTTAGGCTAGAGAACTATAGGATAAGTTGAAGTGGTTGAATATGTTAAATGATTAGTCTTTATGATATTGATGGATAATTTAATGTTGGGCATGTATTGAGGAATATGGTCAATTTATGATGCCTTCTTGGTGTTTGGTTATAGTATATATATATATATGCTAGTATAATGATGATGGATGGAGAATTTATGATCATGGCAATATAATGATATGGTTTGAGCTTGAGTGGTGTTTACTTGATTTTGTTGGTATTGATACAATGAATGATGATGTGATGATGGTTGGAGAATTTATGATCATGGCAATATATGTATATAGATTGATATGTTAGTTTGTGATTAAACTTGTAAAGATTGGGTTGAAATAAGATGTTATTTAGCTAAGGAAATGATAGGGTTGCAAGGATTGTTGTGCTATTGTTAAGGGTAAGTTATATTGATGGTTATGGGTATGTTGAGTTGAGTGGGAATGAGTTTTGAAAAGAAAATGAGGTATTGAAGCTTTTGAAAGAGTTGGTTTTTGGCCGAACTTTGGCGAGGCATAACTTGGCTTGCGGATCCTCAATTTGTTTCTAACTTGTTTTCAATAAAAATTGGATTCGTAAAGTTTACGTCGTTCGAAGAATGGAAGAAAAACAATTTAAAATGATTAAGTTATGCACGTTGAAAGTTTTGTTGTGAAATATGTATCATGCAGGTGGATATAACAGGTTTTTACAGCTTTCTGGGTGATCTGTGTTTTTTTTAGGAACGTACGTCCACGCGTACGCGTGGCCACGCATACGCGTGGCATGGAATTTTGAACTGCGCGTGCGCGAGTAGGTCATGCGTACGCGTAATTAACTAGCATGCATGACCACGCGTACGCATGGTAAGGGAATGCGTGCGCGAGCTACCTTTTTATACTCCCACGCGTACACATGGCCCACGCATACGCGTGGCCCCTATTTTTTGTAAAACTAGATTTTTGTGTTTTAAATCTGATTTTAGACTTCTAAACCTCTAATTTCATCCTTTTAGTCATAAAGTATAATACTAAGTCTAGTAGCTAGTTGAAGCTAGGGAAATAAGGTAACTTGGGGATGAAGAAAGGGGTAAACATGATGAGTTAAAGAAACAGATGTAGATGTTAAATGAAGTTATGATGCCATGGCTATGATGAATGATTATATAATGATTATGAATATTAAACGGCTTATGAATTAATGATGTCTGAGATACAAGTTTCCCTGGGTAACAGAACTGTGGCTTGCCACCACATGTTCCAGGTTGAAACTCAATACTCTGTTGACCCTACGTCGTACGGGTGACCGGGCACGTACAAATTCCTGGGAATGGATATCCCCATTGAGTGAAATATAAATGAATGAATGATCGTATAAATGATGAATGAATGAGAAATCTATGCATAGACTCATGGGGATGCGCGACGAGGGACAGTCTAAGGTTTTTGAACTTGTCGGGTTGGCTGGATAACCGACAGATGAGCCTCATCAGCCATAAGACAGTGATGAATCCATATTTGATGATGATTTTTGGTTAGAATTGAATGGATTTTCATCATATAAACTTGCACTTATTCCCTTGAATAGCATGCTTTTGAATTCTCCTTCCAAATTGCGCTTAATTATGAAAATGTGCTCTTTTGTGCTTAATTTAATCTATTTTATTCCGTTTGCCTTCCATTCGATGCCTTAATGTTGTTTGTGAGTGATTCCAGGTGTAAAAGGTAGGAATGGGTTAGAGAAAATGGAAGAAAAGCATGCAAGGTGGAAGAAGCATGAAGAATCAAAGGAGATGAGCTCAGAGACGTGTGCATGCACACGGCTACCTGTGCGTACGCACAGCCACCCAATCAGAGCGCGTGGAGTGTTTCGAGCGCATCGCGCGTCCAGCCAAGCATCGTTTAGTGTGCGTGCGCACGACTACCTATGCGTATGCACAGGACTGGATTTCTCGCAAGGCATGCGGACGCATGCATCTATGCGTCCGCACAGGTGGCCGCACATGACTTCATAATAGCACGTGACTCGCGATTTGGGGGCTTTGGAGGCCCATTTCTGAAGTCTTCTAGCTCATATTGGAGGGGAAATGAGGGACATAACATAGCATATCATTAGTATAGTTTTAGGAGTAGTAGTAGGAAGCTTTAGTTAGTTTTTCTCTAGGTTTTTCATCATCTTTATTAGGGTTTATATTAGGGTTTTACATTCAAGTGCCATTTCCATTTTTTATCTTGGATTTTGCTAGCTTCCATTGTAAGTATTCTCTTGTTATTACTCTTTATAGTTACATTGTCATTACTCTTTCTTCTAATTCAAGTTATAGTCCAATTTTGCTTCTCTCTTGCAATTTTAATTTCTTGTTGATGAATTTTATGTTTGATGTTTGTTCCATGCTTTCTTATGTTATTCTTGTTGATTGAGATTAATTGTTGCTTTTAGTTTCAAGCCTTTTTCTCATTTTCCCTATGTTTAAAGTTTTTTCCCACCAAGTGTTTGACAAAATGTCAAACATGGTTTTAGGCTAAATTTTTTGTTCTTGGCTTGGATAAAGTGAGCAAATGGGTTTCTAGAGTTGGAATGTCCAATATTTAGTTTCAATTCTTGGATTGTTAATTGTTCTTGTTCCCACTAACGCTAAGTTGTTGCTAAGGCAATTAGCAAACAATTTAGGATTTGTGGGTTGAGAACACTTATGCTCATTTAACTTACTTTCCGATGTGAGGATTGATCAAGTGAGATTAATCCATCATAATTGTCATAGTTGTGGTTCCAACAAGGAAAGGAACTTTAGCTCACTCCAAGCTAAGACTCTTTTTGATGCTTTTAATCTTTCATACATTTCCATGTTAATCTCTTTTATACTTTACTTGTTTATATTACATAGTCGGTTCTTTAATTTCTTCATTAGTTCAATCATTACAATTTTGCATGTTCTTTTATTGCTTTATATGATCATTTCTTCATTGACAATCCCTTGATCACTAGAACTAGAATTGCACACTCATTGTTCTAAAGTACTATTTGGAGACGACTCAAGAGCTAAATACTCTCGGTTTTGAATTAGTTTTGAATTGTGACACATCTTGTGAACTTCTAATTTGATCGATGGCTGATTTGTTGGGTTAGGCTATACTCACAACGTCAATTCCATTTTGATAGTCAAATTCCTAATCTATGCGAATCGATCATTTGTCAGACAGGCATGCATCATGTGCATTCTGTTTGTTTTGTATGCTATGCATTACCTGGGATTGCCTAACTAAATACATATTATGCTATTTGTTATGTTTGCTACTTGCACTACCTATTTTCTACTTGTGCTTGAATTTGTTTGGTTGTCTGTCTCTGCTAAGTCATTGGTGATGGAGGAATGGAGGAAGGGTGCACCGGTTTGGTGATAAAGTTAGGTTTAAGTAAGTAAGTTTAGGATTCCTTAGAATACCTACCCTTTTTATGGCTTCTATTTAGCATTTAAGTTTTATAACTGAGTGTCGGCATTCTAGGATTGCCTCTGGCATTCCCAGGACCTTATATATTATGTGCGTGGCACCTTTACCATGCTGAAAAACCTCCAGTTCTCACCCCATACTGTGTTGCTGTTTTCAGATGCAGGTCGAGAGGCTCCTTGCTAGGCGTCTAGATCCCCGAAGCAGAGTAGTCCCTGGGTTCTTTTGATTAACTGTTTATGTATATATGTACTTAGTTTTCTCTCTAAGAAACTTGTTTAAATTGTTCCTCTTAGAGGTTTAAGGAGAGTTAAGATTTTTATTTCTTGGCTATCTATCCACTCTTTCGTTTATTCATATCTATGATCTTTAGGTTTCTTCACACACAAGTTATTTCCGTTTCTGGAGCGTTGCACTTTTTATTTCGCGATTTTACTTTACCCATTTTCAAGGCTCCTAGTATACTATATCCTTTGTTATGTATTATAATATATATTTTATCTTAGAGGTTGTAATACCACACCACCTCTGTTTTACATCCTAGGTATAAAGCTCTGTGTGGTAGGGTGTTACAGTTTTTATAGTGTTGTTTTGAGTATGTCTGTGAGTACTGTACTCTGATGGTCAGCCCATCAATTTAACCTCATTCTAATTATTCTGTTAGAATGCTTTTTTTTTACCTTTCAATACACTTTGTTATATTTCTCTTGCTGTTATTATATTTTTACCTTCAACACCTTCGATTTCATCACATCCGTCATTACAAATTTCATTTAGTTTTACTGTAGTTACTACGTTCACGTATAACTTTTACCTATATTCACCCTCGATTTCATCACATCCATCATTACAAATTTCATTTAGTTTTACTGTAGTTACTACCTTCACGTATAACTTTTACCTATATTTTTTTCTTTAATTTACTTATCCAATTAATATTTTTATTATTCTTTTACCTTTTTAATTTGTCTCCAACATTTCACGTATAGCTATTTGGGGCTAAACACCATTAAGATCTACGATGGGGAATTAGAGCGTAATTTTATCCGTGTAGCTAACATTATCTAGAAGGAGAAGGCCTTGTGGTTGTTGATGTTGTATTATTTATTACACTGTGATCTTGCTTGCATTTTTCCTGCATTGTAATTTCTTCAAATGTGCCCTAATCTAAGCATTTTTACTGCATTATTAACAGTAGAAGTTTCAAATCAAGGAAAGAAAAATGTGGGCAACATGCCACAAGCACAAGTAGCAGTCCTTTGCACCATATCTATTGTTAACAATTTAACATTTTATCTAAATTATTTTTATACTCATTGTTAATATATCAAAACATAAAGACACAAAAATCATGAATTCACCTCCTTTTTATAACACTAATTATATAGGTATGTTTTTAGCATAGTTATCAGAACCGCTCCGGTAATTGATCCAGTCATACCATTGGGTTATTGGGTCACTGGTTCAACCGGTGAGTCACTGATTCACCCGGTTGACCCGATCATAATTAAATAAAAATATAAAATTATAAAATAAATTAAAATCAAAAGTTAAATTTAAAATGTATGTCTTCACAAGTATATTAATAACGCTACATCAGTAAAAATAATTATCTTATATATTTAATCGTATGAATGGTTATTCAAAAGAATGGATATAATAGGACAATTGTGTAAAATATTTTATAATGTCAATGTATTAAA
This sequence comes from Arachis hypogaea, assembly GCF_003086295.3. Classification (NCBI taxonomy): domain Eukaryota; kingdom Viridiplantae; phylum Streptophyta; class Magnoliopsida; order Fabales; family Fabaceae; genus Arachis; species Arachis hypogaea. The sequence goes on along the minus strand of NC_092050.1, from coordinate 99,804,238 downwards.
ATTAAATTATAAAAATAAATAAACACAATATTATTATTGAAAAATAAAAATAATGTTTTACATTACTTAAAATTCATTGTTTTAATATAAAATATATAATTGTTTTAATATAATATATTTATTAATTTTGTTAGCATGATAAATGTGTGATAAACAAAAGGTATTGGTTTTAGTATATATATAATTATTAGCAATGCATATTTATAAAGGAATCATTAGCCTTAGCCTAGTGGATGACTCAGGTGCACTACCTTGGAAGGATCTAAGATCGAAACCACAAAAAGCTATCTTCTTTTGTGAACCCGCAAACTGATGATGCGCAGGTTATATTGACCCGGCCGAGCCAACTTGATCGGTTACGGAGCCACTCAGAATATGGTTGATCATCTAAAATTACATAGTCTTATATAGTCTTAAAAAGAGGCTACATTGTTACCAATGGGGAAAAATGAAGTACTACAGAGGCAAAAAAAACATTGTACATTGATTTTTCAGTAGGTTATATGATTCAACTTTCAAAAATGAAACTTAAATGTTAGTCAATATAAACAAGGTATCTGTACAAGATGTCTCTAGTACGGGTTGAGGGATGGATCGGGAACTTGCGGATTGAGGCGGATGCCGGATCGCTTGACTGGAGCAATGGGGGGAGGTACCTGCAAAGACACTCCGACGCTCAAGTCAGAATGGATCTGAGAGGTGTAAGGTGTGTGGAATGAATGAATACCTGGGGGACCTTGGTCCTCTTTTTATAGGTGGTAGTAGTTATCTTATCTTATCTTATTTGGCTAAAATAAGGAAGATGTTTGAATTCGAAAGTCAGTTAGAAATTCCAGAGGACCGGCTTTGGGCCCTCTAGAAGAGCGAGGCGGGTTGGACCCGGGTAACCGGGTTTGGGTTTAATCTCGGGTCATGGATCCATGGGCCGGATCCGTAACAGTTACCCCCGCAGCGGGAGAGCGAGCAAGGTCGGTCTGTCGCTAGAGGTGTGGTTTTGACCGTGAGCTGGGTCTTTAGTTCTTCTCGGGTAGTCGTTTGGCTTTTGGAGGGGAAATCGGTGTCCCGGACCTGGCTTTGATGGTCGTGCCGAAGATTTGACCGTTCTGGTCCTGACGCGATCCTTCCGTGTCCAAAGCGTCTGTTGCGTTCTTCGAGGCGTGCTTTATTGTTTTCTTTTTTTCCAAGGGGGCATTTAATGCGAGGGGACGTTTTCCTCCATTGCCCCTACGCGCCTTTATTATTTAGATTTGTGTCTTTGCTGCCCCTTTTTGAAAACCGTTTTGGCTTTCCTCCTTGCTTTATTTCGTTTCACTTTCGCTCTCTCTTCTGAAGGAAATTCTTCCTTTCTCTATGGCGTTTTTGGTTTCTTCGAAGTTTGAACTTCAGCTTTCTTCTTAGGCTCTGCTATTTCTGCATTATCAGGTTGGTATCCTTCTATTTCTTCTTGTTCTCTATATGATTTGTGCTTTGCTTTCCTTTGCATTTAGACGTTTTGTTCCTGTTTAGTGTGGATTAGAATTATCTCTGTATGATGGCTTTGTACAGTGGCAAACATTTTCCCTGGGGTAGTGGGTTTTATGAGGGGATGAGCGCCACTGTGTAGTTGGTAGTGTATAGTGGTGTCTGTCTGGTTTCCTCTGCCGTTTTCTGCCGTGAGATTTGGCTGACCGTGGTGCTCATCGCTGTTTTAGGTATGGCTCGTTGAAGGACTGAGGGTGTGAGGGCTCCGGTGGCCCCGGCGGGGGGTGTCCCTGACCTTTTTTCTTGTGTCACTAGTGATGTTTGGGGGATGCCGTCGCGGATGACGGAGGCGGACCTCCAGCAGCTCCGTGATCAAGGAGTTGTTTGTGGGGGTGGCGACGCCGAACGCCACTACGAGCTTTCTCTCCCTGGGGTTGACGAGAGGGTTTGCTATACCAACCTCGACTCCCCGACCATACCGGACTGGATGTGGGTGTACGAGGCGATGTTTACCCGACTCGGTGTTCGGCTCCCCTTTTCCCCATTTGTTCAGCAGTTGCTGAGCCGGTGCTCCGTGGCGCCGTCCCAACTGCATCCGAATAGCTGGGCGGCGATACGGTCTTTCGAGCTTGTTTGTGAGTTCCTGGAGCTCTCTGCCTCGGTAAATGTCTTCCTTTTCCTCTTTTTGTGTACCCTTCCAACCAAGGAGGGGAAGCACAAGAAGGGGTATATGTCTTTTAAAGTTCAACCTCATCGTCGGGTCTTTGGGTTGTATGAAGATTCTTTTCACGGGTTTAAGAGTGGATATTTTAAAGTCCATCCCGCGGGAGGGCATCATCCTTTCTTGTTGTCGTTGGAGGGTGAGCGGCAGTTCCCCACATATTGGAATTTTGGGGCGGGGCCGTCCGTTCTTACTCGGGTCACGCACGAGTTCTTAACTACAGAGGAGCAGGATATCGCTCTTATTCTGTGGCAGTTGTTTGGGGAGCGCCCTCTTAATCCTCGGGACGTGATGGGTGACCCGGTTGCTTGTCGGTCTTATGTTGGTGTGTGAGCTGCTTCCTCTTTTTTTTTTTTTTGGCTTCCAAGTTGGGTGCTTAGCTTTTTCTTTCTTTTGATCTTTTTTGCAGTTGAGATGGCTGGAGGTTTGACGACTCTTGCGAGGCTGAAGGCTCAATTGTCTCAGGGGACTTCTTCTGGCGGCACTCCTTCCACTCCGAACTCGCGACCCACTCATGGTACGAGAACCGTTTCTGAGGATCTCGTGTTGACTGAAGGTGGAACCGAGGGGTCAGGTCGGGGTGTGGAGGCTGATGATGAGGTGGTTGTGGTGTCGCCAGAGGGTGCTTCCCGGAAGCAGAAGCGGTCGGAGGATGTTGAGAGCGAGAATATGGTGGAGGGGGAGGGCGCGGTTCCGTCAGTAATGGACCGCCGTTTTCATGCTCCTGACTTTATTGACTAGTACCTCATGCCGGGCACGGAAGATTTCTTTCGTGAGTGTGATGTGACTTTTCAGGCTAAGTCCCTTTATCGATCTCTTCTTCCTTCCGCCGTGATTGTCCGGAAGGCCGAGCCTGTGATGGTTCAGGTGGGCCTTCTGGATAAGAAATTTCGTCAATCTCAGGCCGAGGTAGTGAGGTTGAAGGGGTTACTTGCTGATGCCGAGTCAGCGAGGGAGCGGGCAGTGAAGTCATCCGAGGAATCTGGCGCCGAGATCCTTCGCCTTTCCGAGGTTGAGAGTTCTCTTTTGTCTCAACTTGGGGAAGAGCAGAGGAAGCTTCGGATGCCGAGTCCCGGGTAGCTGTGCTCTTGGCGGATATCGGTACGTTGAAGGATGAGGTTGCTGGTTTGAAGGTGGAGGTCGTGGTTTTAAAAGAGGAAAAAGCTGTGTTGCTTGCCGATGTGAAGGAAGCTGTTGCTGCTACCGAGGAGACGATGAGGGCGCAAGCTTTAGTGTTGGCGCCTGGTGCGGACGTGTCTATGATGGGAGCTTTCAAGACTGTCCGTGATGGCGAGATTGTCGACCTTGAGTAGTTGTAATTATGAACTTTGTTTTGGATTCTGTTTTATGGATTTTGGCCGTGTGGCCGTGTAATCGTGACTTGAAGTTCTTCTTATGTTTTTATGGATTTTGGCCGTGTGGCCGTGTGATCGAGACTTGAAGTTAATTTTACGTTGCTTGGGCCGTTTGGGCCTTTTTGTATATTCCGTTTTAAGCCATTTTTTCTTTATCCCCTTTGTTTGGGTTTAGCGGACCGTCGTGAGGTCAAATTTTTGTGGATATCCGTAACTAGGGCCCGGGGGGTGATCGGTCCTCCAGTTTTGGCCGTGTGTTTATTCCGTGTTTAGGAAAATAGCTTTGATGAAATTTTATTGATGGTTGGGCCTCGTTAAAACCGTCCGTTTATGGCGAGAAAGAGTACCCGGGATTAATATTTAAAAGAAAAAATAGGACAATTTGCTGTACCGAAGACTAAGGTAAATAAAATAAAGCAGGAAACAAATAGGGAAAGTACAAAGTTAAGGGATGACCTAGGGGGTCAGCCTAAGTGTGGTATTGTCGCAAGTTGGCGGCGTTCCATGTCCTCAGGACTTCGTCACCGTTTAGCCGTTCGAGCTTGTATGCTCTCTTTCTGATTACCGCCTTGATTCTGTATGGTCCTTCCCAGTTGGGGGTGAGTTTTCCTTCACGCGGGGTTGGAGCTTCGATGTCGTTTCGTTGTAGGGCGAGGTCGTCGGGTACGAATTCTCTTCGGACGATGCTGTGATTGTACCTTAGACTGATTCTTTGTTTTAGGGCTAGTTCCCTGATGTGGGCGATGCTTCTTACCTCATTGGTGAGGTCCCGCTCTGCTTCTTCGTCGTGAACCCCGACCGTTCTCCTTGGGCTAGGGTCTCCTATCTCTAACGGGATGACGGCTTCCACGCCGTATGTTAGTCGAAAAGGGGTTTCCCCGGTGGCCGTTTGGGGGGTTGTTCGATACGACCATAAGACTGATCCGAGTTCGTCGACCCACATCCCCTTGGCTCCATCGAGTCGCTTCTTTAGTCCTTTGACAATTATTTTATTTGCGGATTCCACTTGCCCATTTGTTTGGGGGTGCTCTACCGAGCTGAAACGGTGGGATACATGCAAACCTTCTAGGAATTCTCTGAATTTCCTATCGGCGAATTGGGTTCCTTTATCCGACATGACGATCTCGGGGATCTCGAACCGGGTTATGATCTGTCGCCAAAGGAATTTTCGGCATTGGGTCACCGTGATGGAGGCCAGGGGTTCGGCCTCGATCCATTTAGTGTAATAGTCTATGGCGACGATGAGATACCGGAGTTGACCGGGTGCCGTACGGAAAGGCCCGACGAGGTCGATCCCCCAGGTGCCGAATGGACGCTCTGCCGATATGATGCTGAGCTGGTGTGGGGCGGCCTGGTGGATATTGGCGTGCCTTTGGCGTTTGTCGCTGTTTTTCACCAACTGTATGGAGTCCCGGATAACCGTGGGCCAGAAATAACCTGCCCTGATGATTCTTTGGGCTAGGATTTTACCTCCGATGTGGTGGCCGTAGCAACCTTCATGGATTTCGCAGAGTATGTACTCCGTGTCCCCGGGCTCGACGCATTTGAGCAGGGGTTGCGAGAATCCGCGTTTGTATAGGTGTCCTGCGACAACTGTGTAGTTGGCGGCTTCCCTTTTTATCCGTTTTCCCTCTTTGGGGTCTTTTGGTAGTGTTCCGTCAAGGAGGTATTGCAGGATAGGGTAGGTCCATGATCCTTGGCTGGAGAATGTCAGATAAGCGTTAATCATTGTCGATATGGACGGTGACTTGACGACTTCCTGAATTAGTGATTTGTTGCCGTGTCCTGGTTTGGTACTGGCTAGTTTGGAAAGTAGGTCTGCCCTAGCATTTCGTTCCCTAGGGACGTGTTGTATGGTAACGTGTTCGAATCCTTCTTTCAGTTCGTTTACCTTGGCGAGGTATTGTTGGAGTAGGGGATCTCGCGTCTGGTAGTCTCCGTTAATTTGGGAACGGACTACCTGTGAGTCAGTACTCACTTCCAGGACCTTTGCTCCAACTTCCTTGGCTAGGGCTAGGCCTGCCAGGAGGGCCTCATATTCTGTCTGGTTGTTTGAAACTGGGAACTCGTATCATACTGATTGTTTGATCATGACCCCGTTTTGACTTTTGAGTATGACTCCGGCGCCTCCATAGGTGACGTTTGATGAGCCGTCGACGTGTAGTTTCCATGATTCGGGGGTGGAATTTCCCGGGGTTATCTCGGCGATGAAATCGGCCATGGCTTGTGCTTTGATTGCATTTCGGGGTTCGAACTTGATCTGGAATTGGGATAGTTCGATGGACCATGCAAGCATTCTTCCCGCTAGGTCAGGTTTTTGTAGCACCTGTTTGACCGCTTGGTCGGTTCGGACCGTGACAGGGTGGGCCTGGAAGTATTGTCGCAGGCACCGGGAGGCCGTGAGGAGTGCAAAAGCTAACTTTTCTAGGCGCGAGTAGCGGGTTTTCGCATCTTGCAAGACTTTGCTTATAAAGTATACGGGTTTTTGTTCTTTCTTCTCATTTTCGCGGATGAGTACTGCTGCGAGTGCTTCTTCCGTTATGGAGAGGTATAAGTAGAGTGTCTCCCCTGTTTGGGGTTTGGCGAGGACTGGTGGTTCCGCTAGGACTCTTTTAAAATGTTGGAATGCTTCTTCACATTCTGTCTCCCATTTGAAGGGGGCTCCTTTCTTCACCAGTTTGAAGAAAGGGAATGCTTTTTGAGCCGATGCTCCGAGAAAGCGTGATAGCGCCGTCAGTCGGCCGGTGAGCTTTTGGATGTCATTAAGGTTTTTTGGGCTCGTCATCTCAAGGATGGCGCGACATTTCTCCGGGTTAGCTTCAACTTCGCGTTGTGTGATCATAAAGCCGAGAAACTTCCCTGCCTCCATCCCGAAGGCACATTTTGTCGGGTTGAGTCACATTTGGTGCTTTCGTAGGGTGTTCATTATGACCTTGAGGTCGCTAATGAGTTGTTCACCGGATTCGGTCTTGGCGAGCATGTCGTCTATGTAAACTTCTAGTTTGCTTCCAGATAGGTTTTGGAATATCTTGTTGACAAGTCTTTGGTAGGTGGCTTCGGTGTTTTTCAGGCCGAAGGGCATTATTGTGTAGCAGTACGTCCCGTCTGGGGTAATGAACGCTGTTTTTTCTTCGTCGGGTCGGTGCATCGGAATCTGGTTGTAGCCAGAGTATGCGTCCATGAAGCTGAGGTATCGATGGCCGGATGCGGCATCTACTAATCCGTCGATGTTTGGTAGGGGAAAGGCGTCTTTTGGACAGGCTTTGTTGAGGTTCGTGTAATCGACGCATATTCGCCACTTCCCGTTAGATTTCTTTACTAGCACGACATTGGCTAGCCAGGTCGTGTAGGGGAGTTCCCTGATGAAGTTGGCTTCGAGTAGGGCTTTAACTTGCCTTCTGACCTCGGCGGCTCGGTCTGGTGACATTTTTCGTCTCCTTTGTGCTACTGGTTTAGCTTTGGGGTCCACGGCCAGCCGGTGGGACATTTGGTCGGGATTTATGCCCGGCATGTCGGCTGGTGTAAATGCGAACAAGTCTCTATTTTGTTTCAGGAGTTGGGAAAGATTTTATTTAAGATCGTACGAGAGGTTCCTGTTAATGAAGGTGTATTCTTCTTTGGTTGGCCCTATTTGTAATTTTTCCATGTCGCCTTCTGGCTCTGGCCTGGGTTGGTCATCCTGTCAAGCGTCCAGGTCGGCTAGGAATATTTTGGCCGCATCCCGGGATTTCTTTCGTAGGGCTAGGATGGTGTTGTCACACTCTGCTGCAACCTCCCAGTCTCCGTGGATAGTACCGATGGAGCCGTCTTCGGTTCTGAACTTCATGAGGAGGTACTTGGTAAAAATGACGGGGAGAAGTCATTGATTGTTTTTCTTCCGAGAATCACGTTGTAGGCGGTGGTGTCTTTTAAGATTGCGAATTTGGATAGGATTGTCTTCTTCTGGTTACCTGTCCCTATGGTGATGGGGAGGGTGATTGAGCCGTTCGGTTTAAGAAAGTTGTCTCCGAGTCCCATGACACCGTTACGGTATGTTTGGAGGTTGTCGTTGTGGAGCCTGAGTTTGTCGAAGGCTCCTCAGAAGAGGATGTTTGAGTCTACACCGGTGTCCACCAGTATCCTTCGTACTAGTCCTGTTCCGATCCTTGCCGAGATGACGAAAGGGGCGTCTTCAGCCGAGGTGCCGTGCTAGCAGTCCTCAGGTAGGAAAGTTATCGTATTGTCGGCCACGGTGGTTGGAGTTTGGTTTCTGACGGCCATCACTTTGAGATCTTTTTTCAGTGTTGATTTTGACTTGCCCGATATGTCTTTGCCTGTGATGATGTTTACTATGATGGTTGGGTCTTCCTCTGGGCTTTCTCTAGGGGGTTGTTTTTGGGTTCTTGGGTTGCGCTCTTCTCTTTCTGGCAACCTGTCTCTCTCCGTACGTTTTGGTTCTCTGATGATTTTGGTGAACTCTGGGAGCTTGCCGTCTCGTATGGCTTGTTCGAGGGCGTCTTTCAGGTCGAAACAGTCTTGTGTCCTGTGCTTGTAACCTCGGTGGTAGTCACAGTAAAGGGTTTTGTTGCCTCCCGTTCTTTCCTTGAGTTGTCGGGCTTTCGGTATGATGCCTCGATCTGCTATTTGGTGGTATATCTCGATAATTGGTGCTGTCAGGGGCGTGTAATTAGAGAATTTGCCGATTCTTGGTGGTCGGATTGTGTTTGTCAGTTTGGGGTGGTCCCTTTGATTTTCTCTGGGTGGTGGGTTATGTCGTGGTGCCGGGTTGCCGTGTTGGGTGTGGTTGTGTTGCCGCTTGTTGGTAGCGACGACCTGGCTGACCTCTTCGTCATTTATGTAATCTTTGGCGACGTTTTGGATCTCGTGCATGGTCCACACGGGTTTGGTGGTGAGGTGTTTGCGGAAGTCTTCGTTCATGAGCCCGTTGGTTAAGCAAAGGCTTGCGACTGAATCCATGAGCCCGTCGACCGTTAGGCATTCGTCGTTGAAGCGGTCGAGGTATTTTCATGTGGATTCGTCCTGTTTTTGTGTGACCCCTAGCAAGCTGATGGGGTGTTTAGCTTTAGTGATTCTGGTCGTGAACTGGGCCATGATCTTTCGTGTGATGTTGTGGAAACTAGCTATGGATCCGTTTGGGAGGGCGTTGAACCATTTGATTGCTGGCCCGGCTAGGGTCACCGGGAAGGCCCTGCATCGGTGATGACAAGTCATCATAGTCTAGTTTTACTAGCCTTTGTCTCTGTTTTTCATTTGGTTTATGCACTTTCTTGCACTCTAAGTAAGTAATTTGGAATGAAAATGCATGACTTCTTTGAATCAAACAACCACCATGAAATTGATGCTAAATCATGAGGTTTAAGCTAAATTTAATTGATTTTTAATGATTAATAGAACTTGTGAAATTGGTGATACTTTGATTGGTTGTTTTGATTAATTGTAGGTGAAGAAAAGAAGAAAAGAAGGAAGCGTGGCCTAAGAAGCGTGGCTCAAAGGAGAAAAAGTGTGGCCAAGAAAGGAGGAAGTGTGGTGCAACAAAACCATGAAGCTCTCCCCAAAACTCACTAAGTGAGCGCTACACTTGCTTCCAGGAGACCAAGGCACAAAGCTCAGCTCACTTTGTGAGCTGAGCACAACACAAGGCCAAGAAATAAGGAAATGAGGAACCAAGCTCAGCTCACAAAGTGAGCATTATCGAGAGCACTGAGAAAATAATTCAAAGAAAATGATTTGCAAATGCATGCTCCAAGGCTTGAACTCATGACCAAGGGGGATGGGAGAGGCGCTACTCACTAAGGAAAATAAGCAAAAAATGGCCAAATGCATTCCTCAAGGTTCGAACTCACCACCATGAGGAAGCAAGGAAGCAAGGCATCACAAGAAAACCAAGGAAAAGCTCCAGCGCATGCTTCCTCCAAGTTTCGAACCAAGGACCCTTCCTTGGATGCACCAAAGCTCAGCTCACAAAGTGAGCTGAGCGCTATCCATGGGCACATGCAACACATCTTGACACGGCCAGGAAAAGAGTGGAGCGCGCATGACACGGTCCTGGGCAGCACAAGGCGCGCACAATTTGGCACCAAGACACTAGCGCTCAGCTCACAAAGTGAGCTGAGCTCTCCCCTGATGCTTCCCAATCAGCAAGACACGCTATGCAAAGCACAAAGCTCAGCTCACTTTGTGAGCTGAGCATTCCCCTGGGAGATGCATTTGGGCTGAAATTGAAATTTAAAATTCCATCTTACTTCATTCCTTCACCAAATCAAAAGCCCATCCAAATTCCAATATCCAAGAATAGAAAGTGTATAAATAGGAGTTAGTTTGATGTAATTAGGACCTTTTTCTTTTACCTTAGAACCTCTAGACTTCATTTTGAATTTTCCCTTTTTACTTGCATTTTAATTCTGAGCTTTTTGAATTTCTGAGAGAACTTGGAAGGAAAATTGATCTCTCTTCTTCTTGGTTCTTGCTTGAACACTCTTTTATTTCCTTGCTTTGGATCTTGGGTAGAGAATTGAAGAACTTCTGTTTCAATCTCACCTTGGGATCTTGTTTATTTTCTTTCTGCATAATTGAATTTGAATTTCTGTTTACTGCTTCTTCATCTACTTTGCTTCTGCAATTTACCTTTCTTTACTTCTTTTGCAATTTCTCTTGTTGGATCTAGGAAGGGAGTGAGATCTAGATTTGTTTTCTAGTCTCTTTGATTTCCTGAGATCTTCAACACCTTCTAGAATTGCTGCAACTTAAGCACTGCTTTCCAGTTCTTTAAATTCTCAAGTCATTTTACTTTTCTATTAAGATCTACTTCACTGCTCTTAAATTTTCTCTTTTATGTTTAATGCAATTTAGTTGTTCTTGTTCAGATTCTGCTATCCTAATTTCCAATTCCTTTTATGATTCAAGCAATTTACATTTCTTGCACTTTAAGAATCTGCTTCTTTACTTTCCTGCTCTTTAATTTACTGCACTTTACCCCTCCCCCTTTACTTTCCAAGCAAATTTAGTTTCTGCAAGTTACAATCACTCAACTAAATCTTGATTCACTTGACTAAATCAACCACTAAACAAAAATTGCTCAATCCTTCAATCCCTGTGGGATCGACCTCACTCATGTGAGTTATTATTACTTGATGCGACCCGGTACACTTGCCGGTGAGTTTTGTGTTGGATCGTTTTCCACACATCAAGTTTTTGGATTTGTTCACCAATGTAATGAATGCCAAAGAGCTGGAGGGTTGACAAAAAGGAATGAGATGCCTCAGAATTTCATCTTGGAAGTTGAGCTATTTGACCTATGGGGCATTGATTTCATGGGACCTTTTCCCCCTTCTTATTCTTTTAGATACATCTTGGTAGCAGTAGAGTATGTCTCAAAATGGGTGGAAGCCATAGCCACAACCACTTGTGATGCACAAATTGTCCTTCAATTCCTTAAGAAACATATCTTCACTAGATATGGAGTTCCCAAGGGTCTTGTCAGTGATGGTGGTGGTCATTTCTGCAACAAGCAAATGGAGAAACTCCTCCACAAATATGGAGTAATCCATAAAGTAGCCACACCATACCATCCTCAGACTAATGGCCAGGCTGAATTAGCAAACAGAGAGCTGAAGAGAATTTTAGAAAAAACAGTGGGAAGCACAAGGAAAGATTGGGCCAGGAAGTTAGAAGATGCACTTTGGGCATACAGGACAGCTTTCAAAACCCCCATTGGGAAGTCCCCATTTCAGCTATTATATGGAAAATCTTGTCACCTCCCTGTGGAGCTTGAACATAAAGCTTTTTGGGCCACTAAACTTCTCAACCTTGATTCTCAAGCAGTAGGAAAAAAGAGGCTGCTACAACTAAATGAGTTGGATGAGTTTAGACTAGAAGCTTATGAGAATGCTAAGATATACAAGGAGAGAGCTAAGAGGTGGCATGACAAGAAGATCTCAAAGAAAGAGTTCAAGCCAGGACAGCAAGTGCTCCTGTATAACTCAAGGCTCAAGATCTTTCCTGGCAAGCTTAAGTCCAAATGGACAGGTCCATATCTAGTAACAAAAGTCTTTCCTTATGGAAGTCTTGAGCTGCTAGATGAAGCCACACAGAGCCACTTCACAGCAAATGGACATAGAGCAAAGCCTTATTTAGGAGGACAATGGGACAAGGAAAAGAAAGTTCAATACCTGAACTGAACAAACACAGAGAATGTCAAGCTAATGACAATAAAGAAGCGCTTGTTGGGAGGCAACCCAACCTGAGGTAGTTTTCTTTTCTTAGCTATTTCAATAAAAAGGTTAATTAGCTTTATCTATAGTGCAAGAAGCTAAGTTTGGTGTTGCACACCAAAACAATATAAAGGAGAATGAAGAATTCTAAGTTTGGTGTTCCACCAAAATCTCATCATAAAATACATTCTCACTTTATGCATAATGCTAGCTTCAAATATTTGGATGAACTAAGTAACTATTTGCTGTTTCATAGTCTCTAATCTCATTGCCTTTAGCAAGGAAAAAGGATTTCACACATAGTAAACTATTGTATGAGAAGCATTGGCAAGGAACTAAGTTTGGTGTTCACACACTAATGTAAGTTCAAGAGCCCACAAATAAGGCTCGTAGACTAGCCGAATAACTAAAGGAGTTGAAAAGCAAGCAACATTTGAGGAGAATGCAGGAAAATAGCCAACACATCAGGGAACATTTGCATTATGACTTACAAGGAACAAACAGAAGGAAGAATGAAAAGCTGCATCCCAACAGGTTGTATTTGTACTTGATCCTTGTTGTTATGTAATGATTTAATTCAGAGGGCCCTTTATGTCTGGCTGAAATGATTATTTAGTTGCAGGTGGAAGTACATGTTGAAAAAGAAAGCTAGCTGCATAATTTTTGCTTAAAAGTTATCTGCATAATAATTGTCATCACTCATTAACTTGAATACTTTGTTTTGTTCCCCCTTGCTGTTTGAATAAAAGAAAGATGTTTGATCTAGAAAAGTAATTGTCCAATGTTGCAAAAGTTAGAATGAAAGTTAGTGGAGGTATATGTTTGATTTAATTGTTAGCTCATAAAATAAACGTTGCAGAATGACTTGTTTCTTAAAGCCTAAGCCAGTGTGCTGCTATGATCCTTCAAATAATGAAAGCCCCTTGAAAATAAACCAAAACAGAAAGAAAAAGAAAGAAGAAAAGCCAAAAGTTGGCAAAGAAACAAACAATAAGGCTAGACACCAATAGCTTGGACCTTAGGACATATGCCTGTGGTGTTTGTGTACTAGGATATGCTTGGACAAGTAGGTTCTAAGGAGTATCGTAAAACTTGGCAACTTAGATCAACTGATTTGGGATTGTCAACTGAAAGTCCACAATAAAGAGCAACCTAGCTACAAAACATTTAGTAATCCAAAGAGATGCTGGGCATCAATGATCCTAGGAAGAAAAAGATGAGCCATGTGTCTGTGGTGAAGAAATGTTGAGTAAAATAAGGCCACTGCAACATTTGACACCAAGCCTTCAATAAGAAATAAGTTCTGTAATACAAAAGAAAGAAGAAAAGATGACAAGGGAAATGAGCAAAAAGTGAGGATTCATAGCAGCAACCTTGGTGAACCCTTAAGGAAGCATTGTCTATTTTAGCAGCAAGTAATAAATGAGCTACTTTTGATCTGCATAAAATCCCATAAACTTAGTTCAACTATATGCTTAATAAGGACATGTATACTATTCTGTTTCATGCTGCTTCTCTTATGTTTTATGCTTGCTTGGGGACAAGCAAGTTTTAAGTTTGGTGTTGTGATGACAAGTCATCATAGTCTAGTTTTACTAGCCTTTCTCTCTGTTTTTCATTTGGTTTATGCACTTTCTTGCACTCTAAGTAAGTAATTTGGAATGAAAATTCATGACTTCTTTGAATCAAACAACCACCATGAAATTGATGCTAAATCATGAGGTTTAAGCTAAATTTAATTGATTTTTAATGATTAATAGACCTTGTGAAATTGGTGATACTTTGATTGGTTGTTTTGATTAATTGTAGGTGAAGAAAAGAAGAAAAGAAGGAAGCGTGGCCTAAGAAGCGTGGCTCAAAGGAGAAAAAGTGTGGCCAAGAAAGGAGGAAGTGTGGTGCAACAAAACCATGAAGCTCTCCCCAAAGCTCACTAAGTGAGCGCTACACTTGCTTCCAGGAGACCAAGGCACAAAGCTCAGCTCACTTTGTGAGCTGAGCACAACACAAGGCCAAGAAATAAGGAAATGAGGAACCAAGCTCAGCTCACAAAGTGAGCATTATCGAGAGCACTGAGGAAATAATTCAAAGAAAATGATTTGCAAATGCATGCTCCAAGGCTTGAACTCATGACCAAGGGGGATGGGAGAGGCGCTACTCACTAAGGAAAATAAGCAAAAAATGGCCAAATGCATTCCTCAAGGTTCGAACTCACCACCATGAGGAAGCAAGGAAGCAAGGCATCACAAGAAAACCAAGGAAAAGCTCCAGCGCATGCTTCCTCCAAGTTTCGAACCAAGGACCCTTCCTTGGATGCACCAAAGCTCAGCTCACAAAGTGAGCTGAGCGCTATCCATGGGCACATGCAACACATCTTGACACGGCCAGGAAAAGAGTGGAGCGCGCATGACACGGTCCTGGGCAGCACAAGGCGCGCACAATTTGGCACCAAGACACTAGCGCTCAGCTCACAAAGTGAGCTGAGCTCTCCCCTGATGCTTCCCAATCAGCAAGACACGCTATGCAAAGCACAAAGCTCAGCTCACTTTGTGAGCTGAGCATTCCCCTGGGAGATGCATTTGGGCTGAAATTGAAATTTAAAATTCCAACTTACTTCATTCCTTCACCAAATCAAAAGCCCATCCAAATTCCAATATCCAAAAATAGAAAGTGTATAAATAGGAGTTAGTTTGATGTAATTAGGACCTTTTTCTTTTACCTTAGAACCTCTAGACTTCATTTTGAATTTTCCCTTTTTACTTGCATTTTAATTTTGAGCTTTTTGAATTTTTGAGAGAACTTGGAAGGAAAATTGATCTCTCTTCTTCTTGGTTCTTGCTTGAACACTCTTTTATTTCCTTGCTTTGGATCTTGGGTAGAGAATTGAAGAACTTCTGTTTCAATCTCACCTTGGGATCTTGTTTATTTTCTTTCTGCATAATTGAATTTGAATTTCTGTTTACTGCTTCTTCATCTACTTTGCTTCTGCAATTTACCTTTCTTTACTTCTTTTGCAATTTCTCTTGTTGGATCTAGGAAGGGAGTGAGATCTAGATTTGTTTTCTAGTCTCTTTGATTTCCTGAGATCTTCAACACCTTTTAGAATTGCTGCAACTTAAGCACTGCTTTCCAGTTCTTTAAATTCTCAAGTCATTTTACTTTTCTATTAAGATCTACTTCACTGCTCTTAAATTTTCTCTTTTATGTTTAATGCAATTTAGTTGTTCTTGTTCAGATTCTGCTATCTTAATTTCCAATTCCTTTTATGATTCAAGCAATTTACATTTCTTGCACTTTAAGAATCTGCTTCTTTACTTTCCTGCTCTTTAATTTACTGCACTTTACCCCTCCCCCTTTACTTTCCAAGCAAATTTAGTTTCTGCAAGTTACAATCACTCAACCAAATCTTGATTCGCTTGACTAAATCAACCACTAAACAAAAATTGCTCAATCATTCAATCCCTGTGGGATCGACCTCACTCATGTGAGTTATTTTTACTTGATGCGACCCGGTACACTTGCCGGTGAGTTTTGTGTTGGATCATTTTCCACACATCAATCGGACTGCGTCGGCCGCTCCTTCTAGGTTCATCCTAGCCTCGAAGGCCGTTAGATATTCTTGGGGATCTTTAGTTCCGTCGTACTTCATGTCAGTGGGTTTGTCGAAACCTTTGGGGAGTTTTGCTTTCAAGATCCTTTCCGTGAAAGGTGTCGCTCCCATTATCGTGTGGTCGTTTCTTGTGCGCTTGGTTTCTCGATTTCGCCGATCTTTGTCCGAGTCATGCTGACGACTCAGATCTCGGGAAGCGCTGCGGTTGTGCCTTTTGCTGTATCGCCGCTCTGGCAATTTTTCTCGCCTGTGGTCGCGCGAGGT